>NC_092715.1:185001201-185304631 GCF_047496885.1 Scyliorhinus torazame
GAACATTCCTGCCTGGTGATTGTCGCGCGATGTCCATTCATTCGTTGTCGCAGCGTCTGCATGGTCTCGCCAATGTACCACGCTTCGGGACATCCTTTCCTGCAGCGTATGAGGTAGACAACGTTGGCCGAGTCGCACGAGTATGTACCGCGTACCTGGTGGGTGGTGTTCTCACGTGTAATGGTGGTATCCATGTCGATGATCTGGCACGTCTTGCAGAGATTGCCATGGCAGGGTTGTGTGGTGTCGTGGTCACTGTTCTGAAGGCTGGGTAGTTTGCTGCAAACAATGGTTTGTTTGAGGTTGCGTGGTTGTTTGAAGGCAAGTAGTGGGGATGACCTTGGCAAGATGTTTATCTTCATCGATGACGTGTTGAAGGCTGTGAAGAAGATGTCGTAGTTTCTCCGCTCCGGGAAAGTGCTGGACGATGAAGGGTATTCTATCGGTTATGTCCCATGTTTGTCTTCTGAGGATGTCGGTGCGGTTTTTTGCTGTGGCGCGTTGGAACTGTCGATCGATGAGTCGAGCGCCATATCCCGTTCATACGAGGGCATCTTTCAACGTCTGTAGATGTCTGTTACGCTCCTCCTCGTCTCAGCAGATCCTGTGTATATGAGAGCTTGTCCATAGGAGATGGCTTCTTTAATGTGTTTAGGGTGGAAGCTGGAGAAGTGGAGCATCGTGAGGTTATCCGTGGGTTTGCGGTAAAGCGAAGTGCTGAGGTGACCGTCCTTGATGGAGACGAGTCTGTCCAAGAATGCAACTGATTTTGGAGAGTAGCCCACGGTGAGCCTGATGGTTGGATGGAACTTATTGATGTCATCGTGTAGTCGTTTCAGTGATTCTTCGCCGTGGGTCCAAAGGGGAAAAATGTCATCGATGTATCTGGTGTATTTGGTCGGTTGAAGGTCCTGTGTGGTGAGTAGTTCTTGTTCAAACTTGTGCATGAAGATGTTGGTGTATTGGGGTGCGAATTTGGTCCCCATGGCTGTTCCGTGCGTCTGGATGAAGAACTTGTTGTCGAAGGTGAAGACGTTGTGATCCAAAATGAAGCGGATGAGTTGCAGAATTGCGTCTGGAGATTGGCAGTTGTCGGTGTTGAGTACTGAAGCTGTATATTTTATACCACTTAGCTGCTGCTCTGACAGGAATATTGGCTGACTCCAAAGCAGTGCCCTTGGTCAGCATGGTTTGAAGCTAATAGACTTTACCTTGCAACATATTTAGTTCCAGTTCTGAACATTGAGTTGCACAAGTTCTTAATCAACAATTGTAAATGTTTTATATATATTATTGTAGAGAAACGGAATTCAGTACAAAAAAAACAATGTGAGGCAAAAATGGAAGTATTATTTATCTTGAAGAATTGAATTATATTTAATTTTGCACATTTGGTAGTGTTACAGTCAGGCAAGAATTATTAGAATGGCTCACCTCTCTTTCCATCCTTAGTTTGACTGCGTCAGGTTGTCTGGATGTTTTGTGACTGGGTTAGGAGATGGGACCTCAAAGATGAGATGGGCTTTCTCTAGAATGGCTGACTCAATTTTAATGACTTTGGAATGTGTTGGATACAGTTATTCAAATGTTTGAGCATTTTAGCTGCTGTTTAAGCAATTTTTAAAATATGCTGCTGTTCAGTGTTTTTGCTAATCAGGTGGTTTCAGCCCAATAAACACAGCCATTTTGGTTTTATAATTGTAGAAATGATGTTAAACAAGGAAATATTGCTTGAGGTATTACCTCTGTTAGAAGTTTACATCTTGATCATTTTTAGTGACTTCACCCCATTCTGCTGTTTCTTGGCCTCTCTCTGAACAGGCTCCAATTATTTTTGATTCCATTATAATCCGGTCTGATTTTTCTCTCATCCAAGGAAATGACATCAGTATTTTTTAGTTTTCAAGTTGGCAGTTTGGATTCTTTTCAGTCGAAGTAGGCAGAAAGGGAGATTTAGAACAAAGAAAATTACATCACAGGAACAGGCCCTTTGGCCATCCAAGCCTGCACCGACCATGTTGCCCGTCTGAACTAAAATACCTGTTATAACCTGTCTGCTTACCACTGGCTGGGGACTCCTTTGGGAGTATGAGCTTCCCCAATGAGGGGGGCGGAGAAATCATTAGCAGATTCCCAGCATAAATAAAGCTGGCCAGTTTGGAACCAGCTAGAGAGGAGTGAGCAGCAAGGGAGTTGCTGCTGCTGCTGTTGTGTATATAAATGTTATTAGAAATAAATGTTATTTCTTTCTATCCTTCAACTCGTGCTGGATTCTTCGTGGCCCTCACAAAACTGACAACAAGGGTTAAAGTGAATAGCTGTCTATGCTGCTGAAGCCACCTCCCTGGATTTTTGTTGGATACAGGTTGGAAGTTGTTTTTCTGTTACACCATACCTCTGTATGGACGTTTGGATTTTTTTTGATGCTGTGCTGGAAAGTTGGAACCAGTACGCACAACGGATGCGTTACTATTTCCGGGCAAACAACAACACCGAAAACGAGTGGCAGGTGGTCATTTTGCTCATCGCCTACGGACCGCATACGATTGGAGTGATTAGGAGCCTTACGTACCCAGCTGCACCGGACACCAAGGCGTTTGATGAACTTGTGAACTTAGTGGGGCAACAATTTAACCCAACCCCGTCCACGACAGTCCAACGTTACCGGTTTAATACCGCTGAGAGGACCCCAGGAGAATCCTTGCAGAGTTTCTATCCAGGCTATGCAGGATTGCGGAGTACTGTGACTATGGTGAGACCTTGTCAGACATGTTATGCGACCGTTTGGCTTGCAGTATTAATGCGGCCACCAAGAAAAAGTTGTTAGCTGAGCCAACATTGAGTTTTCAACAGGCCATCCAAATGATATTGTCCGGAGAGAGCTCAGAATGGGGTGTGCAGGAGCTACAGGGAATGGAGGTGCATGCCTTGGGGCGCAACCCCTTCCGTCCAAAAGCGTCTCTCCGCACCCCTGCGGTACCTTGGGTGAGGCGACGTCCGGATCGACGCCAGTGGTCGTCGGACGTTCCTCCCCGAAGGGAGCCTCCTCCAGAACCAATGGATGAGGAGCCATGTCTGTGTTGAACTTGTGGACGCCGACCCCGTTGCGGACGCCAGTCCTGGGGGCGTCGTTCCGACAGAAACTGTGGCCAGCCCAGGGGCCGTACCTTCCATTTGGATGAATCTGCGGCGACTACTCCCGAGGACGTGGAGACAGAGGACGGCTGTCTGCAGCTGCATTGTGTGGCAGCTCCCCGTGTGGCCCCCATTAAGGTGACAGTATGGGTCAATGGTCACCTGCTTGAGATGGAGTTGGACACTGGCGCAGCGGTCTCCGTGATCGCCCAGAGGACATTCGACTGCATCAAGCAGGGTTTACAGACCCTTACATTAACTGACTCACGGGCCAGGTTGGCCACCTACACGGGAACCATTGGACATTACAGGAACTGCGATGATCCCTGTTGTTTATGGACACCAGGAGGGGTGTTTCACACTTATCGTGGTGCACGGCCACGGGCCCAGCCTGTTGGGTCGGGACTGATTGCGCCATTTGTGGCTGCAGTGGCAGCACATCCTCCTAACAGGTTCTGGAGGGATGACTGAGGTGCTAGGAGTGTACCCAGATGTATTCCAGCCCGGTTTGGGGAAAATAAAAGGGGCCGTAGCCCATATCCAAGTCGAACCAGGAGCCACGCCGCTCTATTTCCGGGCCCACCCGGTGCCTTATGCCTTGCTCGAGAAGGTAGAAGGGGAGCTCACTCGTTTGGAGACCTTGGGTATTATCAGGCCTGTCCGTTTCGCTGACTGGGAAGCACCAATTGTACCTGTAATGAAGCTAGATGCCAAGGTTCGCTTGTGCGGCGACTATAAACTTGTAGTGAATACGGCTTTCCGGCACGACCGATATCCAATGCCTCGCTTAGTGGATCTCTACGCAAAGCTTGCAGGCGGACTCAAGTTCACAAAATTAGATATGAGTCACGCCTACCTACAGTTGGAGCTGGACCCTGCCTCCCCGCCATATGTAACTATTAATACACACCGGGGCCTGTATGAATATACACGGTTGCCCTTTCGGCTATCCTCTGCCTGCGCTATTTTTCAACGCGTCATGGAGGACATCTTGAGAGGTTTACCACGTGTCGCTGTCTACTTAGACAACGTTTTGGTTACAGGGACGTCGGAGCAGGAACATTTGGAAAATTTGGAGGCTGTCCTTTGACGCTTTTCAGAGGCTGAGTCCGTTTACGTCTCACAAAGTGCGTCTTTCAGGCGAAGGAAGTAGTCTACCTGGGTTATCTGGTGGACCGCGAAGGTTTGCACCCCGTCACAGAGAAGGTGCGCACAATTCAACAGGGCCCCGACTGACACTTCGCATCTTCGTTCTTTTCTCGGATTGGTAAACTATTACGGGAAGTTCCTCCCCAATCTGGCAACTACGCTGGCACCAGTACGTGTATGGCCGCCACTTCACTATCGTGATTGATCATAATCCTCTGCTGGGACTTTTCCGAGAGGATAAGCCAATACCGCCCATTGCTTCCGCACGCATCCAGCGCTGGGCTTTGTTGCTTGCTGCCTACGAGTATTCTCTGGAGCACAAACCAGGAACCCAGATAGCGAATGCCGACGCACTGAGTCGATTGCCTTTATCGACCGGCCCCATGTCGACCCCCACGACCGGTGCGATGGTTGCAACCCTAAATTTTATGGACCTCTTGTCTGTCACGGCATCACAGATCCGTGAGTGGACCCAGATGGAGCCAGTCCTGTCAAAGGTTCGGCACATAGTCCCGTATGGTGGGCAGCATAGTCGTCTCCCAAGCGAGTTGCGGGCATTTTCCTCCAAGCTGTCAGAATTTAGCGTGGAAGACGGTACCCTCTTGTGGGGGATGCATGTGATTGTCCCGGAAAAAGGACAGGAGCTGATACTAAGGGACTTGCACAATGGGCATCCGGGTGTGACCAAAATGAAAATGTTGACCCAGAGTTATGTCTAGTGGCCAGGCCTCGACACCGACATTGAGAAGGTGGCCCAAAACTGCTCCATTTGCCAGGAACATCAGAAGCTTCCGCCGGGCGCACCCCTACATCACTGGGAATGGCCAGGGCAGCCTTGTGCGCGCTTGCATGCGGATTTCGCCGGCCCTTTTCAAGGATCCATGTTCCTTCTATTAATTGATGCCCAGTCTAAATGGTTAGAGGTGCATGAGATAGTAGGCACAACGTCCTGCGCAACAATCGAGAAGATGTGTTTTTCTTTCAGTACGCATGACCTTCCCGAGGTGCTGGTCATGGACAATGGCACTCCGTTCACAAGTGAGGAGTTTGCAAGGTTCATGAAGATGAACGGCATACGCCATATCCGCACCGCTCCATACAACCTGGCTTCCAATTGGTTTGGCGCAGCGCGCAGTGCAGACATTCAAACGAGGCCTAAAGAAGCAGTTTCTCCGGGTCTATGGACATGAGACGGGCTCGTTATTTGTTTTCATTTAGGACCACTCCACATGCGGTGACTGGGGTAGCTCTCGCGGAACTCCTAATGGGCCGGAGACTTCGCACCCGCCTTAACATGTTTTTCCCAGACATTGGCACAAATGCACGCCGCACTCCAGAACGGCAGGGACGTGGGTTTTTCTTGGCAACGGCCGATTTGGCAGTTTGCGCCCGGTGACCCAGTGTTCATTCGAAATTTTGCTGGTGGTGCCCAGTGGGTCCCTGGCGTTATCTTTCGCCGAACGGGCCCTATCTCTTTCCAGGTGCAAGCCCAGGGTCGTCTCCAGCGCAAGCATGTAGACCACGTTCGGTCCAGAAGACCATCTCTTCCAACGATTCCCTGCCCCCGGAGCTCATTTCTACAGCCACAGAGACCAGACACAGTAGAGAGTATTCCTCACAATCTTCCTCTGATGCCGCACTCAAAGCCTGCGCAGGTCATTGCAGAACCGTATGGAGATAGAGGCGCCGAGATGACGGAGGCAGCAGACTCCGACTCTGAGATGGAGACACGATCCCGTTACGCCTTTCATCACGGAAGCACCGTTCTCCGTCTCGTTACACGCCGCCCAATCCAGCGCCTCATGCAAATGGTGTCCGGCCTGCAGCAAAATGAGTCCGACGCCCTCCTTCACCAGGGTCTTCGGTGGATTCCTTGGACTTTCGGGGGGGACGAATGTTATAACCTGCCTGCTTGCCACTGGCTGGGGACTAATGGTAATCGCACAATCCTTTGAGAGTATGAGCTTCCCCAATGAGGGGGGCGGAGAAATCATTAGCAAATTCCCTGCATAAATAAAGCTGGCCAGTTTGGAACCAGCTGGAGAGGAGTGAGCAGCTAGGGAGTTGCTGCTGTTGTGTGTGTGTATATATATATATATATATATATACATGTTATTGGAAATAAATGTTATTTCTTTCTATCCTTCAACTCGTGCTGGATTCTTCGTGGCCCTCACAAAAAAAAACTACCCTTCCGGGGACCATATCCCTCTATTCCCATCCTATTCATGTATTTGTCAAGACGCCTCTCAAAAGTCACTATCGTTCATTGAAATAATGTTACATTTGTGCTAGAAATTGAAAGCCTGTATTTGATTGTGCTCCAAGCTAGTAAAGCACCCTCTGTTCTTATTATCTGACCTAGAACTATATGGCAAAATAATGGAGTTATGATCAATAACTAGTTTCTTGAAGACGAGCTGACTTGCACGGCATACAAATTAAGTACTGTTACAGAAGCTGTGAATGTGTTTCAGCCTTGTAGTATAAACGTACCAATCTATTCTTTGTAGATGTTTGTAATAATGTGTTTCCAAACAGTTTCAAAAATAAAGTACTTTTTTGTCCTAACTTGCAGCAAAATCAGTCAAAGTTAAAATCAAGCTTGGTCGAAAGGACAGTGACAAAAGTCGTGAGAAAGGAAAGAGTAAGAAACGGCTCAGTCGTACTAAAATCAAGCCCGTCATTAGTGATGATGACAGTGATGATGACCAAGATGACAATGTAAGTTTTTAAGCAAGATGATTTACTATTATAAAGTTTAACGAATGACCATTTGGAATACAAAATAGCAGTTTGAAACTGATGTGCAGCTTGGCTATGTTACTTTGAACCATTGAGTCTTTGAATTCAAATTAGAACAATTTCACTTTGTGACCTTTTAGATTATTTACATGGTGTAGCAGAAATAATTTTCCTGACTGTTGTACTTTTCAATGGTTTTAATTCATTCAATCATTTGATTTTATGGCTGTTCCTCCATATTTTAGGCTCTGAGTTTCTAGTATACGCTATCCATGTGACTCATGAAGGGAAATAACTGTTAGCTCCGCTTCCCCTCCACCATGACGTCTGTTCTATGAATATATGAATAAACTTTCAAATTAAGATGTTCCTACAACTAGTTCATCCATTGTTGAGTCTTGCACTGAATCCACTTTAATTTATTTGAATACTGTGAGGCCTTTCAGGTAAAGGTGTTGCTGACAGTGATATCAAGTGGCATTTACTTAGCAATGACTTGTTCACTGATGCTTGGTTTAGGTTCCGCCAGGCTTTTCAGCTCCAGCCTGGATCCAAATGTGAATTAAAGAGCTGAATTCCAGACGTGAGTTGAGGAAAACGATCCTTAACATCAAGCCATAATTTGACTAAATGGGGCATCAAAGAACACTAGCAAGATTGTGAATTTTATTCCGGATTTCCTATGGGTTGGTCATTTTTAGCACAAAGGAACATGGCTGTGGTTGGAGGCCAATCATAGGCCCAACCATCTTCAGTTGCTTCCTCAATGATCTTCCCTTCAACATACAGTAATGGGGAGGTGTGTTGATGATTGCACCATGTTCAGTACAATTTGCAATTCCTCGGAAACTTAAGCAGTCCATGCCCACATACAGCAATACCTGGACAACATTCGAAATTGGGCTAAGATGTGACAGTAACATTTGGATCACAGAAGTGCTAGGCAGTCACCATCTCTAACAAGAGAAAATATAATTATCTTCCCTTGACATGCAATGGCATTACCATTGCTGAAACCCCCACCATCAACAACCTGTGGATTACCATTGACCAGTAGCTTAACTAGACGAGCTGTATAAATACTGCGGCTACAAGAAAAGGTTAGAGGCTTGGGAATCATGCAGCGAGTAACTCATCTCCTAACTCCCCAAAGCCTGTCCACTACCTGCAGGGCACAAAAGTTAAGACTGTGATAAATGCTCTCCACTTAACTGGATGAAAAGAACTCCAACAATATTTTGATAAGTTTAAAATCATCCAGGGCAAAAAAATCACCTGGATTGGTGCCCCATTCAGTACCTTGAACAACCCTTTCTTCCACCACAGCTGTACAATGGCAGTAGTGTGCACTATCAGTGCAGCAACTTACTGGGGTTCCACTCCCAAAAGCTGTGATCTAATTTACTCACTAGAAGAACAAGGGTAACAGACAAATGGGAACACCACCACCTGTAAAATTCCTCTCCAAGTCACATACCACACTGACTTGGAACCATATCACATTCTTTCGCACTCAATGGCCAAAATCGGGGAACTCTCAGTTACACCATGAGCAACATAACTGCAGCAGTTGAAGAAGATGGCTCAACACCATCATCTGCTCTAGGAAAAGTTATGGATGAGCAATATATACTGGTCTTGGCCCTCATATCCCAATTAAAGTGCACCTGAGTTTGTAGTCCATTGCGCTACGTCTTGTTCATGTATACTCTAATATTTATGAATCCGTCACTTGGCTCTTTATATCATTAGTGCCCCGGTGTTACAAGAAACACTTGTATGCAGGGTTCTGATATGTTTGCTAACAATTTGGTTAGTAGATTGTAGCTAAAATGGCATTGGAATTTTGACTTGTTTTAGACTGTAAATAAGTTTCAAATAGCACTTCTGTTGCCATTAGAAATGCTAATATGGTTGATCCTACTATCAAGTTGCAATATTTATTATCTATCGGCTGACTGATTTCACACATTGCATGTAGGAATATAGAAGCAGGAATAGACCATTCGGCCCTTTGAAACTGCTCCCCATTTAACTAGGTCATGGCTGATCTTTTATCTCAATGGCATCTTCCTGCACTATCCTCGTATTCCTTGATTTCATTGGTAGCTAGAAATCTCTACTTTGAAAATACTTAATGAGTCGCCACAGTCCTCTGGGATGGAGAATTCCTCCCGATTTCTGAATAAACTCCTCTTCATATCTGACCTAAAATGGCCTAAATATGTGTCCTGGTTCTAACTCCCTCAACCAGGATAAATATCCTGTCTACATTTATGAGAATAGGCTCAGTCTTTCCTCATTGGACAGCCCTGCCATACTGGTAATTAGTCTAGTAAACCTTCATTGCCTTCCCTCTATGGCCATATCCTTCCTTGGGTAAGGACACCAATACTCAAGGTATGGTCTCACCAAGGCTCCATATAACTGCAGCAAGACATCCTTACTCCTACATTCAAATCTTCTTGCAATATATGCTAACATACATTTGCCTTCCTAATTGCTTGCTGCACCTGCATGTTTGCTTTCCTTGAATTCTGAACAAGAACTCCCAGCTCCTTTTGGACATCAATACTTCCCAATCTTCCCATTGAAGAAATACTCGGCATTTCTGTTTTTTCTCCCAAAGTGGATAACTTCACATTTTTCCAAACTATATTCCATTTGTCATGTTCCTGCCCATTCATTTAGTTTGTCTAAACCTTTTTGAAGCCTCTTTGCATCCACCTCACAACTTGCATTCATATGATTTAAAGGTTTATTGAACTTGAGTATAAGAATTGGCAAGTCATGTTGCAGCTGTATAGAACCTTAGTTAGGCCACACTTGGAGTATAGTGTTCAATTCTGGTCGCCACACTACCAGAAGGATGTGGAGGCTTTAGAGAGGGTGCAGAAGAGATTTACCAGAATGTTGCCTGGTATGGAGGGCATAAGCTATGAGGAGCGGTTGAATAAACTCGGTTTGTTCTCACTGGAATGAAGGAGGTTGAGGGGCGACCTGATAGAGGTATACAAAATTATGAGGGGCATAGACAGAGTGGATAGTCAGAGGCTTTTCCCCAGGGTAGAGGGGTCAATTACTAGGGGGCATAGGTTTAAGGTGAGAGGGGCAAGGTTTAGAGTAGATGTACGAGGCAAGTTTTTTACGCAGAGGGTAGTGGGTACCTGGAACTCGCTACCGGAGGAGGTAGTGGAAGCAGGGACGATAGGGACATTTAAGGGGCATCTTGACAAATATATGAATAGGATGGGAATAGAAGGATACGGACCCAGGAAGGGTAGAAGATTGTAGTTTAGTCGGGCAGTATGGTCGGCACGGGCTTGGAGGGCCGAAGGGCCTGTTCCTGTGCTGTACATTTCTTTGTTCTTTGTTCTTTAACATTGCATCTGCCATTTCCTATGGATTGGTGTTCTACCAGAGTACATGTTATGTGTACTGTTTTAAGTACACATAACTGGCTTAAAATGTATGCTAATAAGCTCCAAACAGTGCATGTCAGATTCTCCACCAACTCTTTGCTTTGACTGGAAGTGATTAGAAGAGCACCATAAATACAGCCATCATCATATCATAGAATCATAGAAGTTTACAGCATGGAAACAGGCCCTTCGGCCCAACCAGTCCATGCCGCCCAGTTTTTACCATTAAGCTAGTCCCAGTTGCCCGCACTTGGCCCATAACCCTCTATACCCATGTAACTACCTAAATGTTTTTTAAAAGACACAATTGTACCCGCCTCTACTACTACCTCTGGCAGCCCATTCCAGACACTCACTACCCTCTGAGTGAAGAAATTGCCCCTCTGGGCCCTTCTGAATCTCCCCTCTCACCTTAAACCTATGCCCTCTAGTTTTAGACTCCTCTACCTTTGGGAAAAGATGTTGACTATCTACCTTATCTATGCCCCTCATTATTTTATAGACCTCTATAAGATCACCCCTAAGCCTCCTACGCTCCAGGGAAAAAAGTTCCAGTCTATCCAGCCTCTCCTTATAACTCAAACCATCAAGTCCCGGCAACATCCTAGTAAATCTTTTCTGCACTCTTTCCAGTTTAATAATATCCTTTCTATAATAGGGTGACCAGAACTGCACACAGTATTCCAAGTGTGGCTGTACCAATGTCTTGTACAACTTCAACAAAACGTCCCAACTCCTGTATTCAATGTTCTGACCAATGAAACCAAGCATGCCGAATGCCTTCTTCACCACCCTGTCCACCTGCGACTCCACCTTCAAGGAGCTATGAACCTGTACTCCTAGATCTCTTTGTTCTATAACTCTCCCCAACACCATACCATTAACTGAGTAGGTCCTGGCCTGATTCGATCTGCCAAAATGCATCACCTCACATTTATCTAAATTAAACTCCATCTGCCATTCGTCGGCCCACTGGCCTAATTGATCAAGATCCCGTTGCAATCCTAGATAACCTTCTTCACTATCCACTGTGCCAGCAATCTTGGTGTCATCTGCAAACTTACTAACCATGCCTCCTAAATTCTCATCCAAATCATTAATATAAATCACAAATAACAGTGGACCCAGCACCGATCCCTGAGGCACACCACTGGTCACAGGCCTCCAGTTTGAAAAACAACCCTCTACGACCAGCCTCTGCCTTCTGCCGTCCAGCCAATTTTGAATCCAATTGGCAACCTCACCCTGGATCCCATGAGCTTTAACCTTCTGCAACAACCTACCATGCGGTACCTTGTCAAAGGCTTTGCTAAAGTCCATGTAGACAACGTCTACTGCAGTGCCCTCATCTACCTTCTTGGTCACCCCCTCAAAAAACTCAATCAAATTTGTGAGACATGATTTTCCACGCACAAAGCCATGCTGACTGCCCCGAATCAGTCCTTGCCTCTCTAAATGCTTGTAGATCCTGTCTCTCAGAATACCTTCTAGCAACTTACCTACTACAGACGTTAGGCTCACCGGTCTGTAGTTCCCAGGCTTTTCCCTGCTGCCCTTTTTAAACAAGGGCACAACATTCGCCACTCTCCAATCTTCAGGCACCTCACCTGTGGCTGCCGATGATTCAAATGTCTCTGTTAGGGGACCCGCAATTTCCTCCCTAGCCTCCCACAACATCCTGGGATACATTTCATCAGGTCCCGGGGATTTATCTACCTTGATGCGCTTTAAGACTTCCAGCACCTCCTCCTCTGTAATATGCACACTTCTCAAGACATCACTATTTATTTCCCTTAGTTTCCTAACATCCATGCCTTTCTCCACCGTGAATACCGATGAGAAATATTCATTCAGGATCTCACCCAACTCTTGTGGCTCTGTCCTTGTTGATCCTTAAGAGGCCCTACTCTGTCCCTAGTTACTCTTTTCCCCTTTATGTATCTGTAGAATCTCTTTGGATTCTCCCTTGCATTATTTGCCAAAGCAATTTCATGTCCACTTTTTGCCCTCCTGATTTCCCTCTTAACTCTATTTCGACAATCTCTATACTCTTCAAGGGATCCACTTGATCCCAGTTGCTTATGTACGTCATATGTCTCCTTCTTTTTGACCAGAGTCTCAATATCTCGAGTCATCCAGGGTTCCCTACTTCTACCAGCCTTGCCCTTCACTCTAAAGGGAATATGCTTACCCTGCACCCTGGTTAACACATTTTAAAAAGCCTCCCATTTACCAGCCGTCCCTTTGCCTGCCAACAGTCTCCCCCAATCTACCTCTGAAAGTTCCTGTCTGATACCATCAAAATTGGCCTTGCCCCAATTAAGAATTTTAACTCTTGGGCCAGACCTATCATTCTCCATAGCTATCTTAAAACTAATGGAGTTATGGTCACTTGTCCCAAAGTGATCCCTCACTAGCACTTCTGTCACTTGCCCTTCCTTATTTCCCAAGACGAGGTCAAGTTTTGCCCCCTCTCTTGTCGGTCCATCCACATACTGAATGAGAAATTCCTCCTGAATACACTCAACAAATTTCCCTCCATCCAAGCCCCTAATGCTATGGCTGTCCCAGTCAATGTTGGGAAAGTTAATTCAAAGGTAATTCAATGCAGGCTCATTATTTCTGCCACAGCAGTGCTTGGCATATGAACATATTTTGTCCTGACATCCAGGATTGCAATGTGAATAATTACATTTTGGTCATCGGTCCCATTCTCATAAATTTGAATACATTTTAGTTTAGGGTGGGATTCTCCGGCTGTGTCTGCCCGGTGACCAGAGAATCCTGCTTGAGGTCAATGGACTTCTCCATTGTTCACATCTCGCCCTTGGTGTTCTTGCGGCGGGCGGGGTAAATGAATCCAGCCCATGGTTTTAAACTGGCAACTAGAAGACTGTCTATTATTGCATTACTTTTACACCAAGACCCAACCTCTCCTACCCCAATACCTGAAAACCATAATGGATCCAAGCACATCTTTCTAGCAGGAGCGCTTTTAAAATTCATTAATGGGATGTGGGCATCGCTGTCTATGCTAGCATTTATTGCTTATGCCTAATTGCCCTTGAGAAGGTGGTTGCGAGCAGCTACCTTGAACTGCTGAAGTCCATGTGGCATAGGTGTACCCACATTACTGTTAGGCAGTGAGTTCCAGGATATTGACCCAAGAACAGTGATATGTTTCCAAGTCAGGATGGCGAATGACTTGGAGGGGAACTTCCAGGTGGTGGTGTTCTTGTGGCCACAATATTTAAATGGCTGGTCCAGTTCAGTTTCTGGTCATAGGTAATCCCCAGGATGATGGTGGGGATTCAGTGGTGCTAATGCGATTGACTGTCAAGGGAAGATGTGTACATACTCTCTTGTAGGAGATGGTACTTGTGTGACGTGAATGTTACTTGGCACTTGTCAGCCCAAGTTGGATATTGTCCAGGTCTTGCTGCATTTGGACATGGACTGCTGCATTATCTGAGGAATCACAAATGGTGCAGAACACTGCTGACATCCCCACTACTGACATGCAGCTGAAAATGGTTGGCCTTTGGACACACTACCCTGAGAAAGTCCTGCAATAATGTCCTGGAACTAAGATGAGTGACCTTCAGCAACCATCGTCATTTTCCTTTGTGCCAGATATGACACCCCAGCCATCTTCCTTTGTGCCAGATACAACTCCAACCAGCAGAGCACCTCTGCCATTCACATTCATCAGGAGCAGAATTAGGCCATTCGGCCCATCGAGTTTGCTCCGCCATTCTATCATGGCTGATACGTTCCTCATCTGCTACCTACAATGTTACAGACCAAGACCTGGATTGCAAAATCAGCCAGAGCATCTCCTCCCTAGAACACATGACCTAAGAGCAGGAGTAAGCAATTTAGTCTTTCGAGTCTAAACAGCTTCAATGTGATCATGGCTGATCCCATCCTGGCCTCAACTCCACTGCCCTGCCTGTTCTTCATAACCCTTCAACCCATTACCAATTAAAATTCTGTCTAACTCGCCCTTAAAATTTACTCACTGTCACTGCATCCACCACACTCTGGGGTAGCAAATGCCACATATTCGCAACCCTTTGGGAGAAGTACTTTTTCCTCAAATCTGTTTTAAATTTACTACCCCTCATTCTAAAAATATGACCTCTCAATTTAGAATGTCCCACAAGCGGAAGCATCTTCTCCACGTCTACTTTATCCATATCTTTTATCATCTTTTATACCTCAATGAGATCTCCCCTCATTCTTCTACCAGAGAGGATAGGCCTAAACTGTTCAATCTCTCCTCATACGACAAACCCCTCATCTCTGAAATCAATCTAGTGAACCTCCTCTGAACTGCCTCCAATGCCACTACATTTTTTCTCAAATAAGTGGACCTAAACTGTGCAAGATACTCCAGGTGCGGTCTTACCAATGCCTTGTATAGTTGCAACAACACTTCCTTACCTTTATACTGAATTCCTTTTACTATAAATGCCAACATTTCATTTGCTTTCCTTATTATCTGCTGCATCTGTATGCGCGTTTTCTGTGACTCATGCTTGAGGACACCCAGATCCCTCTGCATCGGAGCATCCCAAAGTCTTTCCCCATTTAGATAATAAGTTGCCTTTCCATTTTTTTTAAGACCAAAATGCATGACCTCACATTTATCTACATTGACCTTCATCTGCCATATTTTGGCCCACTCTAACCTATTTACATCCATTTGTAAGATTCTTATTTCCTCATTGCAACTTACTGTCCCACCTATTTTTGTGTTATCTGCAAATGTGGCTCTGGATCCTTATATCCCTGTATCCAAGTGGTTAATATAGATTGTAAATAGCTGGGGCCCAAGGGCCAAACCCTGTGCCACCCCACTAGTTACATCTTGCCATCCAGAAAAAGACCCATTTATCCCGACTCTCTGTCTCCTGTCCGTCAGCCAGTCTTCTATCCAAGCTAATAGTTTATCCCTAATCCCATGTGATCTCACCTTGTGAATTAACCTTCTGTGCGGCACCTTATCAAACACCTCCCGGAAATCCAGATATACTACATCTACAGGATCCCCATTATCCACTTTGCTTGTTACATCTTAGAAGAACTCAAGCAAATTAGTCAAACATGATTTGCCCTTCATAAAACCATGCTGACTCTGATGGATAGCTTTGGCTTTCCAAATGTCCTGATATTACATCCTTGATAATTGATTCCAACAATTTTCCAACAACAGATGTTAAACTAACTGGTCTGTAATTTCCCACATTCTGCCTCCCTCCCTTTTTGAATAAGGGTGTTATGTTAGCATCTTTCCAAGCCACTAGAACCTTTCCCGTGAACATGGAATTTTGGAATATCATAACCAATGGATCCACTATCCCTGCTGCCACTTCTTTAACACACTAGGATGGAGGCCATCAGGCCCTGGGGACTTGTCTGCCCTCAACCCCAAGAGTGTGTTGAGTACAGTTTCCCTATTGTTGCTGATTGTTCCAAATTACACCCTTTCTATTACCTCCGAGTTGCCCGTTCCCATAGGAATGGTACTAGTGTCCTCCACCGTGAAAACTTGAGACAAAATATTGATTGAGCAACTCTGCCATTTCTGTGTTCCCCACAATTATCTCACCAGTTTCATCTTCCAAGGGGCCAAGGTTTGCCTTAGTGACCTTCCCTTTCGTGTACCTGTAGAAGCTTTTGATATCCTTCTGTACTAGTTTTTTTTTTTTTGTAACTTACCTTCACTTTTTTTTATTACTTTTTTAGTATCCCTTTGTTTTATGTTTGAAAGTTTCCCAATCTTCCAGCCTGCCACTGGTCTTTGCAATATGATATAACTTAATATTTTTCTTTATAATGTCCTTGATCTCCTTGTTTAACCATGGATGTTTTTTTACCCATCTTTCTTTCTCTGTGATATATTTTAGTTGTGAGGAATTGAGTATCTCCTTCAACAACTGCCACAGCTCATCAGCTATCCTAACTTTTAGCTTTCCTGCCCTGTCTATGCGGGCCAAATCTGACCTCCAGCCTACATAATTTCCTTTGTTTAATTCCAGAACACTAGTGTGGGACTCCACTTTCTCTCCCCCAAACGGAATCTTGAATTCTACCAAACTATGGTCACTACTCCCTAGTGAATCCTTAACTATGAGGCCATTAATTAATTCCTCCTCATTACAAAACACCAAATGGAGAGTAGCCTCCTCCCAGTTTTGCTAGGTCTCCTTGATACTGTTGTGTTATGCTGCTTCGGATAACAAAGGCTGCTACTTGATGCAGTCTTAACTCAAGGATGCTCAAGACTCTGAAATGAGTTCAACATGTTTATTGAACTATTAATGCAGTTCTTAAATGAGTTTGACTCTCTGCTAATCTAACAGTAGTAACTCAGTCTAACTGCACCAGCTTGCTCGAAGCCAAGTGCTGGAGTGTGATGCTGCTGATCAACCCTGTCTAACTCTCTAGATGTCTGTCTGTGGAAAGAGGCAGGGTGAGAGTGCCTCATCCCTTTTTTAGTGTTTATGTCATGCCCCCTTGTGGTGATGCCACCTCTGAGTATCCTGACTGCCCATTGGTTGTGTCCTATTCTGAGTGTTCATTGATTGCATGTTTGCATTTCATGACATATCCCCTTTTTTTTTTTTTAGATGTATATACATGTGAATGTGTGTCTAATGTGACTGACTGAGGAATACAGAACAGAACAAACAAAACAAATGCTCATAAGTCCAGTCTCTGAGGCTTGCGTCTGATCCTCGTCGACCGCCGGAGAGGTGGTGGAGGGGATGACGGTGTCTTGACAGGCAAGTGGGAGGCACAACTGGTGGCCTCGTGGTTAGAGGTGTCTGGAGGTGGCAATTCGACATGTGGAAATGGAGGGGAAATTGGTTGTGGGCAAGCAACATTTCGCAGTGCCCTTGATTCCTTCGCACAATGGAGCCATCAGCCATACGTATGACATAGGATCTGGGCGCGGCCTGTCGAACAACGACAGCCGGAGCAGACCACCCACCATCCGGTATCTTGATCCTGACCGTGTCTGCCGGGGATAGCACATCCAGATCGTGCGTCATAGCCCTGCTTCTGGCTGTCGCGAAGCTGCTGCATCTTCTGCAGCATCGGGAGGTGATCAAGGTTGGGCAGGTGTATGGCTGGAAGCGTCGTCCGCAGGTCCCTGTTCATCAGCAGTTGAGCTGGCGACATGCCAGTGGACAAGGGTGTCGCCCGGTACACAAGTAGTGCAAGATGTATGTCGGAAGCCGAGTCCGAGGCCTTGCGGATGAGCTGCTTAACGATGTACATCCCATTTTCGACTATGCCATTGGACTGCGGATAGTGCGGACTGGAGGTGACATGCCTGAAATTGTAGCTCTTGGCAAACGTGGACCATTCTCGACTGTGGAACCACGGAGCATTGTCGCTCATGACGGTGTTCGGGATGCCATACGTGAGAATGTCTCTTTACACGCCTTGATGACAGTCCTTGAGGTGATGCCTGGCAGCTTCAGCACCTCCGGATAGTTCGAAAAGTAATCTATGATTAAGATATAGTCGCGACCATTCGCATGGAATAGGTCAATGCCAACCTTGGACCACGGAGAGGTCTCTAGGTCATGTGGTTGGAGCGTCTCCTTGCTCTGCGCTGGTTGGAACCTCTGACAGGTTTCGCAGTTTAGGACCATGTCCGTGATGTCCTGGTTGATGCCGGCCCAATAGACAGCTTGCCGGCCCCTGCCTCTGCACTTTGCTATGCCCAGGTGTCCCTCATGAATCTGCCGCAGCACCATGCTCTGGAGACGTAGCGGGATGACTATCTTGCCCAGCTTGAGCAGTATGCCGTAGATCAGCGTCAGGTCGTCCTTGACGTTGTAGAATTTAAGGCATTGCCCTTTCTGCCAGCCATTGCTGAGATTGTGGATGACTCGCTGCAACAGGGGGTCTTTGGCCGTCTCTTCTCGGATGAGAACGCTCTTCTCATCTGTTGCCGGGAGAGTGCTTGCACACCGTTGTACCTGCAATTCAATGTGCTGGATGATCTCCATTGGTTCACTGGGTGAGTTGACTGAGGGGGACAATGCATCGGCTATGATGAGCTCCTTGCCAGGTGTGTACATCAAATTGAAATCATACCTCCGGTGTTTGAGCAGAATTCTCTGCAAACGAGGTGTCATGTCGTTCAGGTCCTTTTGGATGATGTGGACCAGAGGCCTATAATCCGTCTCAACAGTAAATGTTGGCAAGCTGTAGACATAATCATGAAATTTGAGGATGCCGGTGAGAAGACCTAAATACTCAATCTGCGCATTTCTGGTCTCAGTGGGTGTCACTGCCTGTGACGTGTATGCTACTGGTACTCAGGATGACGTGTCGTCTCTTTGAAGCAACACTGCCCCAATGCCATCCTGACTCGCATCTGTGGATACCTTGGTCTCTCGGTCTGGGTCAATGAATGCAAGGATGGGTGCAGAGCTTGGCTTTCAGCTTCAGCCACTCTGTTCGGTGCTCCGCCTTCCACTCAAAGGCGATTGATGTTTTCACCAGGTTGCCTAGGGCCATGGTGTGTGTGGCCAAATTCGGGATGAACTTGCCAAGGAAATTGACCATTCCCAGGAAGCGCCGTACTGCCTTCTAGTCCTCGGGGACTTTAATTGCCTCGATGGCTTTAATTTTGTCTGTGTCCAGGCGCACATCATGTTGCGAAATCTGATCGCACAGGAACTTCAGCGTGGATGTCCCAAAACAGCGCTTGGACCTGTTTAGCTTGAGGCCATGGTCATGTATGCGTCGGAATACTTTCTTGAGTCGCGACCAGATTATAATATCGTAAACGTAGACACGAACCCCTTCTATTCCCTCCATCATCTGTTCCATGATGCGATGGAAAATCTCTGCCGAGATGAAGCCAAATGGCATTCGGTTGTAGCAGAATCTGCCAAAAGGCGTGTTGAAGGTGCAGAGCCTTCTGCTGGATTCTTCAAGAGGATTTGCCAATATCCTTGGGATGTGTCCAATTTTGTGAAGAAGCGCACGTGTGCCATCTCACTCGTGATTTCTTCCCTCTTCGGGATTGGGTAATGTTCCCCCATAATGTTTTTGTTTAAATCCTTCGGGTCAATGCAGATGCGTAGGTCCCCCGAAGGCTTCTTTACGCACACCATCGAGCTGACCCAGTCGGTCGGTTCAGTGACCTTGGAGATGATGCCTTTTTGTTGTAGACTCGTGAGCTCTGCCTTCAGGCGCTCTCTCAGTGGAGCAGGGACTCGTCGTGGTGCGTGGACCACTGGCTTGGCATCAGGCCGCAGTAGAATCTTGTACTCGTACGGCAGTGTGCCCATCCCGCTAAATACATCTGGGAACTGGGTTATGATGGCGTCGATGCTGGCCTGAAGATCCGAACGGGACGGCGTTGTGGTGTCGACACTTTGAATGAGGTTAAGTTGCTTGCAGGCGTGCGCACCTAGCAGGGATGCCCTATCTGGTTTAACAATCTCGAAGCGTAAACTTGCTTGTGTGTGTAAGCTGGACACCTGCAGATGGCAGGACCCCAGTGCCTTGATTGCGTTTCCATTGTAGTCCAGGAGTTTGCAGGCAGCTGGAAGGATTGTGGGGGGCTTCTTGATTTTCTTGAAGTCCACCTGCAAAATCAGGTTGGCGGAGGCACCTGTGTCCAGTTTGAACTGGATGGGGCAGTGGTTGACCTTCATCACTGCATGCCATTCGTCCTCAGAATCCACGGCCAGGATTGATTGGACTCGCGATGTGTCCGGTTGACGTATTCGCACTTCGTAATAATGCCCACTCAGTAAGTGTTGTCCAGGTAGTCATCATCTGGGTCCATCTCACTGCCTGGATCAGAGTCATGCATTCGGTGTTGCATACTTCTGATGCGCCGCTGTCGGAATTGAGAGCGCTGGCTCCTGACTGGTGGTGCAGGTCTGCACAGGGCTGCATAGTGGTTTGGTTTCCCACAGTTTAAACAGCGTTTGCCTCTTGTAGGGCAGTTTTTAAAAAAATGGACGGTGCTGCAGTTCGCACACGTCATGACGTCGGCGTCATGACGCTCAGTGCATCGTTGCGCATGCGCGGTGCGGTTCTCGGCTGCTTTGTGTTCCCGATGGCATTGCTCATGCGTCGGGCCCCAGGGAGAGCACGCGAAATGGCCGCTTTCGTCAATGTGGAGGCACTGCATCCAGGAGATGGCCTGAACACTCCACCTCGCGGGAGGCTTGTTTTTCATTTTCTATCGTTTTGTACTGTGAATAGCGATTTTTCGAGTGCTCATGCACAGCACACGTTTCAATCGCGACTGGCAGGGTCATGTACTTGATTTTCAACAATTGCTCTCGCAGAGGATCAGAGTGGACTCCAAAAACGATTTGGTCTCTGATCATGGAGTCAGTGATATCACCGAAGTGGCAGGATTGTGCTAGCAGTCTACGATTAGTTAGATAGGAGTTGAAGGATTTGTCTTTACCTTGCATCCTCTGCTTGAAGATGTAGCGCTCGGAAGATTTTGTTGGTGTCCACCTCGCAGTGGCTGTCGAATTTGTCCAGGATGATTTGGTACTTTGTTTTGTCCTGCCCTTCGGAAAAGTGAAAGGAGTTGAAGATCTCTCGCATGGTCACCCGCAGTGGTGAGTAGAAGAGCTATCTTCCACGCATCGGTCGCGCTACTGAGGCCGGATGCTTCCACGTATAGTTGATCGCCAGTTGGCACTAAGATTGCAGGTGGTCCTGAGCTGATGAGGAGCCTGAATCTTGTCCATTGTGCCTGTATTCAGTAGCTGGTTATCACGGATCTTGCTGAGTTGAACTACATAGATTGAACAGTCACTCCTGGTATCATGTTGTGTTATGCTGCTTCGGATAACACAGGTGCTACTTGATGCAGTCTTAAGTAAAGGATGCTCCAGACTCTGAAATGAGTTCAACGTGTTTATTGAACTATTAACACAGTTCTCAAATGAGTTTGACTCTCTGCTAATCTAACTGTAGTAACTCAGTCTAACTGTATCAGCTTGCTCTAAGCCACGTGCTGTAGTGTGATGCTGCTGATCAACCCTGTCTAACTCTCTAGATGTCTGTCTGTGGAAAGAGGCAGGGTGTGAGTGCCTCATCCCTGTTATAGTGTTTATGTCATGCCCCCTTGTGGTGATGCCATCTGAGTGTCCTGACTGCCCATTAGTTGTGACCAATTCTGAGTGTTCATTGGTTGCATGTTTGCATATCATGATAGATACCACATTCTGTTAAAGAACAGTCACTCACCTCACCTCTAGAGTTCAGTTAAGTGGAAGTCTAGGACAAGGTAATTTTAGAAACTTATTGTAAGAATGTTTGCAAATATTATATCGAAATCACATTTTCTATGTGTAAATATTGTCCAACATACATGTTGGCAGTTCTTTACCAACACAATTTTTTCCCCTTACAAACAATAACCCCACCCCCCGGTAACAAAATAACACGAAAACGCACTGAGCAAGATATATACATGGCAAAATGGTATATTTACATAGCTTTATGCACTGGCTCTCTCCCGCACGTGCCAGTTTCCCCCGCCCTTCATGTTATCTCCTGCTCCTCCATCCCCCCATGCAATCCCCCATTTCTCTCTCCTTCCCCCCCCCCCCCCCCCCCCCAAGGTTCCTGCTGACCGAACTTCCTCTAACGTTCCGCGAGATAGTCTAGGAACGGTTGCCACCGCCTGTAGAACCCCTTAAGGCAAACTTAATCCTCTCCAGCTTTATGAACCCAGCCATGTCATTTATCCAGGCCTCCATGCTAGGGGGCTTCGCCTCCTTCCACATTAGCTAGATCCTTCGCCGGGCTACTAGGGACGCAAAGGCCAGAATGCAGGCCTCTTTCGCCTCCTGCACTCCCGGCTCGTCCACTACTCCAAATATTGCTAGCCCCCAGCTTGACTTGACCCGGACTTTCACCACCTGAGATATTGCTCCCGCCGCTCCTTTCCAGAACCCCTCCAGTGCCGGGCATGACCAAAACATATGGACACGGTTTGCCGGACTCCCTGAACATCTTCCGCATCTGTCCTCTACCCCAAAGAACCTACTCAACCTCGCCCCCGTCAAGTGCGCTCTGTGAACCATCTTAAATTGTATCAGGCTGAGCCTGGCACATGAGGAGGAATTAACCCTACCCAGGGCACTAGCCCACAAACCTTCCTCGATCTCCTCCCCCAGCTCCTCCTCCCATTTACCCTTCAACTCTTCTGTTAGCGCTTCCCCCTCTTCTTTCATCTCTTGGTGTATTGCCAAAACCTTGCCCCCCCCCGACCCATACACCCGAGATCACCCTGTCTTGAATTTCTTGTGCCGGGAGCAACGGGAATTCCCTGACCTGTCGCCTCACAAAAGCCCTAATCTGCATATATCTAAATGCATTTCCCGGAGGTAGCTCAAACCTCTCCTCCAGTGCCCCTCGGCAAATGTCCCGTCAATGAACAGGTCCCCCATTCTTCTAATCCCCGCCCGATGCCAGCCCTGGAACCCCCCCGTCCATCTTCCCCGGGACAAACCGGTGGTTACCCCTGATCGGGGACCACACCGAGGCTCCCACTGCACCCCTGTGCCGTCTCCACTGACCCCAGATCCTTAGCGTTGCCGCCACCACCGGGCTCATGGTATATTTTGACGGCGAGAACGGCAGCGGTGCCATCACCAACGCTCCCAAGCTCATTCCTTTACAGGACGCCATCTCCATCCTCTTCCATGCCGCCCCCTCTCCCTCCATAACCCACTTGCGGATCATCGCCACATTTGCTGCCCAGTAGTAGCTCCCTAGGTTTGGCAGCGCCAACCCTCCTCGGTCCCTGCTACGTTCCAGGAACCCTCTCCTTACCCTCGGGGTCTTATTAGCCCACACAAACCCCATAATGCTCCTACCTACTCTCTTGAAAAAGCCCTTGGTGATCACGATGGGAAGGCACTGAAACACAAACAAAAACCTCGGAAGGACCACCATTTTGACCGAATGCACTCTACCCGCCAGCGAGAGCGGTAACATGTCCCATCTTTTGAAGTCCTCTTCCGTTTGGTCCACCAACCTCGTCAGATTCAATTTATGTAGGGCCCCCAAGTCCTGGCTATCTGGATACCCAGATACCGAAAAACCCCCACCGCCCTCCTCAGCGGTAGGTCCCTATCCGTCTTTCTTGGTCCCCTGCCTGTAATACAAAGAGCTCACTCTTCCCGACATTGAGCTTATAGCCCGATAATTCCCCAAACTCCCTAAGAGTCTACATGACCTCCACCATCCCCTCCATTGGGTCCACCACGTACAGCAACAGGTCATCCGCGTATAGCGACACCCGATGCTCTTCTCCCCCTCGGACCACCCCCCTCCATTTATTAGACTCCCTCAGTGATATGGCCAAGGGTTCGATCGCCAATGCAAACAACAGGGGGGACAGGGGGCACCCCTGCCTCGTTCCTCGGTACAGCCGAAAGTACTCCGACCTCCGCCGGTTCGTCACTACACTCGCCACCGGGGCTCTGTAAAGGAGCTTAACCCAGCTGATAAACCCTCCCCCGAACCCAAACCTACGCAACACCTCCCAGAGGTACTTCCACTCTACTCGGTCAAAGGCCTTTTCCACGTCCATAGCTGCCACTATCTCCGCCTCTCCCTCCTCCGATGGCATCATTATCACGTTTAAGAGCCGCCGCACATTAGTGTTTAATTGCCTGCCCTTTACGAATCCCGTCTGGTCCTCATGAATCACCCCCGGGACACAATCCTCAATCCTCGTGGCCATCATTTTTGCCAATAACTTAGCGTCCACATTGAGGAGCGAGATCGGCCTGTACGATCTATATTGCAGTGGGTCCTTGTCTCGCTTTAAGATTAAGGAAATTGTCGCCTCCGACATTGTCGGGGGCAGGGTTCCCTCCTCTCTTGCCTCATTAAAGGTCCTCACAAGTAGCGGGGCCAACAGTTCTACGTACTTTCTGTAGAACTCCACCGGGAACCCGTCCGGCCCCGGGTATTTCCCCGCCTGCATACTCCCCAAACCCTTGCTCAGCTCCTCCAACCCGATTGGTGCCCCCAAACCAGCCACCTCTTGCTCCTCCACCCTCGGGAATCTCAGTTGGTCTAGGAATCGTCTCATCCCCCCTTCCCCCCCCCTGGAGGCTGGGATCTGTACAGCTCTTCATAGAAGGCCTTGAATACCTTGTTTATTTTCGTTACACTCCGAACCGTGGCTCCCCTTCCATCTTTGATTCCCCCATTTCCCTCGCTGCCGTCCTCTTACGGAGCTGGTGTGCCAGCATCCGACTAGCCTTTTCCCCGTACTCGTAGGTCGCCCCCTGCGCCTTCCTCCACTGTGCCTCCGCCTTCCCCGTGGTCAACAGGTCAAACTCCGTCTGGAGCCGTCGTCTTTCCCCAAGTAATCTTTCCTCCGGGGCCTCTGCGTATCTCCTGTCCACTCTCAAAATCTCCCCCTCTAACCTCTCCCTTTCCATGCCCTCTGTCCTCTCCCTATGAGCCCTCATGTAGATTAGCTCTCCCCTGATCACCGCCTTCAACGCCTCCCATACCACCCCCACTCGCACCTCCCCGTTGTCTTTGGCCTCCAAGTACCTTTCGATGGACCCCCTCACCTTCCCACACACCCCCTCATCTGCCAGCAGTCCCACATCCAGCCGCCACAGCGGGCGTTGGTCCCGCTCCTCTCCCAGCCCCATTTCCACCCAGTGCGGGGCGTGGTCCGAAATGGCTATGGCCGAATACTCCGTCCCCTCCACCCTCGGGATGAGCGCCCTGCCCGGAACAAAGAAGTCTATCCGGGAGTAGGCTTTGTGCATGTGGGAGACGAAAGAAAATTCCCTGGCCTGCGGTCTTGCAAACCTCCATGGGTCCACTCCCCCTATCTGATCCATAAACCCCCTAAGCACCTTGGCCATCGCCGGCCTCTTTCCCGTCCTTGATCTGGAGTGGTCCAGTGCTGGGTCCAGCACTGTATTGAAGTCCCCTCCCATTATCAGGCCTCTTACCTCCAGGTCCGGAATGCGCCCCAACATGCGCTTCATGAATCCAGCATCATCCCAGTTCGGGGCGTATACATTTACCAACACCACCCACGTCTCTTGCAGCCTACCACTCACCATCACATACCTCCCTCCATTATCCACTACGATAGTCTTGGCCTCAAATGACACATGCTTTCCCACCAAAATTGCCACCCCCCTATTTTTCGCGTCCAGTCCCGAGTGAAATACCTGTCCTACCCATCCCCTTCTTAACCTGACCTGGTCCGCCACCTTCAGGTGTGTTTCTTGGAGCATAGCCACGTCTGCCTTCAGTCCCTTCAAGTGCGCGAACACTCGAGCCCCCTTCACCGGCCCATTCAGGCCCCTCGCGTTCCACGTTATCAGCCGGATTGGAGGGGCTCTCACCGCGCCCCCCCCCCCCCCCGCCGACTAGCCATCTCCTTTTCTGGGCCAGTCCCGTGTCCGCGTCTCCCTCGCCCTCCAGTCCCCCAGCCGGGGGACCTCCGTCCCAACCACCTCTTCTGTGTCCCATTCCATTTCAGCCAGTGCAGCAGCAACCCTTTTTTTCCCCCCCTCCCCTCCCCCCCACTAGACCCCTGTCTAGCTTTTTTGCTCCTCCCATATCACTCCCGTAAGTCAGCTGACAGCTGCTGACCCTGGCTTCCCCCGCCGTCCCTTTGACGGCGTCCCCCGCCGTCCGGTGAAATCTCACCACCATCGCCCTTGGCGGCTCAGTTGCCTTGGGCTTCCTCGCCAGCACCCAGTGCACCCCGTCCAGCTCCATTGCCCTCGAAGGGGCCTCCGCACCCATCATCGTGCCCGCGTATGCCGCGGTATCAGCCCACTCCACTCCTTCTGGGAGACCCAGGATCCTCAGATTATTTCTCCTCGACCTGTTCTCCAGGTCTTCGAGTCTTCCCGCCCACTTCTTGTGTAGCACCTCGTGCCGCTCCACTCTCACCGCCAGGCCCAAGAGCTCGTCCTCATTCTCCCTCACTCTTTTCTGGACCTCCTGGATCTTCACCTCGTGGGCCTTCTGGGTTATCCCTAGGCCTTCGATTACCGCCAGCATAAGCGCCAGCATCTCCTTACTCAGCTCCTCGAAGCAGCGCTTGATGAATTCCTGCATCTCCTCTTTGTCCCCGGCCGCCGCCATTTTGTTTTTTTTCCCTCGCTTCTCCCGCTGCTCCAATGCCGCTTTTCTGGCCGTGGCACTTCGGGTCCGGTCCATAAAAGTCGGTAGGGGACCTCTCTCTCCTCTTCCCCACGGGTTGTCTGTAAAAAAAATTCCGTTGGGGCTCCTCTAGCGAGCCCGAAAGTCCGTAGTCGCGGGAGCTGCCGAATCGTGCGGCTTAGCTCCGCATTGCCGCAACCGGAAGTCCCATGTTGGCAGTTCTTGATCACTCTCCTCCCTTTCCATATAATTTTCAATGGGAGGAAGACAGCATTTCAGATCTCTGAATCAAATGTTAACATTAAGCATGTTAATTACAACTTACACAGTAGCAAGTCATCTAGAAATGCACTTGTTAATGCTCCAGTTTCCGTTGCATTCAATTAAATGCTTTGTTTTAAATTGCTTGATTCCTGTGCATTTGAGCATTTACAGTACAAAACTGCTAATTTTGAGATAAAGCCATTTGATTCAAACAAATCTGATAAATATTGGGAATATTCATGCACCTGAGAGCTATGAAAATAAGTTTCAGCAGAACTGTCCAAGTAAGTATGATTTTTCAGAGATTCCTATATAGCCACCTTTCTGCAAGATGGTTCATTTTCAAAACAGCTTATTTTTCTTCTAGTTCTGAAGTACTAATAGCTAGGATTAATGTTATCAGTAATTTGATTTGCTCAGATGAAATTGCATGAAAAGAATTCTGACATCCCATTTCTTTCCAGTTTTAACTTTGGCCATGATTTGGCATTAGGAATAAGTCTACCAAAGATTACGTGGAATGCCAATGTTTCCTGAAATATCCATTTTGCCAAAGCAGCCGTATGTGCATTAAATATCTGCTTGTGGTACCATTTGGCAGACTGTTGCAACTCAAGAAAACTCGAATGTGCATATTTTATGCATAATTTAGTTTTAAATGTGAAAACTATAATGCCAGCTAAACTGCTTTAAAGGATATGGAAGCAATTGTTCTGGATGTGATATTTTGAGAATTCAGCTGCATTTTTTTTTTTAGAGATAAACAAATGTATCTATCAAACTGGCAAAACTGAAGCTGCAATGAGGCCTTGCCCCCAGATTTAAAGAACATTTCTTATGAAAATGCTCTGTCAAATTTAGTAAATTGTTCATTTTCTTTCCTTCCCAGGACCAGTCTGATATCAGTGGAAGTGAAGATGAATGATTTAATAAAAAATGTGAATTGCTTCATGGACAAGTCCTTGTTTCAGTAACTTTATCAACTGTTTTGTTGCACAGCTATCAATAATTCCTCCTCCCCTCCTTTATCCTTCCCCAAGCTTGTCCTTTATCTGAAAAGTAAATCTGTTAGTAGAACAGTATAATCTTTAGTTTAGTTTTATGTAGGCTTGACTGCAGTAAAATGATTTCCTAAGTATACATCTGTTTGCATCACCATATATTTGCTTTATGCTTGTTAAATTGAATAAAAATGCTTTTTGAATTGTATCAGTTTATATATACATTAAAACATGCCATAGCTTTTTTTGTGTTCCTAAAGGTCAATGTCTCCACAGCTTTAAATCCTGACAAATATAATTCAAGTGGAAAATTTGTATCATTATGCACATCCCCCTTTAGTTCAATTTGTTTTGAAAATATTGTTTTGCAACCAGTGCTGGTAATAAGCTTTTCCTTAAGTGTACTTAATTCTTGCTTTCTTTGCACAATGTCTTTGGTGTATCTGATTGCCCAAGGCAAATAAAATCTAATTCAGTTGTAAAGAGTGAAGTTTTTTGTCTGTGTTTATTTAAGCACTAATTAGGAATTTAGCAAGGTTAGGATACTTCATGGGGAATCCTGAAATGTTATTTATATTGCCACAATTGAGGTCAAGGTTAGTTAAAGTTCATCTCTTGAAAGAATTGTAAAACTGTATTTTGTGATTTGTGAATTACTTTTAGACCTTGTGTAAAAGAGATTGCACAGATGAGAGTACTGCGTACCAAGTTGATTTGAAGTTTGTGGAAATGGATGGCAATTAAACAACATTCTGTCATCTGAATAGCTTTGTGAAATTTTACTTTGTGGGAGGAGCTGAAATACCATGTTTTCTTAAAACCTGATATTTATCGATAGAATATGCTTCATTATATGAAACACTCTGGTCTTAAGCTGTTTACTGATGCTTTTACTTAAGATTTGAATGTGTTGAGTCCACTCCCTCAGTTTGCCAGATGTTGAACTAACTTATTGCGAGCAAAAAAAAAATGACAAGAGTAAATGATTTTCCACTTGAACTCAAAGATCATCTTTCATAAAATACAAGCTTCTTTTGACAGTTATTTAGGAAGAAACCCCAGAGATGCTAAAATTAAATATAGCTTGATTGCATGAGGGGTGATGGTTCATTATTGGGATATTTAAATAATTTTAATTCAATTTGTGGTTATAATTTTAATTTGTAATTGATTTCCTTGTGTTTACTCATAATTGTAATTGCTTGTAAAAGTTTTGATCTATCAATATGTGAGATAAATCTGTATTTTAAACTTGCCAATAAAACATAAATCCACAGAATGTCATGTATCATTTCTTACGTTTTTAATTTGACTTTAAATATCACTTGTTACAGTATTATCGTATTAACTTTCCAACACCATTCCAGTGTCAACTTTATTTTACAGGACTGTGCCCTATCAGAGGTATTAATGTAATACAATGTGAATCCACATGCTGTACATAACGCAATGTTTTTTTTTAAATTTCAATCCAGATAATCAGAGGAAAGAATTCCAGGAATAATGTTGATTATTATCCAGTGACCACCACCATGCCCCCTCTGCCCCAGGCTTTGCCTGTACCAAACACTTGTTTGTCCTGTATGTTCTATGCTGCTGGTTGAGGTTCCATATCTGTGCAGTTTATCTGCAGTGGGGAAAGTTCATCACATCTGAACTGAGAACATTTATTTTCAGGCTTTTCTTAATCAATCTCACAAGGTAACAGAATGTTGGCAAGCACTAAACACACCATGAAAGGCCATAAGGCCTTTTCCTTCACAAACATTCCAGATGCTTAGTATTACCATCTTCAGTAGCTGCCTACTATCTCTCTTTTCACAATTTTAAAAGGGGCTACCTTGGTTGAAAAGGATTGAGATTTCAGCCAGGATTTCCCCAGAACACAATGTGATCTGACATTTGGACCATATGCAGGTTCCAACCTATGCAGGCAGTCAGCAAGACGTCCTGGTAGCTGCAATTAAAAGGTTGCTATTTCATTACAGATGGTTGGCTGGCTCTCCATGTTGTCAGCCCAGCCCACTCGCAGGTCTGAAACTTCGCTAGTGCCATCAAGAGAGGTGGCTACTGGTGAGGCTTCAAGGAGAACAAACATTTGTCTCCATTTTGAGGCGCCCATGAAATAATGGTAAAAGTACTTCTTACTGTGCTGGCAACTGGTAACCGGTGGTGGCATTGGAGCATGGAAAAAATGCAGCAAGACCTGGACAATAATCAGACTTGGGCTGATGAGTGAAATTTGTGTCACCACATGCTAACCAATGACTATTTCTTTTTTTTAATAAACAGTTTATTGAGGTATTTCTTTGGCATTGTAACAGCAACAAAACAAACGATGTACATAACAAGGATACTATTAACATAGTGCAAACACCACCTCCCTCTCCCACAGGTCCCATCATTACCTACCCTCCTAATCTACGCTAGCCTAACACCCCCCCCACCTCCTTCTGCTGACGGTTAATTCTCTGCGAAGAAGTCGACGAATGGTTGGCACCTCCAGGCGAACCCTAATCCTCTCATGGCGAACTTAATTTTCTCCAGTCAGAGGAAGCCAGCCATGTCCTATAGCCAGGTCTCCGATTTCGGGGGCTTCGAGTCCCTCCATGCCAGTAATATCCGCCTCCTGGGCTACCAGGGAAGCAAAGGCCAGAACATCTGCCTCTTTCTCCTGGATTCCTGGATCCTGCGACACCCCGAAAATCGCCACCTCTGGACTCAGCGCCACCCTCGTATTTAATACCTTGGACATGGCGTTGGCAAACCCCTGCCAAAATCCCCTCAGCTTTGGACATGCCCAGAACATGTGGACATGGTTCGCTGGCCCCCCCCCCCCCGCACATTTGGCACATCTGTTTTCCACCCCAAAGAATCTGCTCATCCAGGCCACTGTCATGTGAGTCCGGTGAACGACTTTAAATTGGATCAGGCTGAGCCTGGCACATGTTGTGGTCGCGGTGACCCTACTCAGTGCGTCCGCCCAAAGGCCCTCCTCGAACTCTTCCCCCATCTCCTCCTCCCACTTTTGCTTCAGCTCCCACATGTCGTCTCCACTGTCCCCAGACTCTCGGGGGCCGCCACCACCATTGGACTGGTGGAGTGCCGCGCCGGCGGAAATGGCAGAGGCGCTGTTCCCAACGCCCCCAGACTTGTGCCCTTGCAAGAAGCCGCCTCCATGCGCACCCACGCCGGCTCTCTCTCTTCCCCCTCCCAGCCACCTCCTCACCATGGCTATAATAGCTGCCCAGTAATAATTGCTGAAATTCAGCAGCGCCAGCCCGCCATCTCCCCAATTCCACTTGAGCATTGCCCTCTTCCCTTGCGGGGACTTGCGCCCCCCCCCCCCCACACACACACACACACAAAGCCCACAATAACTTTATTGACCCGCTTAAAAGAGTAGCGCGGAATGAAGATGGGGAGGCATTGAAAAACGAAGAGGAATCTTGGGAGGACCGTCATTTTTACCATTTGATCTCTGCCCGCCAGAGACAACGGGAGCACATCCCATCTCCAGAAAACCTCCTTCATCTGATCCACCAGCTGGGCCAAATTTAATTTGTGAAGCCGGTCCCAATCCCTCGCCACTTGGATACCTAGGTACCTGGAACTGTCACCTACAACTCTGAACGGCAATTCCCCTAGTTGCCTCTCCTGACCCCTCGCCTGGACCACAAACATCTCCCTCTTCCCCATATTGAGTTTATACCCTGAAAAACGTCCGAATTCCCATAATTTCTTCCATCCCCTCCCTTGGGTCTGAGACATTCAAGGGCAGGTCATCCGCATACAGCGAGACTCTGTGCTCAACCCCCACCCTGGACCAGCCCCTTGAGGCCCTCAGAGCAATTGCCAGTGGCTCTATAGCCAGCGCGAACAACAGTGGGGAGAGGGGGCTACCTTGTCTCGTCCCCAAGTGTAATCTATTTTTTTTTTTAATACGTTTTTATTAAGAATTTTTCAACAATATTTTCCACCTTACAAAAAACAACCACCCCCCCCCCGTAACAAAGAAAAGAAAGAGAACTCGCGTGGCAAGACATGAACATGGCAAGTCAATAAGATACAGAACTTTGTACATTGGATTCTTCCCATACATGTCAGTTTCCGGATCATTCATGTGTTTTCTCGCTCAAATGCACCCCAGACACCCCCCCCCCCCAACGAATGATGTTCCCCCCCCTGGGTGGTTGCTGTTGCTGCTGTCCGACCTTCATCTAACGCTCCGCGAGATGGTCTAGGAACGGTTGCCACCGCCTGTAGAACCCCTGCGCAGACCCTCTGAAGGCAAACTTTATTCTTTCCAACTTGATAAACCCTGCCATATCATTTATCCAGGCCTCCACGCTGGGGGGCTTCGCCTCCTTCCACATTAGCAAGATCCTTCGCCGGGCTACTAGGGACGCAAAGGCCAGAATAACAGCCTCTTTCGCCTCCTGCACTCCCGGCTCGTCCACTACTCCAAATAGTGCTAGCCCCCAGCTTGTCTTGACCCAGACTTTCACCACCTTAGATACTGTTCCTGCCACTCCCCTCCAGTGCCGGGCATTACCAAAACATATGGACATGGTTCGCCGGACTTCCTGAGCACCTCCCACATCTGTCCTCCACCCCAGAGAACCTACTCAGCCTCGCCCCCGTCATATGTGCTCTATGAGCCACCTTAAATTGCATCAGGCTAAGCCTGGCACACGCAGAAGAGAAATTAACCCTACTTAGGGCATCAGCCCATAGCCCCTCCTCAATCTCCTCCCCCAACTGCTCCTCCCATTTACCCTTCAGCTCCTCTACCAAAGCCTCCCCCTCTTCTTTCATCTCCTGGTATATCACCGACACCTTGCCCTCTCCCACCCATACGCCCGAAATCACCCTATCTTGAATCCCCTGTGCCGGGAGTAGCGGAAATTCCCTCACCTGCCGCCTCACAAACGCCCTCACTTGCATGAGCCTGAAAGCGTTTCCCGGGGGTAGCCCAAACTTCTCCTCAAGCGCCCCTAAGCTCGCAAACGTCCCGTCAATGAACAGGTCCCCCATTCTTCTAATCCCTGCCCGATGCCAGCTCTGAAACCCCCGTCCATCCTTCCTGGGACAAACCAATGGTTGTCTCTGATCGGGGACCACACCGAGGTTCCCTTCGCACCTCTGTGCCATCTCCACTGCCCCCAGATCTTTAGCGTTGCCGCCACCACTGGGCTCGTGGTGTACCTTGTCGGCGAGAGCGGCAGCGGTGCCATCACCAGCGCCCCCAGGCTCATTCCTTTGCAGGACGCCATCTCCAACCTCTTCCACGCCGCCCCCTCTCCCTCCATCACCCACTTACGGATCATTGCCATGTTGGCTGCCCAATAGTAACCACCCAAATTCGGCAACGCCAACCCTCCTCTATCTCTGCCACGCTCCAAGATCCCCCTCCTTATCCGCGGGGTCTTGCTCGCCCACACAAATCCCATAATGCTCCTGCTTACCCTCTTAAAAAAGGCCTTAGTAATCACAATTGGGAGGCATTGGAATACAAAATGAAATCTCGGGAGGACCACCATTTTAACCTACTGTACCCTACCCGCCAGCGAGAGTGTCAACATGTCCCACCTTTTAAAATCCTCCTCCATCTGTTCCACCAACTGTGTCAAATTAAGTTTGTGCAGTGCCCCCCAGCTCCTAGCTACCTCAATCCCCAAATATCGAAAGCTCCTTTCCGCCCTCCTCGATGGTAGTCGTCTATCCCTCTTCCCTGGTCCCCGGATGGATCACAAAGAGCTCACTCTTTCCCACATTGAGCTTATAGCCCGAAAAGTCTCCAAACACCCGTAGGATCTGCATTACCTCAACCATCCCCTCCACTGGATCCGTCACATACAGCAACAGGTCGTCTGCGTACAGCGACACTCGATGTTCCTCTCCCCTTCGAACCACCCCCTTCCATTTCCACGACTCCCTTAACGCCATGGCCAAAGGTTCAATTGCTAATGCAAACAGCAGCGGGGACAGGGGGCACCCCTGCCTCGTCCCTCGATACAGCCGGAAATACTCCGACCTCCGCCGGTTCGTGACCACACTCGCCACCGGGGCTTTATACAGGAGCTTAACCCAACTGATAAACCCTCCCCTGAACCCAAACCTCCTCAACACTTCCCAGAGATACTCACACTCTACCCGATCAAAGGCTTTCTCCACGTCCATGGCTGTCACTATCTCCGCTTCTCCCTCCATCGATGGCATCATTATCACGTTTTGGAGCCTTCACACATTAGTATTTAACTGCCTACGAATCCCGTCTGGTCCTCGTGAATCACCCCCGGGACACAGTCCTCAACCCTCGTGGCCAACATTTTTGCCAGCAACTTAGCATCTACATTAAGGAGCGAGATCGGTCTATACGACCCACATTGTAGTGGGTCCTTATCCCGCTTTAAGATCAAAGAGATCGTCGCCTCCGACATTGTCGGGGGCAGGGCCCCCCCCCCCCTCCCTTGCTTCATTGAAGGTCCTTACCAGCAACGGGGCTAACAGGTCTACATACTGCCTATAAAACCCCACCGGGAACCCATACGGCCCCGGGGCCTTCCCTGCCTGCATGCTCCCCAGTCCTTTAACCAGCTCCTCCACCCCAATTGGCGCCCCCAAACCAGCCACCTCCTGCTCCTCCACCCTTGGGAACCTCAATTGGTCCAAGAATCGCCGCATCCCCTCTTTTCCCCCTGGTGGCTGGGACCTATACAGTTCCTCGTAAAAGGCCTTAAAAGCCTCATTCACTTTCCCCGCACTCCGCACCGTAGTTCCCCTGCCATCTTTGACTCCGTCTATTTCCCTCGCTGCCCTCCTCTTACGGAGCTGATGTGCCAGCATCCGGCTCGCCTTCTCCCCATATTCATATATCGCCCCCTGTGCCTTCCTCCACTGCCTCTGCCTTCCCTGTGGTCAACCGGTCGAACTCCGTCTGGTGACTTTGTCTCTCCCTAAGCAGTCCCCCATCAGGAGCCTCTGCGTAGCTCCTGTCCACCCATAAAATCTCCCCCACTAACCTCTCCCTTTCCCTGCCCTCTCTCTTCACCCTATGAGCCCTGATGGAGATTAACTCTCCCTTGACCACCGCCTTCAGCACCTCCCATACTACTCCCACCTGCACCTCCCCGTTGTTGTTGGCCTCCAGATACCTTTCAATGCACCCCCGCACCCTCCCGCACACTTCCTCGTCTGCCAGCAGTCCCACATCCAACCTCCACAACGGGCGTTGGTCCCTCTCCTCTCCCAGCTCTAACTCCACCCAATGCGGGGCATAGTCTGAAATGGCTATGGCCGAATACTCCGTTCCCTCCACTTTCGGGATCAATGCCCTGCCCAGAACAAAAAAATCTATCCGGGAGTAGGCCTTATGTACGTGGGAGAAAAAGGAAAATTCTCTGGCCAAAGGCCTGGCAAATCTCCACGGATCCATTCCCCCCATCTGGGCCATAAACCCCCTAAGCACCTTGGCCGCCGCCGGCCTCTTCCCCGTCCTAGATCTGGAGCGATCTAATGCTGGGTCCAGCACCGTGTTAAAATCCCCACCCATTATCAAGCTCCCTACCTCCAGGTCTGAAATACGCCCCAACATCCGTTTCATGAATCCAGCATCGTCCCAGTTCGGGGCATATACATTCACCAGTACCACCTCCGTCCCCTGCAACCTACCACTCACCATCACGTATCGGCCTCCCTGGTCCGCTACTATGTTCTTGGCCTCAAACGACACCCGCTTTCCCACCAGTATTGCCACCCCTCTATTCTTCGCATCCAGTCCCGAATGGAACACCTGTCCCACCCATCCCTTCCTTAACCTGACCTGATCTGCCACCTTCAGGTGTGTCTCTTGAAGCATGACCACGTCTGCCTTCAGTCCCTTTAGGTGCGCGAACACTCGGGCCCTCTTAACCGGCCCATTTAGGCCTCTCACATTTCACGTGATCAGCCGGATTGGGGGGGTTACTGCCCCCGCCCCCCCCGCCGACTAGCCATCTCCTATCTTAGGCCAGTCCCGTGCTCGCGCCTCCCGCACCCTCCAGTCCCCCAGGCGGGGAACCCCCGCCCCGACCACCTCGTCCATTTTCAGTTCCCCCCTCGGAGAGTGCAACAGCAACCCTAGAATCCCCCCCCTTCCCTCCCCCGCCAGATCCATATCTAGCTCTTTTGCTCCCCCCATATTACTTCCGTGAGTCAGCTGACTTCTGCTGACCCCGGCTTCCCCCGCCTTCCCGTTGATCTCCCCGTGTGGGAGTCTCTCCTCCTTACCTTCCTCCATCCCCCTCCTCCTTTTTTGCGCGGGAAAGAACCCGTGCTTTCCTGAACCAGCCCCGCCCCCTGTGGCGCAGCTCCTGTTGCGGCCATTATCCCAGTTCCCTCATCCCCGAGTCTCACTTCCCTCCAGCACCGACGCCCACATTCCCCATCATCATCATCTCGTCTACAGAAAAGAAAAAAAAGGAAATTTTAGGAATTTTAACCAGAGCTCTACCCACATCCCCATCCATCATCCCACCCATGGAGTATTCTTTACCCATATTTATAACCCCACAACCACATCCCCTCAGTTCAAGTCCAGTTTTTCCGTCTGAATAAAGGTCCAAGCCTCTTTTGGCGTTTCAAAATAATGGTGTCGGTCCTGATAAGTGACCCACAGCCGCGCAGGCTGCAGCATGCCGAACCTGACACTTTTTTTATGCAGCACCACCTTGGCCCGGTTGAAGCCAGCTCTCCCCCTTGCCACCTCCGCGCTCCAATCCTGGTATACTTTGATCACCGCGTTCTCCTATCTACTGCTCCGCACCTTCTTGGCCCATCTCAGCACACTTTCTTTGTCCACGAAGCGATGGAACCTTGCCACTATCGCCCTTGGTGGCTCATCAGCCTTGGGTCTCCTCGCCAGGACCCGGTGAGCCCCTTCCAGCTCCAGGGGGGTCGGAGGGGCCTCCGCTCCCATCAGCGCATGGAGCATCGTGCTCACATACGCCCCGGCATCAGCTCCCTCCACTCCTTCGGGAAGACCCAGAATCCGGAGGTTCTTCCTCCTCGACCTGTTCTCCAGGACCTCAATTCTCTCGGCCCACCTCCTGTGCACCGCCTCATGCGCCTCCACTTTTACCGCCAGGCCCAGGATCTCGTCCTCGTTGTCATTCATTTTGTCTTTCACCTCACGAAGCTCTACCGCCTGGGTCTTCTGGGTCTCCTTCAGCCCCTCGATTGCCAACAGCATTGGCGCCAGCACCTCCTTTTTCAGCTCCTCCACATAACGCTTAAGGAACTCCTGCTGGTCAGGCCCCCATGCTGCTCGCTCTCCGCCCTCCGCCATCTTGCTTTTTCCCCCTCGATGTTGCCGCTGCTCCAGAGCCTCTTTTTTCGCCACTCCACCGCTGATCTCGGCCATATATCGTAAGGGGGGACCTTACTGCACCTTCCCACATGGGATCAATTCAAAGAAAATTCCGTTGGGACTCCTTTGGAGAGCCCGAAAGTCCGTTGTCGTGGGAGCTGCCGAAACGTGCGGCTTAGCTCTGCATCGCCGCAACCGGAAGCCCCCCAGTGTAATCTAAAGTAGTCCAAAATCGTCCTATTCGTCCGTATGCTTGCAACCGGAGCCCGGTACAGCAACCTAACCCAGTCAATAAAGCCCCTCCTAAATCCAAACCGCTCCAACACCTCCCATAAATAATCCCACTCAACCTGGTCAAAAGCTTTCTCCGCATCCATCGCGACCACTACCTCCACCTGCCTCCTCTCCGGGGGCATCATGATCACATTTAACAGCCTTCTCACATTGGTCACCAGCTGCCTGCCCTTAACGAACCCCGTCTGATCCACCACAATAACTTCCGGTACACAGTCCTCAATCCTGGAGGCCAAAATTATTGCCAGCAGTTTGGCATCTACGTTCAACAAGGAAATCAGCCTGTAAGACCCACATGCTCCGGGTCCTTGTCCCGTTTCAGAATTAGCGAGATCATGGACTGTGACATTGTCTGGGACAAAACCCCTCTTTCCCTATCCTCGTTCAACATCTTCCAACAGCACTGGTCCCAATATTCCGGAGAACCTTTTATAGAACTCGACTGGGTACCCATCCGGTCCCGGGACCTTACCCGACAGCATGACCTTCAAACCCTCCACTATCTCCTCCAGCCCGATTGGGGCCCCCAGCCCTTCTACCAGCTCCCCGTCCACCCTCAGGAAAGTTAGCCCCTCCAGAAAGTGCCTCATCCCCTCTGGCCCCGCAGGGGATTCCGACCTATACAACCTATTATAAAAGTCCTGGAAGGCCTTACTCACCCCTGCCGAGTTCCCAACTAAGTTCCCAACCCGTCAATAACTTTCCCTATTTCTCTAGCTGCTTCCCTCTTTCTGAGCTGCTGTGCAAGCATCCTCCTGGCCTTCTCACCGTGCTCGTATATCGCTCCCCTTGCCTTTCTGAGCTGTTCCACTGCCCTCCCTGTGGTAAGTAGCCTCCGGCGTTCCCTTAACAGCACTGCCTCTGGAGCCTCCGCGTACCTCCTATCAACTTGTAGAATCTCTTTTATCAGTCGGTCCGTCTCTGCCTTATCCGTCCTGTCCCTGTGAAATCAGCTCACCACTGCCTTCGGCGCTTCCCAGACCACCGCTGCTGCGACCTCTCCCGTATCATTCACCTGCAGGTAGTTCAACATACAATTCCTCAGCCTCTCGCACACCGCTTCGTCCGCCAATAGCCCTACATCCAACCTCCATTATGGGCGCTGCTTGCTATCCATACTAACCTACAGGTCCACCCAGTGTGGAGCATAGTCCGAGATCGTGATCGCCGAGTACCCTGTGTCCACCACCCCAGCCAGTAGGGCCCTACCCACGACAAAGAAATCGATCCGAGAGTACACCTTATGTACGTGGGAGTAAAAAGAAAATTCCTTCGCCCTCGGCTGCCTAAATCTCCATGGATCCACCCCCCCCATCTGTTCCATGAACTCTTTCAGTTCCTTTGCCATTCCTGGCACCCTGCCCGTTCTCGAGCATGACCGATCCAGGCCGGGATCAATAACTGTATTAAAATTCCCTCCCATGATCAGCTTGTGCAAGACAAGGTCCAGAATCTTCCCTAGTACCCACTTTATGAAATCCCCGTCATCCCAATTTGGCGCATATACATTGACCAGCACTACCTTCATCCCCTGCAGCCTACCACTGACCATGATATATCGACCTCCCACATCCGAGACTATCCTTCCCGCCTCAAATTACGAACCTGCTTATTAACCAAGATCGCAACCCCTCTAGTCTTTGTATCCAGCCCCGAGTGAAAAACCTGACTGATCCAGCCTTTCCTCAACCTGACCTGGTCCACTACTCTAAGGTGCGTCTCCTGCAACATTGCCATGTCCGCCTTCAGTCACCTCAGCTGCGCGAACACACTTGCCCTCTTTACCGGCCCATTTAGCCCCCGAACATTCCAGGTGATCAGCCCAGTAGGGGGGCAAAGACCCATCTGCTAAACTAAATGTATGCACCCCCCCAATGTGCTTCCGTGAGCTAGCTCACCCAGCTAGCTTGGTGACCCTCCGGCACCATAAAGTCTCCCACCTATTGTCCCCCCCCCCCCTCCCCCGCTCATACAAATAAATTTCCTCATCTAACAATCCCCAGACAAAGACCCAACAGCATGAAAACACAAAAACAAAAGCACCACCCACCGGAACTCAAACAGGCATGTCTCCATCCCACAAAAGTGCACATCAATAAAAACAAAAGGGACATTGCCAACATCCACCGTGAAAAGAACCCAAAAACGAAAAATTGACTTGCCCCCCCCCCCTTTTTCTTATACAGAACCCCACAAACAGAAACGAAACAGTAAGAGGGGCATCACCCATTTAAAAAAGAAAACCAAACCCCCCCAAAAAACAAGGGGAAAAAAGGGCCCAATATAGGCCAACACGTTGTCTCAAAGCTCGAGAGTTCTCAGACCCCCACCAGTCCTTTTCTTTTAGCAAAGTCCAGCGTCTCATCAGGCGACTCAAAATGGTGATGCTGGTCCTCGTGTGTGACCCAAAGACGAGCCGGATGCAGCAGACCGAACTTCACCTGCTTCTTGAAGAAAATAGACTTGACTTGGTTAAAACTTGCTCTCTTCCTCGCCACCTCCACGCTCAGGTCCTGGTACACCCGCAGGATACTGTTGTCCCACTTACAACTCTGCGTTCGTTTGGCCCACCGAAGAATGCATTCCTTGTCCAGGAACCTATGGAATCTCACCACCATTGCCCTCAGAGGGTCCCCCGCCCGCGGCTTCCTTGCAAGCGTTCTGTATGTCCTGTCCACCTCCAATGGTCGGGGGAATGCCCCCTCCCCCAGCAGTTTCTCGAACATACCAGCTACGTATGCCCCAGCGTCTGCTCTCTCAGCTCCCTCCGGGAGCCCGACAATTCTTAAGTTCTGCCGGCGGGACCGGTTCTCAAGGGCCTCCACCTTCTCCAGTAGCCTTTTCTGCTGGTCCCGAAGCATCCCCACCTCCAGCTCCACCGCTGTTTGATGTACCTCCTGCTCAGCCAGCACCTTCTCGACTTTCTGGTTCGCCCGATCCTGGGCGTCAAATCTATGCACTAACCGAACGATCGATTTTTTAATCGGGTCCAAACATTCCCGCTTCTGCTTGGCAGAACCATCCTGGATGGCCTGCATCACTAGCTCCGTTGGTCGCTGCACCACCACCTCAGGGGTCCGGCCCTCGGCCATACTGTCTCCCTATGCAGCTTCAACACAGCTCTTGGTTAACTTCTTGGGCGTCATTCTCCGACCCCCCCGCCGGGTCGGAGAATGGCCGTTGGCCGCCGTGAATCCCGCCCCCGCCCCCGCCGAAGTCTCCGAAGGGAGAAAAGTCGGCGGGGCGTTAATGGCGCCGCTTCCGCGGAGAATGTCACGGGTCTGCGCAAGGCAGCCGATTTTCGGCCTGCCGATATTCTCCCTTCCGGATGGGCCGAAGTCCCGTCGACGTGATGACCGTTCACGTCGACGTCAATCAAACCTCCTTTTCATCGGCGTGACCCGGTGCTCCAGGCTCACGCCGACCAGCGAGGAGGTGAGTGACGGCCTGGGGGGTTGGCTCTGGGCAGGAAATGGCGTGGCCGCAGACTGATTGCGTGAGGAGAGGTGTGTCTCGGCTTGTGTGTGTGTGCGGCAGGGGGGGGGGGTTAGAGTAGGCTGGGCTCCGGGGGAGTGCCGGGAGGGGGTCCGTGCCGGGGTGGAGGTTGGGGGTTGGGGGGGGTCCGTGCCGGGGTGGAGGTTGGGGGGGGGGTCCGTGCTGGGGTGGAGGTTGGGGAGGGGGTCCGTGCTGGGGTGGAGGTTGGGGGTTGGGGAGGGGGTCCGTGCCGGGGTGGAGGTTGGGGGGGGGGTCCGTGCTGGGGTGGAGGTTGGGGAGGGGGTCCGTGCCGGGGTGGAGGTTGGGGGGGGGGTCCGTGCTGGGGTGGAGGTTGGGGAGGGGGTCCATGCCGGGGTGGAGGTTGGGGGTTGGGGAGGGGGTCCGTGCCGGGATGGAGGTTGGGGGGGGGGTCCGTGCTGGGGTGGAGGTTGGGGAGGGGGTCCATGCCGGGGTGGAGGTTGGGGAGGGGGTCCGTGCCGGGGTGGAGGTTGGGGGGGGTCCGTGCTGGGGTGGAGGTTGGGGAGGGGGTCCGTGCCGGGGTGGAGGTTGGGGGGGGGTCCGTGCTGGGGTGGAGGTTGGGGAGGGGGTCCGTGCCGGGGTGGAGGTTGGGGAGGGGGTCCGTGCCGGGGTGGAGGTTGGGGGGGGGGGTCCGTGCTGGGGTGGAGGTTGGGGAGGGGGTCCGTGCCGGGGTGGAGGTTGGGGAGGGGGTCCGTGCCGGGGTGGAGGTTGGAGGTTGAGGAGGGGGTCCGTGCCGGGGTGGGTGATGGGAGGGCAAATGAGTTGGTCCACCTGGCTAGGTGCCAGCCTCCAACAGTTGGACCCATGCAGTCCATGCCACCTGGCTGGGGGGAGGAGGGGATATGGGCAATGATGACATGTCGTCGTTCCCCTCCCCCCCACCAGGCCGTCATGTTTTCAGACCATCCAGCGATGTTGGCCGCCGTGGTGGCAGCCGCTCATGTCTATGTTGCCCTGGATGAGGAGGAGGAGGAGGAGGAGCGTGCTAGAGAGGCGGCGCAGGCTGCCGCAGAGGGGCAGGCGGCAGCCGCCCAGGCTGGAGGGACACCTGACCGACAGGACGAGGAGGGGGAGGAGGACGTCGCGGCCCCACGGCAACGGAGGCACCCGAGGGCGCCCCGTGTGTACCGGCCCCGGCAGTCATACCAGGACCTTGCGGACCGGGAATGCAGGAGGAGACTCCGGATGAGCCGGGAAACCGTGGCACACATCTGCCACCTGCTGGCACACCTGTCACCGCGTGGCACTGGCGGGGGCACCCTCTCCCCGTGTCCGTCAAGGTTACGGTGGCCCTGAACTTTTATGCAACGGGGTCATTCCAGGCACCGAGTGGGGACCTGTCCGGCATATCGCAGACATCGGTGCATCGGTGCATCCGGGCAGTGACAGATGCCCTTTATGCCATGGCGCACCGCTACATCCGCTTCCCCGTGGACCGGGCCAGCCAAGATGCCCGGGCCGTGGGCTTCTCTGCCGTTGCCGGGTTCCCCATGGTCCAGGGCGCGATCGATGGGATGCACGTCGCCGTGTGGCCACCTGCAGAGAACAGGGCCGTGTTCACTAATAGGAAGGGGACCTATTCAATGAACGTACAGGTGGTCTGCGACCACCGCATGATGATCCTGCACGTCTGCGCCCGTCACCCAGGCAGTGTACACGACTCATTCGTGTTGTCGCGGTCATCCATCCCCGGCATGTACGAGGGACGCCATCCCCGGCTGAGGGGCTGGTTGCTGGGCGACAGGGGCTACCCATTGCGATCGTGGCTGATGACGCCTATATGGGGGCCACGCAATGAGGCGGAGAACCGCGACAATGATGCCCATGTAGCGACAAGGGGAGTGATCGAGAGGTGCTTTGGCGTGCTGAAGATGCGTTTCAGGTGCCTGGACCTCTCTGGGGGCGCCCTCCAGTATCGGTCAGATAGGGTCGGCCGCATCATTGTGGTGTGCTGCGTCCTGCACAACATAGCCCAGCAGAGGGGCGATGTGCCGCAGGCAGAGGAGGGCGGAGTGGAGGAGCAGCAGGAAGAGGCCCAGTCCTCCCCAGATGAGGGGGATGGGGGCAATGGTCAGGGCAGACGGGGTAGACACAGGCGGGTGGCTGTCCACCGTTACCGGCTGGCCCAGCGGGCACGGGACAGACTGATAGACGCCCGCTTCACTGACTAGATGGGCGTGGGAATCGGGTAGTATGGCCACAGACCGCACACCATGACAACAGCCGACCACCCACACCCCCCACCCATCCACCCACCCAGCACCCTCACCCCCCTCCCCAACCCCACACACCCCACCCGCATGCACACCACCCCCCCACCCCCAATTGCCGATCCACCGGCGGCACAACGGGCCGGGCTCACCCAGTTGCGGGTGGACGCGTGTCTATCGCAGGCCATGGAGGATGATGACAACCCGCCTCCGATGAGCTCCTGGCTCTACATCGTTGGACTATGTCTGACCCATGGCCACAGTACCACCATCCACCCGGACCATCCCTGCATGCGGCTGTGACACTGCAGCGCACGGTCCCGTCCTCTGCCTGGGGGATGTTGATGGCGGCCCAGGGGGAAGGGGCCAGACTCACCTGGGGCTGAGGTAAGACCACCCCTCACACACACACTTGCGCTCAACGTACATGACACGCCCGCACACTTTGGACAGAGCACAAAGGCAGCTTCGGTAGGTGTAACATTGACTTTAATAACCAAAGGAGTTCATGCACGTGCCCTAGCCCCTAAAACTCATCTGTGCCCTGCACCCGTGCCAACTTACTCAGTGTATAATTGTTTGGCCTTACGGGCCCTTTGACTACGTCTACGTGGTTCCCCAGACGGTACAGCAGAACTGGAGGTGGACTCCTGTGATTCCTGCCCTCTGACACTGGATCCCTTTGGCGGCCGTTTCCTGGGGCGTCCTGGCCTAGATGGGCCAGGCTGCGGCCCGGGCGACTGGGATGGCGAGCTGCCAGCCTGTCCTGCCCGTTGCCCACCCGATGCACCTGGGACGGAAGGGGGGGAGTCCGAGGTGTCGCGGTGTACCGGGACCTCCCCTACAGAGGGAGCCGGGACGGACCACACCACCTCCTCCTCCCTCGGGGTGCCCGATGGCCCCCAGGCCGCTACATGGGTGGGGGATGCGAACAGACTGGCCATCCGACGCGCCCCCGACATCTGGCGCTGCCAGTCCTGGAGGCCCGTGCTGGTATCGACAGGGGTCTGCAGGTTTGCAGCCATGGAGCCCAGGGGGTTGTCGAACCCTGTCTGCGACAGTGCGACGCCAGCTCGCACATGGCCACTGGCGCCGATGCCCTCAGCGATGGCCTGCTGAGACTGGGCCATGGCCTGCAGAGACTGGGCCATGGCCTGCAGAGACTGGGCTATGGCCTGCTGAGACTGGGCCATGGCCTGCTGAGACTGGGCCATGGCCTGCTGAGACTGGGCTATGGCGTTGAGCGCCTCTGCCATCTGGCGCTGGCACTGGCTCATGGCCTCCTGTGAGAGGGCAGCCATTTCCTGGGCCACAGACGCCGCCTGCACGGAAGGCCCCAGGCCTCGCAAACCGTTCCCCATGTCTGACACCGTCGCACCCATTGCCTCCACCGCGGACGCCACCCGTGCGGTGTCAGCCTGGGTGGCACGCATGACCGGGACCACTCTCAGCTCCTGGACGCGGGTGGACTCCTCCACCTGCGACCGCAGCCGCCGCAAGCCACCCGTCACCCTATTCGCTCGTCTCCATGTCGGTGGTTGCATCGGATCTATGTGTGGGTGTGGTAACTGCAGGAACCCGGGATCCATCTGGGCGGCAGATGTTCGCTTGGCCTGGGCTGCCCTCCGACCGCCCGGTCCCTCTGCTGCTCCTACCTCCACCTGCTGTACCAGGACGGCTGTGTTGTGCGCACCAGTGAGTGTACCAGACGCCTCATCACTAATGTGCCCAACCGTGGTGAGTGTTTCTGCGATGGTGGAGGGTGTTGGTGACAGCAGTGGCGTTGTGTCGTGCTCTTCGTCCCACTCTGAGTCCATGGCACTTTGGGGTGGGGGTTCGTCTCCACCCATCCACTCTGAGTCACTGTCCGGTATTTCGTCTTCCCGGGTAGGGGTGTCCTGGGTAGTGCTGTCCCGGGTAGTGCTGTCCCGGGTAGTGCTGTCCCGGGTAGTGCTGTCCCGGGTAGTGCTGTCCCGGGTAGGGTTGTCCTGGGTAGTGGTGTCTCGGGTAGGGGTGTCCTGGATAGTGGTGTCCTGGGTAGTGGTGTCCTGGCTCGGATGTGACGGGGGCCTGTGGCTGCCCCCCTCATCGCTGGGTGGTCGCTCCCGCACGTGACGGGGGTGTCGTCTCCCTGTTGCTCCAGGTCTCTCCGTCTCCCGTGGTGTGCGAGGGGCATCCTGCGGGCGTCGCATGCTGGAGGGTCCGGGTCTCTCCGTCTCCCGTGGTGTGCGAGGGGCATCCTGCGGGCGTCGCATGCTGGAGGGTCCGGGTCTCTCCGTCTCCCGTGGTCTCCGAGGGGCATCCTGCGGGCGTCGCATGCTGGAGGGTGCGGGTCTCTCCGTCTCCTGTGGTTTCCGAGGGGCATCCTGCGGGCGTCGCATGCTGGAGGGTGCGGGTCTCTCCGTCTCCTGTGGTCTCCGAGGGGCATCCTGCGGGCGGTCTGCATCTGTGGGGATGGGTGCCTGGACGTTTGGTCCTGCGATACACAATGAAGCATGCATGGTTAGACATCAGGCAGTGATCAGGTGATACGGGGGAGGGGGATATAGGGGAGGGGGGATATGGGGACAGGCTGTTGGTGGCTCACTTGCTCGTGAGGCCCCGACCTCTGCATCAGCAACCTCCCGGTCCTCAGGTCCGCCAGCCAGTTCCAGGGCCCTTTCCTCGTGTACGGTCAGTGGTCTCTCATCAGCGGGCCCTCCTCCAGTCCTCACATGCTCCCTATTGTTGTGTGCGCGCTTCTCCTGTGGGGGGGGGGGGGGTGGTGGCAGGGGTAAAAGGCAACAGTGTTAGGCAGGTATATGAATGCACGCCATCGGTTGCGCGTGCATTGCAGAGGTTAAGGTTAGGGCTGGATTCACTTGGGGATATGGGGGATATGGGGGAGGGGGGATATGGGGGAGGGGGGGGATATGGGGAGGGGGGGATATGGGGGAGGGGGGATATGGGGGAGGGGGGGATATGGGGGAGGGGGGGATATGGGGGAGGGGGGATATGGGGGATATGGGGAGGGGGGATATGGGGGAGGGGGGATATGGGGGAGGGGGGATATGGGGGAGGGGGGGTATGGGGGAGGGGGGATATGGGGGATATGGGGAGGGGGGATATGGGGAGGCTCACCCTGCCTGCTCTGACGAGGTCGTTCACCTTCTTGTGGCACTGGGTGCCTGTCCGTGGTGTTAGGGCCACAGCGGTGACGGCCTCTGCCACCTCCCTCCACAGACGCCGGCTGTGGCGTGGGGCAACTCTGCGGCCGTGCCCGGGATACAGGGCGTCCCTCCTCTGCTCCACCGCGTCCAGGAGCGCCTCCACATCGCGTGACTCGAACCTCGGGGCTGAGCGACGGCCAGCCATCAAGTCGGGTGTTGCGGTCGGGTGTTCCGGTCGGGTGGGGGGAGCTGCGCGGCCTTATGAGCCGTCACGCCGTGCGGCGCGTATGACGCTGCACGGCGTGAACCACTGCGCAAGCGCGGATCCCGTTACGTCGCTGCTAGCCCATTTCAGGCCGCAGACTATCGGCCCATTTTTATGACGTGACGCAAGTGGGATTTGCGCCGTTTTTTGCGCCGATCGGCGGACTTTCCGCCGATAACGGAGAATTTCGCCCCTTATTTCTGCCTTTTCGTGCACTTCTGGTTCTTTGCTCCATACACTAATACGTGGAAACGGTGCCCAATTGTCTCAGCCTTCAAATCCACCACTTAAAACCAGAAAAAAGTCCGGGGGTAAGGTCAAAAAATCCAACCAGAGCGGGAGCCACCAAATGTGCGACTTACTCCTTCATAGCCGCCACCGGAAGTCCTCAACCAATGACTATTTCTAACAAGAGAGAATCCAACCATCTCCCCTCGACATTCAAAGAACAATATAGCACAGGAACAGGCCCTTCGGACCTCCAAGCCTGCACCGACCATGGTACCTGCTTAAACTAAAACCGTATGCACTTATGGAGTCCGTATCCTTCCATTCACACCATATTCATATATTTGTCTAGATGCCCCTTAAATGGCGCTATCGTACTTGCTCCCACCACCTCCCCAGGCAGTACGTTCAATGACATTACCAGAGAATAGCTCACCTGATTTAGTCTTAGAATCCCTACAGCGCAGAAGGAGGCTATTCAGCCCAGTGAGTTTGCACCGACCCTCTGAAAGAGGCCCACTACCCTGCCCTAACCCTATAATCCCATAACCCAAGCTAATCTGCACAGCTTTGGACGCTCGGGGACAATTTACCATAGCCAATCCACCTAACCTGCACAATTTTGGACTGTGGGAGGAAACCGGAGCCCCTGGAGGAATCCCACCCAAACATGGGGAGAACATGCAAACTCCACCCAAGGCCAGAATCGAGCTCTTGTCCCTGGCGCGGAGGCAACAGTGCCACCATGCTGCCTGACTTCCCAAAGCCTGTCCACCATCTGTATGGCACAACAAGTGTGATTGAATACTCTCAACTTGTCTGGATGAGTGCAGCTCTCACACAAGATGATCAACGGCATTCAGGACAAAGCAGCCCACTTGATTGAGATCCCATCTACCATCATAAACATTCACTCCCTTCACCACCGACAACAGTAGCAGCAGTATACCATCCACAAAATACATTGCAGCAATTCACATAAGCGCCTCAGAGCACCTTCAAAACCCACAGCCTCCACCACCTTGAAGAACAAGAGCAGAGATATTTGGAAACATTACCACCTGGATGTTCCCCTACAAGTCACTCACTAAACTATGGGCAGAATTTAACCAAAAAAAAATCTATGCTCGATTTTGGCCAAGTTTGGCCTCTGAGAAACACCCCATTATTCATTTTGTTTTCTGTCGTTCATTTGGAAGCAAACGTCTTGAGCCATAGTAAGAGCCCTGACAGGGACTTGAACCCAGGACCCTCAGATTAAACTTGTGATGCTCCACCGACTGAGCTACCAAGGCCCCAACCCATTATTCAACAGCACCTTGCCATTTTGCTTGGCCTCGAGGAGTTTCTGCCGAGCCTGCAGGAAAGGCTTCTTGTAGATCAGGGTGCAATTTTGTCTTGCTGCCTCGATCTCCACGCACACACACGCACCCAGCACCCTCCATCTCGGGGGTGTCTAATGGCCTGGTTTCCACGATTATGGAAACCAGTACGAAACAGCATCCTGGCAAGATCTCCCAGGCACGGCCTTTAGCTCCTGGCTGACTGGAGAATCCCATGAATACATATTTAAATGCATCATTTACATATGCAGATCTGGAACACGCCCAGTGAGGATGAGATCCAGATCGCAACGTCTCTCAAGACTTCATTAAATCTCACAAGATTTCTCGGCCTGACACCAAGTAGGGTGCGACGAGGTCATTAAATCATGCCCTATATTGGTGTTCTTTCACTGTCACTAGGCCAAAATCCTGGAATTCCCTTCTTAACGGCCTTTTGGGGTGTTCCAAACAACACACCGTATACAGCGTTTCAAGAGGCAGACACCAGCACCTTCTCCAGGAGAATTAGGTGCTCGCCGAGCTAGCGACACACATCACGCAAATGAATTTTTAAAAAACTGAATTTCAGAGTTGCGAGTGATGGGGAGGGATTCTCCATCAGCCAACGGCAGAATCGGGAAACGCGATTGGGCGGAGAATTTGTTCTGACACCGAAATTGTGGCGGGTGCTGGTTTCATACCAAAATCGCAACTCTCCGGTGCCTCGACAGCGGAGACAATACGTTCCACTCCACACATGCAGTAAACACTGTTGGCATCTCATTAGTGGGCCTGACCCGGTATTCTCCGGGCCTCCGTGATTCCCTGCCTCCAACGGGGGGGAATTGCCGACGGCAAGGTTCATTGTGCTTTCAAAAAGTTGAGAAACAGGTGACGTGGGTGATGAGGCAGAAAGAGGAAGTAGGACATGGGGAGGTGCGAATGTGGGATGACGGTCCTGACACTAGCTGGGCTGCAATGGGGAGGGGGTGCGAGGGGGATGGGACGTGGGGCCAGGAGACTCCCCGCGGGACGGGCGGTGTCCATGCACAGACCGCTATTGTCGCGGCCTGCAAGGCAGCCATCTTGCTTCCCACCCCACTGATCACCCAACTTGGTCTGAGCAATGCCTCTGACACTCTCAGCCATGACCCGCTGTGATTGTAGGGTGGGGGTTCAGCCGCCTTCCGGGTGTGATGGGGGGTGGTTAATGGTGTGTGGGATGGGTGTTGGTGGCAGGGGCACAGTGCTGCCTACACACCCTGGCTGCCCTGAGGAGGTTGTGCAGTTTCTTCCGGCACTACAACCAGTCCGAATGGTGTTGCTGGTGGCGCTTACAACCTCTGCCTCCTGCGCCCAGGCACAGCGAACGGTGGAGGCTGGCAGGCTCCTTCCCGGGCCGGGATACAGGGTCACCCGCCTCTCCTCCATGGCGTCCAGCAGGGTCTCAAGCTCGGCATCCGTGAACCTTGGTGTCGTTCTCCTCGCTGCCATCTTGTTGGCTGCAAGGTGTGTGTGGAGAGTGTGTGTATATGTGGCTGCAGCTTGTCAGCCTCCTGAGTGTCAATCGCGAATCCAGACGATCTGGCACCGTTTCTCATTGGAATCGATTGTGTTCCACGTGGCCGGTGATAGCCCCTCAACGGTCGCTGAATTGGTCCAGATGTGGCGGCAGATTTGCTGCTGTAGACATCCATGCATCCTGCCCCGGAGTCAATGCTTAGTCTCGTGAATGGAGAATTCCGCCGACGATCTTTGATAGTAGGCAGCTTTTGACCAAATCTGGCTTCAAGACACTGAGTAAATCTGAAGTAATGGAGATTTGGGGAAAACCCTCCACTGGCTGGGCTCGTGTCTTGTGAAGGTAATTGTTGGTGGCCAATCATTTCAGCCCCAAGACATCATTGCAAGAATCCCTCTGGGCAGCATCTAACTGCCTGTCTCAACTGCTTTGTCAATGACCGTCCCTCCTTCGTAAGGTCTAATGAGAGGTCGTTTGCTCATGATTTCCACTCGCAACTCCTCATAAAAGCAAGACCTGGAGAACATCCATCCATTAGCTGTTACGTGGCACACAATGTGGAGCGTCCGCGATGCTGAACAAGTCGTGGATAGCACGTTCAGTGAGGTGGTCACACCACAGGTGAGAGTTGAACAGACAGAAGAGGCATGAATGACCACCAGGCAGAGTAGAGGGAGGTAGGTATTTCAGGAGGCCCCCTCTGGCCATTCCCCTTTCTCACAGATATACCAAATTGCATACTGATGGGGAAGATATCTGCGTAGGGTAAAGCAGTGGCAGCCAACCTCATGGCACCATGGGTGGTAATGCTGACATTGCTGTGCCCGGGCGCAGGATGCAGAGGTTGTAAGTGCCACCAGCAACACCATTCGGACCGGTCCGCAGTGCCGGAAGAAACTGCACAACCTTTTCAGGGCAGCCAGGGTGTGTAGGCAGCACTGTGCCCCTGGCGCCAACACCCATCCCACACACCTGCAATCAACCCCCCCCCCCCTCCCACATACACACACACACATACACCCAGGGAGCGGCTGAACCCCCATCCTACAATCACAGCGGGCCATGGCTGAGAGTGTCGGCGGCATTGTTCAAGTGCTGAAAGCCAGAGGTGAGGTGAGAGTTACTGCCCTCGACATCAAGACAGCATTTGACCAAGTATGGTATCAATGAGAATTGGGGGAGAACTCTCCGCTGGTTGGAGTCATACCTGGCACAAAGGAAGATGGTTGTGGTGGTTGGAGGTCAATCATCTCAGCTCCAGGATATCACTGCAGGAGTTCCTCAGGGTAATAACCTCGGTCCAACCATCTTCAGCTGCTGCATCAACGACCTCCCTTCCATCATAAGATCAGAAGTGGGGATGTTTGCGGATAACTGCGCGATGTTCAGCACCATTCTTGACTACCCAGATAATGAAGCAATCCATTTCCAAATGCAACAAGATCTGGACAATATCCAGCCTTGGGCTGGCAAGTTACATTCGCACCACACAAGTGCCAGGCAATGGCCATCTCCTACAAGAGAGGATCTAACTCCGCCCCTTAACATTCAATGACATTACCTTCACTGAATCCACCACAATCAACATCCTCGGGGTTACTATTGATCAGAACTGAATGGACTGGCCAAGTTAATACTGTGGCTACCAGGGCAGGTCAAAGGCTAGGGATCCTACAGCGAGTAACTCACCTCTTTACCCCCCAAAGACTATCCACCATCTACAAGGCACAAGTCAGGAATATAATGGAATACTCTCCACTTGCCTGGATGAGTCAGCTCCAACAACACTCAAGAAGCTCAACACCATCCAGGACAAAGCAACCCATTTGATAGCTCTCCCTTCCACAAACATTCAAACCCTCCACCACCGACAAACAGTGGCAGCCATATGTACCATCTACAAAGATGCATTGCAATAACTTACCAAGGTTCCTTAGACAGCACCTTCCAAATCCACAACCACTACCATTTAGAAAGTCAAGAACAGCAGATATCTGTTCCCCTCCAAGTCACTCACCACCCTGACTTAGAAATTTATCACTGTTCCTTCACTGTCATTGGGACAACATCCTGGAACTCCCTCCCTAACAGCACAGTAGGTGTACCTATACCTCAAGGACTGCAGAGGTTCAAGAAGGCAACTCACCACCACCTTCTGAAGGGCAACCAGGAGTGGCCAATAAATGCTGGCCTAACGGCCACTCCGGTAAATAAATTGAAAAGAAAGATGCGAGGAGTAGGACTGTCAAAGCTATAGTGGTAGGAGATTCAATTGTAAGGGGAAGAAACAGGCATTTCTGTGGCTGCAAAAGAGATTCCAGGATGGTATGTTACCTCCCTGGTGCCAGGGTCAGGGATGCCACTGAACAGCTGCAGGACATACTGAAGGGGGTGGGCAAATAGACAGATATCGTGGTACACATTGCTACTAATGATACAGATAGAAAAGGGAATGAGGTCCTGCAAGCAGAATTTAGAGAGCTAGGAAGTAGATTAAAGAACAGGACCCAAAAGCATCTCCTGATTACTTCTGGTGCCAAGTGCTAGTGAGTATAGAAATAGAAGGTTACTCCAGATAAATGTGTGGCTGCAAAAATGGTGCAGGAGGGAGGGCTTTAGATTTCTGGGACATTGTGACCATTTTGGGGGATGGTAGGACCTGTACAAGGTGGACAGTTTGCACATGAGCCAAAATGGGACCAGTGTCCTTGCAGGGAGGTTTCCAAGTCCTGTTGGGGAGGGTTTAAACTAACTTGGCAGGCACTGGGATCCTGAGCTAAGATTCAGCAGTGATTGATTCACAGCCAAAATTAGAAGAGACATCAAGTGAGTCAGGAAGGTTTAGAATGTCTAGACCAGATAAGTCACAAGGCAGTTTGGCAAGATTGGATGGTATTTATTTTAATGAAAGGAGTCTGACAAACAAGGCAGATGAATTAAGGGCCGAAATTAGAACATGGGAGCATAATGGCGGGATTCTCCCGAAACTGGCCGGATGGCCCGACGCCAGCGCCAAGAGCGGCACGAACCACTCCGGCATCGGGCCGACCGAAAGGTGCGGAATCCTCCACACTTCCGGGGGCTAGGCCGGCACCGGAGGGGTTGGCGCCGCGCCAACCAGCGGCAAAGGGCCGTTGCGAGTTGGAGCATGCGCAAAACCGCCGGCATGGTTCCGCGCATGCGCAGACCGGCCGGCGTGTTTCCTGCACATGCGCGGGAGAGTTCTGCTCCACACTGGCCATGGCGGAGCCCCACAGAGGCCGGCACAGAAGGAAAGAGGGCCCCCACGGCACAGGCCCGTCCGCAGATCGGTGGGCCCCAATCACAGGCCAGGCCACCATGGCCCCCCCCCCCCCGGGGGCCGAATCCCCCCGCTCCCCCCAGAGGACTCACCTAGAGGACTCAACTAGCCGGCTTACAAGCCAGGTCCTGCCGGGACAGGAAACAACGGCTGCTCGGCCCATCGGGGCCTGGAGAATTGCCGGGGGGGCCACTGCCAATGGCTCCTGACCAGTGTGACGTAAACCCCGTCTCCGCCCGAAAACCTGCGCCAGAGAGTACGGCAACCAGCATCGGAGTGGCAGGATGGGATTCGCGCCGCCCCTCCGGGGATTCTCCAACCCGGCGGGGGCGTCGGAGAATCCCACCCATTCCTTTGTTGTCACTGAGACATGGTTGAGAGGAGCAGGATTGGCAACTCAATATTCCAGGGTACAGGATCTTCAGGCAAGATAGGCAAGGAAGTAAAAGAGGAAGGGGTGTCGCAATTTTGATCAGAGAATCAATTACAGCAGTAAGGATGGACGACAGCCTAGAAGGCCCTTCAACTGAAGCTGTTGCCTTTTCTGTGGCTCTGCTGTATCTATGGCAATCAGTGGGTTTGCCCTTCTTTCTTTGATATCTATATTTTAATGCTCAGAGTCGCCAGGTATCAAATGATACCACCACAAGGTTCAACCGGCTATCGATCAAAGAGCCAAATACCAGTTTGTTAGTTCAAGGTCAAGAGTACTTTATTTGCACACACAATGGATCATGCAACATACACTACTAGTTAACTACACCTATCGACTCAGACAACCTGTACTTAACTTCAGGCACCCGGCTTAGGTCAGAGGAACAGTGGCCATTGTTCGATTCTGGATCTATCGAGTCTGGAGAAGTAACTGCAGTTCAGCTAGGCTCATCCGTCTGGTAACGGGCGTTGATCTTGGACTTGCTTCTGGTGGTGCTGCAATTGGAAACAGACATAGCCGGGACGCCGGGTCCAAGAGAGGACAACACATGGCGGACTCCCTTCTTACGCTTGGGGGTTTTCGCGCACTTTTGGGCGGTCCTTCAGTTTGGACCCCGATGTGGGCTGTGTGGGGGTAGCCCGGCTAACCATGTACATATGTTTTGGGCATGTCCGAAGTTGAGGGGATTCTGGCAGGGATTTGCGGACGTTATGTCAGAAGTCCTGGAAGGGAGGGTAACTCCGAGTCCAGAACTGGCAATATATGGGGTATCGGATGATCCGGTGGCCAAGGGGGAAGGATCACATAGTGATCCCCGATCACTATGTTCGATTTCTAACCAATAAATGGGCGGGTGTCTGGATGGCTGGGCGTGTCCCAAGCGGTCACTGATGCTGTTGTTTACGCATCCCTAGGCCAGGAAGTGGTGTCGAAATGTCTGGGACTGTACCGGTCGCTCAAGTACCAGTCCTTTGTCTTGGTGGAGATGGGCCATCAAATGCTAATCGGTCCATCAAAATGCTAATTGATCGGAGTTTCGATACCGTCTGGATTCCTCACTTGCAAATATACATTTCAGGCTCTGAGCCTGCCTGAATCTTGCTTTGTCCATTTTACCCGCTAGGCTTTGCGGGTTTCTCTGTTCTTGGTTGTAGGTGGCCATCCCAGATGGCTACAAAGCCACATGAGTAGAACCAAAAAGGAGCAATCACAGTGCTGGGAGTGTTCTCTAGGCTTCCCATCAGCCTGAGAGAAATAGAAGAGCAGATATGTAGGCAAATATCAGAGGTGGAAAAGTAATAGTGCAGTGATAGTGGCGGACATTCCTCAACATTAACTGGGGTAGCCATTGTGTAAAAGGTTTAGAGGGAGCGGAATTCTTAAAATGCATCCAGGAAAACTTTTTTTTTAGAAAATATTTTATTGAAGCATTTGCAATTTTCACAGTTTAACACATTAACATTTCTGAAACAACCGCATGGGCCGACACATGCAAAAAAACCTAAAAAACAATGTCCCATACTGCCCACGCCCTATTCCCTAATTACCGGTATACTGAGTTCCCTGTCCTTATCTAACACTGCCATGCCTCCTATTTTCTTTCCCCCCCCCCCCCCCCCCCCCCCCCTACTGCTGACATTCAATTTTCTTTGAAGAATTCGATGAACGGCTGCCATCTCTGGGCGAACCCCTGAGTTGCTCCTCTCAAGGTGAGCTTGATTTTTTTTAGGCTGAGAAACCCTGCCATATTGCTGACCCATCCACCTGACGTCGGAGACTCCGAGTCCCACCATCCCAGCAAAATCCGTCTCCGGGCGACCAGGGAGGAGAAGGCCAGGACATTGGCCTCCCTCCCCCCCTTGGCCCCCGGATCATCCGAACCCCAAATATTGCCAGTTCTGGACTCAGAGTTACCCTCCCTTCCAGGACTTCTGACATAACGTCCACAAATCCCTGCCAGAATCTGCTCAACTTCGGACATGCCTAGAACATATGTACATGGTTGGCCGGGCTACCCCCACACCGCCCACATCTGTCCTCCACCTCGCCAGAGAACCTACTAATCCGGGCTACCGTTATGTGGGCTCTGTGGCCCACTTTGAACTGGATCAGACTAAGTCTGGCACAGGACGAGGATGAATTGACTCTCTTCAAAGCTTTTTCCCACTCTTCCATTTCCAGCTCTCTTCCCAGCTCCTCTTCCCAGTTCCGCTTCAACTCCCTGATCGGGGCCCCCTCTCACTCCATGAACTCCTTGTATATCTCCGAAATCCTCCCCTCTCCAACCCCAGTTTTTGACATCACCTTATCCTGTAGTTCCCTCAGGGGGAAGCGAGTAAAGCTAGCAACCTGCCTTCGTACAAAGTCCCGGACCTGAAGATATCGAAACCCATTCCCGCCCGGCAGCTCAAACCCCTCCTCTAGTGCCTTCAAGGTCGGAAAGCCCTCTGGATAAATAAATCCCAAAATCTCTCGATCTCTACCTGCTGCCACCTCCTGAAGCCCCCATCCAGCTTCCCTGGGACAAACCGGTGATTGTTACAAACCGGAGACCACACTGACTGCCTCCATTGCCCCACATTATTAGGGCTGCCATCGCCACAGGGCTTGTAGAGTACCAAACCGGCGAGAACGGCAGGGGCGCCGTTAGTAAAGCCTCCAAACTCGTACCCTTGCAGGATGCTGCTTCCACTCGCTCCCAGGCCTCCCCCTCCCCCACTACCCACTTCCTGACCATCGATATGTTGGCCGCCCAATAATAATTAATAAAGCTTGGGAGGGCCAGGCTCCCCTCTCCGCGACCCTGCTCCAGGAGTGCCCTCTTTACTCTCGAGGTTTTCCCCGCCCACACAAAACCTCTAATCGCCACGCTTATTTTTCTAAAAAAAGCCTTTGGGACAAACATCGGGAGGCATTGAAAAAAGAAAAGCAGTCTTGGGAGGACTGTCATCTTCACCGTCTGGACCTTTCCCGCTCGCGTCAGCGGGAGCATGTCCCATCTGTGGAAGTCCCTTTTCATTTGGTCGACCGCTTTGCCCAGATTTAACTTGTGGAGCTGCCCCCACTCTTTAGCCACTTGAATCCCTAAATATCTAAAACTCCCCGCCCACCACTTTAAAAGGTAACTGACTCAGTCTCCTTTCCTGCCCCCGTGCCTGGGTCACAAACATCTCGCTCTTTCCCATATTCAACTTGTAGCCTGAAAATCGCCCAAATTCTCCTAGTACCTCCATGATTTCGGTCATCCCCCCTCCGGGTCTGTAACATAAAACAGCAAGTGATCTGCATAGAGAGAAACCCTGTGCTCCACCCCCCCTCACTATCCCCCGCCATACATTCGATGCTCTAAGGGCTATTGCTACAGGCTCTATGGCCAGGGCAAACAGTAATGGGGAGAGCGGGCATCCCTGCCTTGCCCCTCTCCTGAGATTAAAATATTCTGACCGGGTTCGGTTGGTTCTCACACTTGCCACCGGGGCCTGATACAACAGCCAGATCCAGTCCACAAATCCCTGCCCGAACCTACCCAAAATGTCCCATAAATATGTCCACTCCACCCGGTCGAAAACCTTCTCTGCGTCCATGGCTATTACCACCTCAGCCTCATGCCCCTCAGCTGGCATCATTATAACATTAAGAAGCCGTCTAATATTGGGCGTCAGGTGCCTTCACAAATCCCGTCTGATCCTCACCTATTACCTTCGGGACATAGTCCTCTATCCTGGTGGCCAAGATCTTTGCCAGTAATTTAGCATCTACACTTAAAAGGGAAATTGGTCTGTACGATCCACAGCTCTCCGGGTCCTTGACTCGCTTCAGGATGAGAGAGATTGATGCCTGTGATAGCATTGGGAGAAGCACTCCCAAATCCTTGGATTCATTGAAAACCTTAACTAACAGCGGTCCCATTAGCCCCGAAAACATTATATAAAATTCCACTGGGAATTCCACTGGGAAAATCAGGTCCCGTGGCCTTACCTGATTGCATTGCCCCCAATCCGTCTATCACTTCACCGAGCCCAATTGGGGCCCCCAAGACTTCCACCAGCTCCTCATCTACCTTCGGGAACTCTAGCCTCTCCAGAAATTGGTTAATTCCCTCCTCCCCCGCAGGGGGTTCCGACTCAAATAAACGACTACAGAATTCACAGAACACATTGGTAACCGCCCCCGGGTCCCTCACTACTTTTCCCCTCACATCCTTAATTTTCCCTATTTCTCTTGCCGCCTCCTGCTTCCTCGGCTGATGTGCCAACATCCTGCTAACTTTCTCCCCATATTCATATACTGCCCCTTTTACCCTCCTCAGCTGTCCCTCTGCCTTGCCTGTGGAAAGGAGCCCAAAATCCATTTGAAGTCTCTGGCCATCCTTCAGGAGCTCCTCATTCGGAGACTCCGCATATCTCCTACCACATGTAAGATTTCTCCTACTAGCCTGTCCAGCTACGCACGTTCAGCCCTTTCCCTATGGGCCCGAATCGAAAAATATTCCCCTCTGATGACCGCTTTCAATGCCTCCCACACCACCCCAGCCACGGTCTCTCCTGTGTCGGTTTTTATATACCCCCGAATGGCCTCCCTCACTCGCTCACACATCTTGTCATCTGCTAACCGTCCTGCATCTAGCCTCCACTGGGCGCTGAGAATTTCTCGTGTTCACCTGTAGGTCTAGCCAATGTGGCGCATGGTCCGATACTACGGTTGCTGAATACTCTGTGTCCAACCCCCCTCTATCAATGTTTTGTCCAGTATAAAAAAATAGATCCTAGAGTACTCCTTGTGCACATGAGAGTAGAATGAATATTCCTTGCTCTTGGCCTCTCAACTCTCCATGGATGAACACCCCCGATGTGCTCCATGAACCCCCGTTGCTCTTTGGCCTTTGCTGATACTTTCTCCGACCTAGAACTCGACCGGTCCATCGTAGGATCCAAGACCATGTTAAAATCACCCCCCATAACCGGTGCGAGTCGAGGTCTGGGATTTTTCCCAGCATCTTCCTAACAAACGCGACGTCATCCCAGTTTGCAGCATATATATTTACCAATACCACTGCCATCCCCTCCAGTTTCCCGCTAACCATAATAAATCTGCCTCCCGGGTCTGTCTCCACTTTCCCCACCTCAAACGCCACCCATTTGTTAATCAGGATGGCCATCCCCCTTGTTTTAAAGTCCAATCCTCAATGGAACACCTGTCCGACCCATCCCTTTTTCAGTCTAAATTGGTCCCCCAGCTTCAAGTGTGTCTCCTGTAACATGGCCACGTCCGCCTTTAACTGTCTCAAATGTGCAAACACACAGGCGCTCTTGACCGGCCCATTCAAGCCACGAACATTCCACGTAACCAGTCTGGTCAGGGTGGCTCTTGCCCCCCCCCTCCACTGTCGATCAGCCATGACCTTTCCTAGGTCAGCCCCTAGCCCATGGCCCGGACCTCCCCAGATCCACCCCTCGGCCCTCGGCAGCAACCACCATCTAGTCTCCACCCCGTCACTTATCAGCTCCTGTGAACCAGCCTTACCAGCTAGCCTAGCAGGTCGCGCCCCTGGCACCTAGGATTCTACCAGCTGCTGGAACTTTATCCCCCAACTCTTAACATAAGTTTTCAAAACAATAGCACCAAGCACAGAAAGCAAACAAACCATCCACTTAAGGTCTAGGCTCAACAGCCCATCCCTCCCATCACCTTCAAACAGAGCCCCAAACAATAGAAGTGAAAACAAGCAGGATAAATGGAAAGAAAGAAAAAATTATGCATGCAAAAACTCAGATGTCTTTCCTTCCTAGAACATCTCAATTTGAGAACTTTTCTTCACCCCCCTCCATTTTTTTCTTTTTTCTTTTTTTACAATCACACAAAAAAAGGAAGAAACTGTACCTTGGTACTTACACTAAAAGGTCAAAGTTAAATGGCTCAGAGAAATCCTTCTCTTCCCGGTCATCACAACTCAGGTTACAGTGCACCACAGAATGTTTTGATTTAAATCGCTACCGACCAGTTTTCTCTTCTTTTTTAAGTCCTTATGGGTCCCCCAGGTTGTTGACTTTCATAAAGACCGCCACTTCTTCCAACGAGCCAAAATATAGTTCCCGGTCCTCGTAGGTTACCCAAAGATGGGCCAGGTAGAGCAGTCCAAATTTTATTCCCTTCGCATACAGGGTTGCTTTAACTTTATTAAAACTCGCCCTCCTCTTAGCAAGTCCTGCTCCCAAGTCCATGTAGACCCGGATCCGAGCTTCTTCCCATACGAACCGTTTTGTCTGCCTAGCCCATCTCATGATGCGTTCTTTGTCCAGGAATCGATGCAGCCTCACCACCATCGTCCTCGGGGGCTCACGACCCTGGGGCTTGCGCATAAGTGCCCTGTGAGCCCGGTCCACCTCCAACGGCCTGTCGAACGCCTCTTCCCCCATCGTTTTCTCAAACATCTTCACAACATACCGGCATCCGATCCTTCCTTTCCCTCTGGCAGACCGACGGTCCGAACATTCTGCCTGCGGGAACGATTCTCCAGGTCTTCCACCTTTTCCAGCAGCCGCTTTTGCCGATCCTGTAAAATGCCAATTTGCAGTGCCATCCCAGTGGACTGTTCCTCTTGTTCCGTCACCTGTTCCTGTAGTTTTTGGATCAACTGTCCCTGGGCTGTCACTGCCACCTCCATCCGGTCGACAGCCTCCTTAATCGAGGCTACGACCTTGGTCAGATACTCCGCACACTCCTTACGGTGCCGGGCCAACCTCTCATCCAGGTATGTAACCAACTGATCCATCGACCATTGAGCCGACGGGGCCGGGCCTCGCTTCTCTGCCATTGCAGCCACCAAGCTCAGATCCTCACTTGCAACCAGCTTTTGATTCCTTCTTTTGCGATTACTATTTGAGCGTAGTTCCACAGGATAGGGGTCGCCTTCTCCTCCTCTCACTTTTTCCACTTATGTTAGAACAAATTTCCACGAAAATCCAGCTGAAAAGCCGTTTAAAAACCACCAAGAGCAGGAGCTGCTAAATGTGCGACTGTTCACAGCATAGTCGCCACCGGAAGTCAAACCCAGGAAAATGTTTTAAGCCAATATGCAGAAATCCCGACAATCCTGGACTTAATTTTAGGTAATGAGGCCAGGCAAGTGTTGAAGCCTCAGTGGGGGAGCATTTTGCAGACAGCTATCAGGAGCGGGATTCTCTGATATCGGCGCGATGTCCGCCGACCGGCGCCAAAAACGGCGCGAATCAGTCCGGCATCGCGCCGCCCCAAAGGTGCGGAATCCTCCGCATCTTGACCGGCCGAGCCCTAACCTTGAGGGGCTAGGCCCGGCCGGACTGATTTCCGCCCCGCCAGCTGGCGGGAAAGGCCTTTGGTGCCCCGCCAGCTGGCGCGGAAATGACATTGCCGGGCGGTACATGCGCAGGAGCGTCAGCGGCCGCTCACGGCATCCCCGCGCATGCGCAGTGGAGGGAGTCTCTTCCACCTCCACCATGGTGGAGACCGTGGCGAAGGCGGAAGGAAAAGAGTGCCCCCACGGCACAAGCCCGCCTGCGGATCGGTGGGTCCCGATTGCGGGCCAGGCCACCGTGGCGACCCCCCCCCCCCCAGACCAGGTCGTCCCGCGCCCCCACAGGACCCTTGAGCCCGCCCACGCCGACATCCCCCGCCATCCCAAAGGTGGTTCAATCCACGCCGGCTGGCGTGGGTTGACAGTGGCGGGACTTCGGCCCATCCGGGCCAGAGAATTGCTGGGGGGGGGCCCGCCAACCGGCGCGGCGGCTTCCCGCCCCCGCCGAATATCCGGTGCCGGAGAATTCGGCAACCGGCGGGGGTGGGATTCACGCCAGCCCCCGGCGATTCTCCAACCCGGTGGGGGGGTCGGAGAATCGTGCCCCATAACTCCGTTAGATTCAAGATTGTTATGGAAAAGGACAAGGATGTGCCTGAGATCAAAGTTCTAAACTGGGGAAGGCCGATTTTAATAAGATCAGATATGCTCTGGCCAGAGTAGACTGACTGGCCTGTAGTTTCCTGGTTTATGTCTTCCTCCTTTCTTGAATAAAGGTACAACATTGGCTACCCTCCAGTTCTCTGGCAACTGTCCTGTGGCCAGAGAGGACTTGAAAATTATTGCCAGCACCCCTGCTATTTCCTCTTTGCCTCACTCACAGATTTTAGGTAAATCTGTGACAGAACAGTGGAATGCATTCAAGAAGGAAATAGGGAGAGTACAGGGCCAACATGTTCCAATCGAGAAAAATCCTGGGACCAACAAATCCAGTGAACCCTAGATATCAAGGGATGAACAGCATTGGGTAAGGAGAAAAAGGGAGGCCCATGGCAGATATTGAGGGCTCAAAAGAGCAGAAGCCCTTGAGCCCATACAGAATGTGCAAAAGAGAACTTAAAAAGGAAATTAGGAGAACAAAAAGGGAGCATCAAAGGATACCAGTAGGTAAAACAAAGGAAAATCCTAAGTTGTTTTACAATTACATTAAGGGTAAAAGAATAACACTAGGGAAAGAGTAGGGCCCATTAAGGACCACAGCAGCAATTTGTGTGTGGAGGTGAAAGATGTAGGTAGGGTTCTAAATGAATACTTTGCGTCGGTGTTCACTTGTCAGAGGGACGGTGTGGGTATAGAAATCAGCAAGAAGGACTACAATAAAATTAAACAAATTAGCTTAGGCAGAGAGGAGGTTCTGAGTGGTCTAGCACACTTAAAAGTAGACAAACCTCCAGGGCCAGATGAAATGTATCCCCAGGCTTTTGAGTGAGGCTCTTGAGGGAGGAAGTAGCAGGGGCGCTGGCAATAATTTTCAATTCCTCTGGCCACAGGAGAATTAGAGGGTAGCCAATGTTGTACCTTTATTCAAGAAGGTAGGAAGAGATAAACCAGGAAATTACAGGCCAGTCAGTCGAACCTCAGCGGTGGGGAAACTATTGGAAGCAATTCTGAGAGTCAGAATTAAGCTGCATTTTGAGAGGCAGGGATTAATCAAGAACAGTCAGCATGGTTTTGTTAAGGGGCGGTCACTTCTGACCAACTTGATTGAATTTTTCGAAGAGGTGACCAGATGTATCGATGAGAGAATGCATTTGACATAGTCTATTTGGACTTCAGCAAAGCGTTTGATAATGTCCCCCATGGGAGACTGATAGCGAAGGCAAGAACCCATGGGATCCTAGGAAATTTGGCAAATTGAATCCAGAATTGGCTGAGTGGCAGGAAGCAGAGTGTGATTAATGGTCAAGGGGTGTTCTTCTGACTGGAACCCTGTGTCCAGTGGGGTGCAACAGGGATCTGTGTTGTGGCCCTTGCTGTTTGCGGTTTATATAAACGATTTTGACCTGAATGTAGGAGGGTTGATCAGTAAGTTTGCAAATGATACAAAAATTGGTGCAGTGGTAAATAGTGAGGAGGATAGCCTTAGATTACAGTGAGACATAGATGGGTTGGTCAGATGGGCTGATCAATGGCAAATGGGTTTCAATTCAGACAAGTATAATATGATGCACTTGGGCTGGACAAACAACGCAAGGGAATACATGATAAATGGCAAGGGCCAGGGAAGCACCGAGGATCAAAGGGACCTTGGTGTGCATGTACACCAGTCCCTTAAAGTCGCAGAGCAGGTGGATACAGTGGTTAAGAAGGCACATGATATACTTGTCTTTATTAGCCAAGGCATAGAGTTTAAGAGCAGGGAGGTTATGCTGGAATTGTATAAAATGTTCGGACACAGCTAGAGTATTGTGTGCAGTTCTGGAATTCACATTACCGGAGAGATGTGCTAGCACTGGAAAGGGTGCAAAGGAGATTTACCAGGATGTTGCCTGGGCTGGAGAGTTTTAGCTATGTAAAGAGATTGGATAGACCTGTGGTTGTTTTCCTTGGAGCAGAGGAGACTGAGGGGGGACATAATTGAGATGTATAAAATTATGAGGGGCATAGACAGAGTAGAGGAACAAACCTTTCCCCTTGGTGAAGGGATCAATGACCAGGGAGTCATAGCTTTAAGGTAAGGGGCAGGAGATTTACAGGGGATTTGAGGAAAAACCTTTTCACTCAGAGGGTGGTGGGAGTCTGGAACTCACTGCCTGAACGGGTGGCAGAGGCAGAGACCCTCATAACATTTAAGAAGTACTTACTATGCCGAGGCATACAAGACTATGGGCCAAGTGTTGGAAAATAGAATTAGAATAGTTCAGTGGTTATTTTTGACTAGCGCAAATGAGATGGGCCGAAAGGCCTTTTCTGTGCTGTAGACTTTTATGACTGTATGACAAGTAGCAGATAATAATTTATCTTCAATAAGCGAGAATCTAAGCACCTCCTCATCACTCAGTGGCATTACAATTGGCAAATACCCCATCAATCTTCCATGGGTCACTTTTGATCAGGAATTAAACTGAACAGACCATGTATATATGGTAGCTTTCCGAGGCCGTGTATTCTGCGACAGCTGACTCATCACCTGACTCCCCAAAGTTTCTCCACCACCTACAAGACCATGGGTGAGATTCTCCGGTCGCTGACGCTGAAATCGCCTTCGCCGATCATCCGGAGAATCAATGTTCACGCCTAAATCGGGGGCCTAAATCGGGGGCGGCGTTGCTTTTGCGATGCGGCGTCTCCTCCAAAGCGCCGTACTCCGCAGACCGTATTGATGGCCTTAGGACATTGCCTGAGGCCCTTCCCCCGATGCTCCGTTCCCCCACCAGCCGAGTTCCCGATGGCGTGGGTCTCTCATGGTATTACTTGTTGGGAACTCGGTGTGGCAGCTGTGGACTCAGTCCAGCCCCGCCATAGTCGGGGGACGGCAGGTGTGCGGGCAGGAGAGACTTTGGCAAGGGCTGGGGGCACTGTTGGGGGGGTGGTCTGAGGGCCACGAGCCAGCCAAAGGGCGCCACTATTTGGCAAGCCAGGTCCATGCGCGGCCGCTGCAGGCCGCCGCCTTGCGCACGTGCGACCACGGACCCGGCAATTCTCCGGCCATATCGGCAACTGGAGCCGGGTGCTCTACGCTGCCCGCATGCTAGCCCCCAGCCAAACAGAGGATTGGTGGCCGTTTTGCGCCGAATTGCCGGTCGTAAAAGGCCACCGTTCCCACACCGACGTCAGGACATAGCCTGAAAATCGGAGAATCCAGCCCCATGAGTCACAAGTGTAATTGAATACTCTCCAACTACTAGATGGATGAAGCTGCAACAACTCTGAAGATTGACACCATCTGGGACAAAGCAGTCGCTTGATCAGCAGCGCACCGCCACCTCAAATGTGCACCGGCCACAAGTAGCATCTTATAGATGCGGTATAATACCTACAAGGTACACTGTTGAATTGTGGCAATACATCTTAAACAACACCTCTCACCCAAGAGGAAAAGGGCAGCAAATGAATGGAAATGCCATCACCTAAGTTTCCATCCAAGCCATACTGTTATAACCCACACAGATCTTGCGGGGTAAGGATGATCCATTACCCGTGGAGCTTGCAGAATTCGAGCTCTCCCAATTAGTGGGTGGGTGACCCTTAACTAAGTTCATGTGCCTTTGTATAAATAGAGTCAGACAGTCAGGCACCGAGAAGTTCCAGTAGGTAATGACTGGAGCTGTATATAATAATTAACGTGTTAAATAAAATACATTTTGTTTTTCTCTACAACGTGGTGGGGACTCCTTTCGTTACCCCTTACAAAACATACCATCCTTATTTTGAGAGATTGTCATGAGAATGTCACTTTAAGAAATGTTTGTCTGCTCATGTTATTGCAGTGATGTCAGAGTGTGGTGGAGCTGGGCTGTCTGTCAGTTTCAAAGTTTCACTTTGAGTAAAGCTTGGGTGTGTCTGTGTTTTTTTGGTTTTGTTTCAGTGTTGGAGCTGCAGCCAGCCAGAGAAGGTGTAATATTGTTCTCTCTGCCATGTAAAGACTATCTCTTGATCATTTGGTGAATTCAGAGTGATAACTGCTCTCAGTAGTGAATTTAAACCAGATGTGCTTCTGTTAAACGTTTTTTTTAATGTCTTATGGATGTTAAAAGGAAAGTAAGGATTATTTAGTGTTCTATTCTTTGCGGGTTGTATTTGAATTGATGGTTGCTAAGATGTTCACTGTATGTTTTAAAAAAGGTCAACTTGAGTTCATAGAATAAACATTGATTTGCTTAAAAAAGTACTATTCGATTTCTACTGTACCACACCTGTAGAGTGGGCCGTGTACTCCCCATATCACAATCTAGTAAAGGTTGTGGGTCAAGTGAACTCCATGTTACACTTTGGCGTTGTCTAAACCCTGGCCCATAACAATATAGTGCCAATCCACTGTCATCATTGGGTCACAATCCTTGCCTTCCTTCCCTCAGTGCTATGGGTATACCACATGGACTACAGTGATTCAAGACAGGCATAGAAATGGGCAATAAATAGTGGCCTTGTGAACTATGTCCTGTCCAAATCAATCAATGTTATTGATTGTGAACTATTTCCTGTCCAAATCAATCAATGTTATTAAATAAATCCTACAGTGTCCATTTTGAGATGTGAGATACTGAGGAAAGTAGGAAGATTTCAAATCGTTAAACATTTCACATCAGTACTTGCACCAACGCAGTACAGGTAAAGTCCGGTGATTTGCATCTATTAGCTGATTCGGGCTGAGGAATATTCAAACCTAACTCATAAAGGTTCCAAAAGAGGATTCTGTCAAAAACGTGAATTAGGCACCTGCCCACCACTTTGACAATGACCTGGCTTCACTGCTGAAATTAAGGAAATATCTTGCCCCTGAACAGCGTGCACAGTACTTGCATACTAAAGTCAAATGTAGTAGAATCCAACTTCAGAAACCAAGAGTGTTGCTGGCTTTGCAATTGTGTTGTAAGAGTCCAGTGACCATACTTCTGCCTGGATCTTCCACCCGATTGAATGTACAGCCCTTTATCCCCTTGGAGTATGGTGACACTAGAAAGTCCACCATTTACTGCCCATCCCTAGTTGTCCTTGTGTATGTCCAGAATCCATGTGATGAATTTATCTCCATAATGTTGATATGGATTTTGGCATAACTGACATAGAAAGAACAACAATGTATTCCTAATTCAAGATGTTTGACTTTATAGGGAAGTGGTGGAATAGTGATATTATCACTGGGCTAGTAATCCAGAAATCAGAGCAGTGCTGAGTCGTAATATAAAGGCAGTGGATAGTAATATAGAATCAGTTTAGGTTGAAATCATGAATAGCAGGGGAAGGAAGTCAAGAGTAGGAGTAGTCTATAGACCCTCAGCATGTGGCCTCTCAAGAGGTCAGAGCATAAATGTGGAAATATCAAGAGCATGTTTGAAAGGAATTGCAATCATCATGGGAGATTTTAACCTGTACATTGATTGGAAAAACCAAACCGGCAAGGATAGCAAAGAAGAAAAAATTGTGGAGTGCATCAGGGATTGCTTTTTATGGGCAGCACAGTAGCACAGTGATTAACACAGTGGCTCTACAGCACCAGGGTCCCAGGTTCGATTCCCGGCTTGGGTCACTGCCTGTGCGGAGTCTGCACGTTCTCCCTGTGTGTGCATGGGTTTCCTCCGGGTGCTCTGGGTTCCTCTCACAAGTCCCGAAAGACATGCTGTTAGGTAATTTGGACATTCTGAAATTCCCCCTCCATGTACCTGAACAGGCACCAGAATGTGGCGACGAGGGGATTTTCACAGTAACTTCATTACAGTGTTAATGTAAGCCTACTTGTGACAATAAAGATTATTATAATTATTAGAGCAGTACTTTGTGGGGCCTACCCAGGAACGGGTTATTTTAGATTTGGTTTTGTGTAGTGAAGAAGGATTAATAAGGAATCTTGTGGTTAAGGATCGCCTAGGGGGTAGTGACCACAATATGATAGAATTCCAAATACAGTTTGAGGGTGAATGGATGTGTATCAAAACTTGTGGCTTACCCCTTTCCCACTGCAGGATATTTTGCACTCCCTCCATGATCTCCTTTATCCTGGCACAACAGAGGCAAAGTACTAAGAAGAAGAAAATGTCTTTCTTTCTTTCAAATTTAAATCATTATCCCTTTGGCAAGATTGTAATAAGAAATCTGGAATCTTACAAATCTACAAACAAGACTCTGAATTTATAATTCCCATGAAGTTATATCTCACATGAAAATCTAAGAAAACATCTGGTGATTAATATTGGAGACCAACATAGGGTTGCCAACCCTCCAGGATTGGCCTGGATGCTCCAGTGGTTGAGGATCAGTCTCCAGGACACTGCTGTTTGCAGCCCTGGAGAAAAATCATCAGGACATTAAAAGCTTTTTTGGCATTTTCTTCAAACATTTATTGGGCAGCATGGTAGCACAGTGGTTAGCACAATTGCTTCACAGCTCCAGGGTCCCAGGTTCGATTCCTGGCTTCGGTCACTGTCTGTGCGGAGTCTGAACATTCTCCCCATGTGTGCATGGGTTTCCTTCTGGTGCTCCGGTTTCCTCCCACAGTCCAAAGGTGTGCAGGTTAGGTGGATTGGCCGTGCCATATTGCTCTGAGTGTCCAAAATTGCCCTTAAGTGTTGGGTGGGGTGACTGGGTTATGGGGATAGGGTGGAGCTGTGGGCTTGGGTAGGGTGCTCGTTCCAAGAGCTGGTGCAAACTTGATGGGCCGAATGGCCTCCTTCTGCACTGTAAATTCTATGATCTTTTTCAGCTATAAAAATATGGAAAATTGGTGGTGGGTGGTGTTTCCAATGTGGCAATGAGTATTTTTAGGATGTTTTGTGGCACAAGCGGCCCTGCCTTGGAGCTAGGAGCCCTGAGTTCGAATCTCATCCCAGGACTTGATGGGCAAGGAAGGTAACGCAGGCAAACAGGTTGAGGGTGACAACTTGCAAATCCTCCTGAATACACCAACGGCTGATGGTAAGAGCAGAGGAACACCTGGTCAGCCACGCTTTATGTGGAGTGGCGCCCCTCAAGCTATAAGCCCCTGGTGACAGACTGGTGAAACAGGCAAAAGCCTGAGTGCAGCACTAGGTGTAGGATCATTGAAATTTGTAAGAGTCATTTTGGTTTCCAATTGGCTAAGCAAGGCAGCATTTCAGAAGGATGGCTGGAGCAGAGGAACAAGTCATGTGACGTAACCTCCAGGGATGCATTTAATTACAGTTGGCAACTCTAGTCCAACTAATCAAGTGAAAATAGTAAAAGATCAGTGGAGCCTAATGGGACAATCAGAATCTCTTACAAATGAGCAACAGGAACCGATGATTGTAGTGAGGCTAATGATATCCATCTTCATTAAGCACCAATTGAACATATCGAGAAGGTTATTGGAATAAGGAGACACAAGATGACCAATTAATTTTTTTTGGGGGGGGAGGAAAAACGATAAAGTAGCATGGTTCGTGTCATTTAGGTTGATCAGAGAAGGGAGGGAGGAAATACAAATTCCGCGTATTTGGCCATCCCGGAGCAGTTCCAGGTTTTGGATTGCCGCCTTGGCTCATGCTATGATTCCCTTCCATTTGATTGTGTTACTGTTCGCATTATGTTCGTATTCGCCCACCGATGTAAAGGGTGAGTAATGTGACTTTATGCTAAATATTAATTTACAAAAAATGAAAATAACTTCTGCGTGAACGCCACTGAATAAATGACGAAACTATGGGGCAAACGCTTTTTCATTGATTGTCCAAGTACACGGCTAACCGCAAGCGTTTACCCCTAGGCAGGGAGATTTTCTTACGAGACAGGCTGCTTTGAGTGAAGCTTGGTGCCTCTGTTTTCTAAGATAACCTGTTTGTGAAGTAGTTATACTTTTATTCATATTGATCACTTGATTCAGAATTATCTAAGCTTCCAGATGCCAGACAAGTGAGTAGAGTAGAGGGCTGATGGAGATAACGTCTCACACACCTTGCTTTTCTGATCTCTTGCAACAGAAACTATACTATATTTTTGTAACTGATATCATATTTTGGGAGGGTTGGACCAGCAAACGGCTTAACCCTTAAATAAGCCTGTTGCCTTTCGATTTGATCATGGCTAATTCCTGACCCTGTCTCAGATACTGTCCTATCGTTGGGATATCTTAACCACTGTGGCAATGTTGGCTGCAAGGGTGTCAACCCTCTCCCTGTTGCATGTAGGAATGTTTCCTAATTTCATTCCTTTGACTATTGTGAGATTCCCCAACCAGCTCCAATGTTGTTTTTCTCTATCTGCTCTTGAAGAGCTTTAATCCAACCCCCCTCTAATCTTCTAGGGACTACAGCCACCGTTTGTGTAATTTAACCTTGGGGTCGAGGTACCATTGTCATATGTGATGGGATGGCACAGTGGTCAGCACTGCTGCCTCCATAGTGCCAGTGACCTGAGTGCAATTCTCGCCTTGGATGTCATGTGGAGTTTGAACTTTCTCCCTGTGCCTGTGTGGGTTTCCTCCAGGTCTCTCTCTCTCTCTCTCTCCCTGAATGGCCTCCTTCTGCAATGTAAATATTCTATGATGCACTCCTTCCAAGCCCAATATAATCCAACATTGGATGTGCTGCCCAGACTTGCTTGCTGTATCCAGGTGTGGTTTAACCAAGGCTTTGTATATTTGAGGCATGGCTTCTACTCTTTTGCTTTCTAGTTGTCTGTAGTGTCATGTGAGAGTGCCTTTAAGAAATGGATGTTTAAGCAATGTACCTTTTAAGAAATGCAGTGGGGTGGAGCTGGGCTTTAGATCAGCCATTTTGCAGATTTTAGTTTTAGTTTGAAAAAGAGCTTGGTGTGTCTGTGTTTGCAGTGAGCTTGATCTGCTGTGATCTCTTTCATGAAAGACTCTGGATCATTTGGGTGATTTTAAACTCCTAATAATAAAGCCTTTAACCTGATATGTTTCTGTTTAAAGGTGTGAAGTCTCATGGATGTTGAAAGGAATAACTGAAGGATTATTTAGTGTTGTAATATTTTCGGGGTTATCTTTTGAAGTAAGGGGTGTTAAGTGATCCAATGTTTATTTGAGCGGTTAAGTTGAATTCATGGAATAAACATTGTTTTGTGTTTAAAAACCCACGTGTCCATAATTGTAATCCCATACCTAGGGAACAAGCTCTGTGCTCGGAAAAACAACAAATCCATTAAAGGGGGAGGTTGGTTTAACTCTATGATACATTTTGGGGTTCTGAAAACTCCTCTCCCATAACAGTAGCTGTAAATGCCAACATTCCTTTCGGTTTTCTGATTACTTTTCTTCCTCTTTGGGACTCCAATGTTTCTGGAACTTTATGTTTAGACAGGGTACTTCCATCCTTTTTCTACCAAAATTAGATTAACTAACTTGTCAAAGTTCCTGTGCCAGCCTTCCCGAACAGGTGCCGGAATGTGGTGACTAGGGGCTTTTCACAGTAACTTCATTTGAAGCCTACTTGTGACAATAAGTGATTTTCATTTCAAGTTTTCCCATTCATGCAATCCATTGATATCTCCACCTAGGCGGTGAAGAATTCTATGTACTCTTTGCATTTGGTGTACCCAGCCAAAAACTAGGCGAAGGATGGTATGGGTCAAGAAAGGGAGGAGCCTTGGATTAACAAACCGAAATATGAACAAGATCAACTGAGCAAGTTCTAAACCATGGTGATGCAACAGGCTGGTGTCATTCCTTGAGAATTGCTTTGTCATCGGAGCTCAATTTGCAATTCCGACGCAAACTAGATGGATAAAATGTAATGTCACTTCAGGGGGAAAAAATGACAAGTCATGCAGAAGTAGTGCTGCAAATAATCTTGGTTGTAACTCTTGTTTTCAGGCATGAACACTTGTCAAGCCAATGAAATACCTTGTAGTTCTGGAATTTTTCAATGTATTCCTGTCTCTTGGAGATGTGATGGTGTAAAAGACTGTCAAGATGGTGGTGATGAGGAGAACTGTGGTAGGTAGCTTGAGGACACCTGTTCAGTTTAACTAATAGTTGCCAAGACCTCATAGTTGTAAAATAAGGGCTGAACACTATAAACTTTGTTCATTTCCTTTGCCTGATATAGCTTGAGGAAAAACCACAACCTTTTACAAGAATAGAGAACATGGTCTGCCAGCAACCAGTAGGAGAGAACCAGTTAATGGTTTGAGTCCTTTGACTCTTCCTCCGAACTGGAGGGAGGGAGGATGTGCTAGAGCTGTAGACTGCAAAAAGAAAAGTAGCAAATTGAGGCAGGTGCCTGACGAGGGGCAGGGGTGCAGCACATGTATGGTACATATTTTTTTTAAAAGGGGGTTTAAGATGGAAAAAAAGTGGAAAATTAAGTTGCTGAACACGAGTCCTGGGGACTGCCCAACCAGAAGATGAGATGCTCCTTCCAGCTTGTGCCAAGCTTCACTGGAGCAATGCATCAGGCCAAGGTTGGATATGTGGGGTGGGCATGACTGCGCGGTGTTGATTGTAAAAACCTTTTACTTTGGTGTCAAATTAACTAGAATGCATTTTTTAAAAAAAACAGTAAGATCCTGATATTTGTATCTCATTTATTTTTCCCTTTGTGTTGGGCCCTTGTACTATTATGGAATTTCATGCAGGAGGGGCTCTACTTCAAAATCCTGGTGTCATTCTATGATCGTGAACTGTTTGTTTTATCACTAGTCCATGGTGACTGATCTTGAATTTACAAGGACTGAAAGGTACTTGGCCTCAAGTACCTGTGGTCCATAGTTTAAAGCACATGAATAGATAATGAGACTGTTTTTCTTTTTCAGGTAAACTTTCTTGTAATCCATTAGAATTTACTTGTGCCAGTGGTAGATGCATTTCCAAGAACTTTTTCTGCAATGGTGCAGATGATTGTGGGGATGGAAGTGATGAAAAGGACTGTGAGTCACATACCTGTGGCCCTCATGAGTTTCGGTGCAATAGTTCTGAATGCATCCCCTTGAATTGGCTGTGTGATGCCAATGCTGACTGTGCTGATAAATCTGATGAATCTCCAAGCCGATGTGGGGATACGCTTTCAACTGTGACCTGTTCTCCGAATGAGTTTTTGTGTAATTCTGGTGAATGCATTAACCATAACTGGTACTGTGACGGAGACAAGGACTGCAAAGATGAAAGTGATGAAGCCAAATGCTGTAAGTGTACAATTTCTTGTCTGTAGGATTTAATTTGATGATTTTTAGTTATCTATCTCCCTCACTGACTGTAGCCAAGCAGTGCTAAAATTCTGTACAGCCTCTAACCCAATAGACTGCTCTTGTATGGAGACATAATACCAGAATTGGTAATAGGATGCAATTGACAGTAGGAATCAATAAGCCAGTGATAACCAACATCTATCTATCCCATAACATCTATCAAGTGCACAAGAATGCTTGACACAACTTGTTCTTTGCATCCCCAAAATACAGTTTGTTGTGGCTGAGTGGGCACTCCAGGGACCTTGGGCAACCCAATCTAGGCAGACACACCTAAACTAAATTGATTCCATTCTACACCTTAATTTTCACTCTTCACTTTCCATGTTGGAGTTTCTAGCCTCTAGGATTGGTCAGGAGACTGCAGGTTTTGAAGATCGGGCTCCAGGACCCTGCTGTATAATTCTGGAGGACAATTATACAATTATTTAATTTTTGTTTGTAAATGTTTTGAAGATTTCTCTTGCTGTATATCAAATGGGCGGGGTGGGGTGGGGGGGGGCACTTTCCAATTCGGGAATGAGTCTTTTTCAACTTGGAAAGAAAAGGCAGTGTCTCAAAGGGATGGATGTGTTGGCTGAAATGGAGAATCATGCAATGACACCTTCAGAGGCACACTTATATTTTACATTATGATTGTGACCCTAAGTTGGTATTAGAACATTTTGGGTGTATTACAGTTACATTAACTGTTTGCATACATGATTCCTGTTTCTTAAATTTTGAATATCATTTTCAGCAGCTGAAGTATGCAAGTTTGGTCATTTCAAATGTGGCGATAATTGTATTCCTGAGAGCAAGAAATGTGATGGAGTTATTGATTGTACTGATGGTAGCGATGAGCACAACTGTAAAAGTAAGTACAAGTTTGAGTAACGTGAGGATATTTTTATTGAACTCCTTGGTTGACACTCTTGCAATGTTTTTTCTCTACCAGCTGTGGCATGTGCAGGGCCTTCTGTTTTCAAATGCCAAACTGGAGAATGTATCAACATGACCCAAGTGTGCAATCGGCAACAAGACTGCAAAGACTGGAGTGATGAACCCGTAAAAGAATGCTGTATGTATCTTGGCAATTCTATTTGTTCCATGAATCTGTACCTGTCTCAGAAGGATTAGTAAACAGAAAGCATTTTTTAAAAACAAGCTACTTTCTAAATCCCTTCAATAAGGGGGGGGGGGGGGGGGGTTTACGCTATTATCACAACCAGGGGCGTCATTCTCCGACCCCCCCCCCGGCCGGGTCGGAGAATGGCCGTTGGCCGTCGTGAATCCCACCCCCGCCGAAGTCTCCGGTACCGGAGATTGGGCGGGGGCAGGAATCGGGCCGCGCCGGTTGGCGGGACCCCCCCGCTCAATTCTCCGGCCTGAATGGGCCGAAGTCCCGCCCAGAAATTGCCTGTCCCGCTGGCGTAAATTAAACCTGGTATTTACCGGCGGGACAAGGCGGCGTGGGGGGAGGTGCGGGACGATCTGACCCCGGGGGGTGCCCCCACTGTGGCCTGGCCCGCGATCGGGGCCCACCAATCCACGGGCGGGCCTGTGCCATGGGGGCACTTTCCCTTCCGCCTCCACCATGGCGGAGGCGGAAGTGACTCTCCCAACTGCGCATGCGCGGGAAACTTTCAGTGGCCGCTGACGCTCCTGCGCATGCGCCGGGAAACTCAGTGGCTGCTGACGCTCCCGCGCATGCGCCGCATTTCCGTGCCAGCTGGCGGGGGAAAATCCCTCCGGCGCCGGCCTAGCCCCTCAATGTTGGGGCTAGGCCGCCAAAGATGTGGAGCATTCCGCACCTTTGGGGTGGCGCGATGCCTGTCTGATTGGCGCCAATTTGGGCGCCAGTCGGCGGACATCGCGCCGTTGGGGGAGAATTTCGCCCCTGGTTTTTCAATTGTGAAAATTTGAATTGTTTTGCTTGCAATAAAGTTCTCAACTCTTGATTTCCACCCTGGGCACTTTAACAGACTGTTCTTAATCACTTTCCTCCAATGTACCAGCAAATAATGTCATAATTGGCCTTGTAATCCAATAATTAGATTAGACCAAGTATCCAGAGAATATTGCTTATTAAAATTAGTTTGGTTAAATGTGGAATATAATGTAGGAAAGTGTGAATTTCACTTGGTAAGAATATACATTTTTAGTATAGAAATTGTGATCTGGGTGTTCTGGTGCAGGAGTCGTATGCAAGTGACTAGGAAGGCAATGCTTGCCTTTATTGCAAAGGGAATGGAATTTAAGTGGGTTTTTCTATGATTGGGGCATCGGTGAGACCACATCTAGAGCACTCTGTACAGTTTTGGTCATCTCTAGTTCTAGGTTAGATAATCTATCTGCTGGAGTTTAGAGAGGTCCTCTTACTGAAACAAGCTGGGTGGATGCTTTTTCCTTGCAGACTAAAATTCCCATCTGCAGAAGATGGTGCCCCAAAATGAAGGCCTTTAATCTTTAGTTATTTTCTACATAGGGAGCAGCACTACAGAGAGGGTCATTAAGGCAGAGTTCATAAGATATAGGAGCAGAAGTAGGCCATTTGTCTAATAGTCTTCTCTGCCATATGAACATGGCTGACCTCATCCTGGCATTAACTCCACTGCCCTACCCATTCTCCATAACCCTTCAACCCCTTGTTGCTAACTTTTGGTTGGTTCAATTGGCTCTGTTTTATAACCTTTGCTCTAGAGTCGCCAGGTATCTTAATGATACTGCCACGAGGTTCAAGTAATGATCAATAACTCAACACACCAATTAGTAAGGTTCAAATCAATACACCTTTATTATACATAGTAAATCGCTACTCGTGCATAAACTCTACTTTCTAGGCTATTTCTACAACTAACAGGCCTATACTTAGCTTCAGACTGGCCCACCAGGTCAGGGGAACAAATGGCCTTTGTTTGGGTTCTGAAACTGTGGGATTCAAAGCTGGTATGGACTGGTAGCTAGGAGCGCCTATCTTGTAGCGAGTGTTGACTTAAGACTTCGTTGGAGCGGCAGCTGGACAGGTCACTCGAGGGTTGTTTCGCGTTGCTGAGTGACCCTGTCAAGAAGGACGATTTGAACTTGGGGGCTGTACTTTTTAGTCCCAATGGGGGCTTCTCACCTTTCGGGGCGGACCCGTGCTTGGTTTCAAGTGATTGGACTTTGTTCCAATCGTTTGGTCCGATTTCTCCAATGCTGGAGCGGTTCCGTGATCGTTGGGCGGTCTTTAGGTGTCCGTTAACCTCTTTTGTGTTGGCTCCTGCTGGCGCCGAGGAGTCGGGCTTGGCCTTGTATACCTTAAATGTTTCGATTGTTCCTGGGGATCGCTCATTAGTATGTAGATGGCTGCTTGTATCAATGCTGTCTGGGCTTTTGCAGAGTCTAATACACAGTAAACTTACACCTGCTAGTTTTTGCCTGTGTTGGCTGAATTTCCCTTCAGCCTTTGCTGTTCTCCATTTTACGTCGGCAACTGGCCAACCCAGGTGGCTACACCCTTGCCAAATAAAAAATCTATCCACTCAAATTTATCGCTGTCCAGCATCCATAGCACTTGGGGTAGCGAATTCCACAGATTCACAACTCTTTGGAAGAAGTAGTTTCTCCTCTACCGTTTTAATTTTGCTACCCCATATCCTGAGACTATAACCTCCTGTTCTACAATGCCCCACAAGAGACCCCATATCCTGAGACTATAACCTCCTGTTCTACAATGCCCTACAAGAGGAAGCATCCACTGCATGTCTACTTTACTTTATCCATACCTTGCATAATTGGAAGCCTTGAGGGGCCAGGAAGTTAAGCCGCAATCTGATCAGCCATGACCTTATCAAATGGCGGAGAACGCTTGCGGAGCTGAAGGCCTACCTCCTGACGTGTGCACATTTGTACAAAGAACAAAAACGTATGCCACAGGAACAGGCCCTTCAGCCCTCTTAAGCCTGCCCTGACCATGCTGCCTGTCTAGCTTCACTTTCTACACTTCCAGGGTTTGTATTCTTCTATGTATGTATTTGTGAAGACCCCCCCCCCCCCCGCCCCTTAAAACATCTATCCTACCTGCTCCCACCATTCCCTCCAGCAGCAAGTTCCAGGCACCCACTACCCTCGTGTTTATTTTTTAAAAAAATGTCTTGCTCATCTCCTCAACTTTGCCCCTCACACCTTTTATGTTCTCTAGCAATTGTCTCTTCCACCTTGGGGTGGGGAAAAGGATCAATTATGACTATTAGACATGTCAAAGGTTTGAATGATCTCCCTGGTCATCCATGTATTATTCAATTGTACACTGCATATTGGAAATGACATCAATTGTCTAGTAATAACCTCAAACCAGAAGAATATCAATGTGAAATGCAAATTCCAATTTGTTTTACAGATATGAATGAATGCCTGGTGAACAATGGTGGTTGTTCTCATATCTGCAGGGATCTTGCCATTGGCTATGAATGTGAATGTCCACCTGGCTTTGAACTGGTCAGTGGGCAATTCTGTGCAGGCAAGTTTCAGTTAACTTTCTCCTTCAAAATATGCCCAGATCATGATTTTGAAGGAATATTTGTTTTTCTTTGCAGATATTGATGAATGTCAAAATCCAGGAACCTGTAGTCAAATTTGCTTCAATTTAAATGGAAGTTATCACTGCGACTGTCACAAAGGATATCATATTGACCCAATCAATGGGGAGTGCAAAGCTGTAGGCAAGTAAATATTTGAAAATACCTGTATTCAATTGGTGAGACTTGAACTAAATTGGTTATACACAACATGCACATAGTTATTTAACCTAACTTGTCCCTGAAGGTAAATTACAAAACCCTACAAATCTCCATAAATTAGTCCTGACTGATCTCTACATGCCACCTTTTGGCTAATAGCCTACTCCTCAGCAAAATTGGGCCTCTGCTTCCCACACCTAGTTGGAGGAAAGGGTGAGGTGGTGGTAGGAGGAAAATTGATCTGCTAACTGATGCAAAGCTTGTATATGTGGAGGATATTTATCGCTTACAACTTTTGGTCGATGAGCACTACTAGCTATGTAAAGTTTTAAATTTGGGCTGACACTTGGTAAAGGGTTACGGTCTGTTTTAGGTGAATTCATAGAATCATAGAATTTACAATGGGCCATTTGGCCCATCGAGTCGGCGCTGGCCCTCTGAAAGAGAGCCCTGCCTAAGCACATGCTTCTACCCTATCCCATAAGCCAGTAGCCCCACTAACCTTTTGGACATGGGCAATTTAGCATGGCCAATCCATCTAACCTGCATATCTTTGGACTGTGGGAGGAAACCCACACAGACACTGGGAGAAAGTGCCAGCTCCACACAGGCTGAAATTGAACCCGGGACCCTGGAGCTGTGAAGCAGCAGTGCTTGCCACTGTGCCACCCCTGTTAAAAATGTCACTGCCTGGTGCATTAAGCTGCATACAGACCTTGACTAGGGGCAGGGGGGCTGGATGCACTAGTTACAATATACTGAGTTGCATGAACATAGATTGAGAGGTGGTAGATCTATAATGGAGGTGAGGATGAACTACTTGAGGGTGGTGAATTTGTGGAACTCACTGCCCCATGGTGTGGTGGAATCAGTAATTAAGTAGTTTTAAGAAGGAGATAGATTTATTTCTGTCTGACTTTTTAAAAGATAGAATATGGAGAACAAGTGGGAAGGTGGATTTGAGACCAGGAAGTGATCAGCCATGATCTGATTAAATGGCAGAGAAGGCTCGAAGGGTAGAATTGCCTACTTCTGCTCCAAGTTCCTATGCATCTCTTGCACAGAAAGCTTGTAATGTCATGTTAGTACTTCATCTCCATAAACTGAAGTGTATCCCTTTTGTAAACTGGTATTTACTGTCACCATCCCCTCCCCCCTCAAAAACCTTTATCTCCTACCAACAAAGGGGAAGTGGGAGACATTTTTAGAAAGGAGATTCCATAAGGGGTCTTGTTCTGTGATTCCCGAGGTGACCATTGTTCATCAATTGGTTTTCTTCATACAGGAGAAGAGCCCTGTTTGATTTTCGCTAATCGTCACGATATTCGGAAAATTGGACTGCATCGCTTGGAATACACTCAGATAATTGATGAGCTAAGAAATGTTGTAGCACTTGATGCTGACATCACATTGCAGAAAATCTTCTGGGCTGACCTGGGACAACATGCAATTTTCAGGTATTCTGGAACCTCAACAAATTCCTGTACATAATTTAACCTCTTGCCTTCAGTTCCATATGGGGCTGGTTTAGCACACTGGGCTAAATCGCTGGCTTTTAAAGCAGGCCAGCAGCACTGTTCAATTCCTGTACCAGCCTCCCCGAACAGGTGCTGGAATGTGGCGACTAGGGGCTTTTCACAGTAACCTCATTGTGACAATAAGTGATTTTCATTCATTCATTTTCGTTTCAATATTTATTCGTACATTTTTTTTAAGCAACCTCTGAGTACAGCCAATATATCAAATAACTCTACTGGCTGGATTTTGCTCTTCTGGCAGGTTGCAAACCTCTTCGTTGGTCTCTAGATATAGGACTTCCAGGGGTTGAGGTTTTAATTGGCTTTGGAGACGGGTCTGTAGCTCAAATAAGTGTACCTGAGGTGGGCTGACTGTGGTGCAGGCAGGTTAAATGCCTGCCTCTGATGCATCCTGATTCCAGATGGGAGAATGCAGCAAGGTATCAAGTATTCGTACAGCATTAAAATTTGGAGATTGATGTAGCCTAGGAAGCAATTATTCAAATGCAAAAGATGGAGCAGGAGAAAGTGAAAGGATGGGATATCCTATATTTGGAAGGGAAATGAAAGGTTGAATGCTATAAAGCTTGTAGAGTCACAAGAAAGCATTTCTTTTGAATGGGATAACTGGGTGAAAATTTCAAACTAGTCCTGTGATCAAAAGGCCAAGTGCCATAAAAGGAGAATTGTGATGGGCCTATTTCCAAGTCGCCCCACAATTTCACCCAAAGAGAAAGGAATCTGGGCTGAGATAGTCAGTAGGATTTGAAGCTGTTAAATTGAAGTTTAAGAATGAATCTTTGGAGAACCTCCACTCCGCACCCCTCGGGTGAGCGTTTTGAGAATTGTAAATGGGAGTCAAAAGGTGTCAACCATATGGCTGAATTCCAGTGTCGGAAACCAAAGCTGGTTATACAACTACAGATAATAAAGTAAAAGACAGTAGATCCCATGTTTTCTTAATATTTCATAGAAAAGAGATACAGCTGTTTAAAGCATGGTTCTTGAAATAAATATTTTTTCCTGCTTCCATTGTTTTTGCCTCCATTCAGCTGATATGGTTGCTGTGGCAGCCAATGATCAATAGGCTTGTGTCGGGGCCTGCTCCCTCCAATAAGCGGGTGGAAACGGCCTGGACCTGGCCACATGGTTCAGTAGCCAATGTTTTCTCGCACTCTTGTTTCTGTCCAAATGGGGGCTGTAAAATCCCTATTCTTTCTGAAAACTATTTGAATTATCATACCAAATCAATTTTAATTGTATGGAGTGTTGGTGAGACCACATCTGGAGTATTTTCTAGTTTTGGTCTGCTTATTTGAGGAAGGATGTGGTGGCATTGCAGTGCTGGAGTTTGGAAGGATGCGGGGATCTGATCGAGGTATGTAAAATACTAAAAGGGTATATAAAATACTAAGGGATCGTAAAGTAAAAATAGACCAAATGTTCCCCTTGGGGAATCTAGAACGAGAGGTCACAGATATAGGTAGAGAGGCAGTAGATGTAGAACGGAGATGAGGAAGAACAACTTCTCGGAGGGTGGCAATTTGTGGAACCATAGTGCGGTGGAATCTAGCCATTAAATATTTTCAAGAAAGAGATAGATATATTTTTGTTAAAGGGTATGGGCAATAGGTGGGTGGTACATTTGAGACCAGGAAGAGATCAGCCATGATCTGAATGAATGTCAGAGCAGACTCAAAAGGGCTGAATTGCCGACTTCTGCTCCTAATTCCTATGTCCCAAATGAAATGTATACATTCTCTGAATTTTTAATATTTGTTTGCCACCTATGGGTGTTTCTGTAGCACTGCTACGAACCCAGTTGGTGGTGTTACTGGATGGCAAGGATGTTCTAATTTTAAAGAAAAAATGGAACAGTCACAGGACTGCTGATTTTTTTAAACCAGAAAAATAAAACATTCACTAAACACTAAATTTGATATTCTCCCACAAATGTATACCATTTTTAGCACTACTCTATCTTCCATGGATTTCTCCAAGATTGTCATGTGTTTGCTCCCATAAAAGGCATGCTTTAAAATCTTTCAACAATTCTTTCCATCAGATGTTGGTACAAATGTCTGCTCCAGATTGTCTAGCTACCTTGTCAAACATAGCTTCCTTTCCACTAAATAAGGAATTCAGTTCCAGGTTTTTCACTTCTCCTTTCATGCTTCCTTATCTTGAATTTCAACACCCATCCAATTCTACACACACTCGGGTGCTCTGTCCCCAAAAGAACACTCTTGCTTTAAAAACTGGAAGTAAGGACACCAAACCTTGCGGTTGCTTCTGCTATGCATTTGGCTGTAGCCAACCTCATCTACTCTCCATAAACCATATCATCTTCCAAAGGCAGTTCCTCTTCAATTTTCCTGAAGCTGCTTTTCCATTCCCTTTCCATAGAACTAACTGTCCTTTAGTTCCACTTGGGACTTGATTTTATGTACCCTGTGACATTGTGTTGTCTCTTCTACTTCTAGCACAGCTGCAAGCTGTTCAATCCTCTTGCTTCCTAATCCAGCTACTAAACTCAAAAGCCTTCCTACCCTAAAGGTGCCCCTGGTTGTTGAGCAACAATGCTGCTCTTGCACAGAACCACTAAATTAAACCCACTTAAATCTATCTTATTTCTAATATTTAATAATACAAAAAGTTCATCTAATACTACCTCTGCTTTCCTGATGGCACACATTTCTAATTGGTTTAAATGTCAAGGTTCTGGTTAAGGAGAAAATTCAATTGCATGCTCTTCATGACTACTTTTATGCTACAGTTTGTGAGCAAAGTTGGACTTTGGAGCTAAACATTGTTTGGTAGAGTTCTGAGGGCTGTAAGGGAATATACTAATGTAAACTCCAGTTCTGACTATTTTGTCATTTGCATTGAGAATATTTTGTATTAACGACTGACTTCATTGCAGTAAATCAATAGATGACCAAGTTGGTACAACGGAGATTGCCAGAGTCATCAATGATGTGTACCTTCCTTTGGGACTTGCAGTCGATTGGATCCACAAGAACATTTATTGGACAGATGCAGGCCCTAAAACACTTTCGGTGGGCAACTTCGATGGAACTAAAAGGAAGATCCTCTTTAATACCAATCTAAAGGAACCAGCATCAATAGTAGCTGATCCACTAACTGGGTATTAGTTTTTTTACTTAATCAGGTATCCGCATGCCAGCACTTGATTGTGGCAGACCTTTGGCAGTAATTCACAATACGTTCGTTGGCTTGGCAGCGGTCAGTTTAATAGCAAATACGTGAGATAATTGGGTAATTTTTATTTAATTGTCTATAATGAGCAAGACCATGAGCATTGAGTTATTATAAAGAGCCAAGAGTGGTCAGATTGCTATAATTAACTGTACACTTCTATTTTTCAGTAATTCTCATGACTGGCTAATATTGGGCACTATTCTCTTGGCCTTTTTGTGCTCCAGTGAGTGTGAGGCCAGTGAATAGCAGGAGAGGTCAAAAATTAAAACTCTGCTGGTGGGCAAACAGTTTGTGATGCAACTTGCCTGTCCCTGTAGCTGAAATCTGGATCCTGCTATAGTGTGGAAAGAAGCCATAATCATCACTTGAGCTCAATTTCCATACAATTAACAGGAGCCACCCTGTATTCAGTGGCCTCCCCAGCAAGTGGTCATGCTTGAACCGAACAGTACTCTTTTTGAAAAATGTGAACCTGGCGGAGGGAGCAGAGGTGATGAGTAGCCATCTTCGCTCACCGGCAAAGATCCCAGGAGCTTGCTGCCTCGAGGGGGGAGGGAGAGGGGTGGGGGGGGGGTGGGGGGGGGGGGGGGGGGAGGAGGAGGAGGAGGAGAAGAGGAGGAGAGAGAAAGTGGCTTGGCTGGGGTGCTCTGACATGGGAAGGGGGGGTGACTGCTGTGTGGATCTGCCATGCGAACCCCTGCATCATTTACCTGTTCCAAGGCAACTATCATTTCTGCCCTGCCAGCCACTTGTAACCCTCCATAACTGCTGAGGCCTCCAGCCATGTGGTTGAAGGCTGTTGCTGAATTGGCAATTGTAGTTCAGTGAGCACTTCACACAGGGTGGGTTAACAGGTGATGTAGCACAGTCATTGCCTAGCATTCCAATCACACCTTGATGCCTGAATACTGCGGGAGGCAACACTACATTCAGCAGCCAACATTTGAAGCTCTAGCTCCAGAAGGGAGATGAGCGCAACGGGGAGGGGGGACTGCCAGAGAGATGGGTCAAGGGCTTGGGGGTCGGTTCGCATTATTGAAGTCCGAGGCATCCTACTGGTTGTGGTGAAGGGTTTTAATGTTGAGTATCTAACAATGCCCCCTCTCCCAATGGTGCTGCCCCCATCTCCCCCTTGCCCACCCTCCTCTCTAGTGCCCTCAGTGATCCTCTACATGCTTGGCCTTCCTTTCTATGCATAGCAGTGTCCACAGGCAGCCAGCTGCTTAGCACATCCTGTGGCCTTTGATGCCACTGGCAGGCATCCTCTTGGTTAGGACTTGGTGGCACAGCTGTGCACATGCTACCAAGTCCCATGTGCTGACTGATGTGGCCAACATCCCCACAATGTATTGAGTCCAGGTTAGCACCCAGCAACCCCTTCTCCCAGTCGGTGCCCAAAGGGCCCTGGAATTAACAATCTGGATGGAGGGGTAGCCAGATGGAGCCCCTGTCATCTGGCTCTGCCAGCCCTCCTGGCTCCCCAATGTCTGCACCATGGTGTTGATGCCCTCAGTGATGCTCCTCTTGTGATTGAGCCATGCTCTGCAACACTTTTTGGCAATACCCTCCTGTGATTGGGATAAGCTTCACTGCATCTCGGCCATTCCCATCTGAGACTGGGACATGTCCTGCATCACCAAGGTCAGCCTGGTACTGGGTCATGTTCCCCATTGTTAGTCATTCTGCCAAGGCCCTTGGCCATGGCTGTCACTGACTGTGCCACACCTTGGACACCTCCACTAAAGCTGCAGATGTTGTGCAGCAGGCTCTCCACTGCAATCGCCACCCTAGCAGTGTTGGCCATGGTGCCACAGCTGGTGACACTGTGCCCATAGCCTCTGGCACTCTTCCAATTGGCTATGGACCTGCTGGATGTCACTGGCATCTCCCTCTGAATGGCCTGGCTGCCCACTAATGTCTCCATCAGCTCCAGGTATACTTTGTTCATAGGCTTGGCATCTGGCTGGAATCCAGCAGATCTCAGACTGCTGACTTGCCTGGGCATTACACCCTCCTCCTGATGTGCATCAACTGTGGTGCTCACCAGATTGTGTCCCAGATGCCTGTCCACTAACGTTGCCCACCAAGGTGTGAGTCTCTGTACTTGTGGAGGGTGGGATGACAGCTGTGATATTGACTGTGGCATCATCTGAGCTCTCCGAAGTGGTCTCCTGGAGGGCAGGGGAGGGGGGCACCTCCGATGGGCTGGTACTGTCAGCTGGAGGACCTTGGGGAGAATGGACATGTGGTCAGTGAGGGGGATGGGTCAGTCTGTTATGACCTGGAACGACTCCTGTTTGACAGGCCGTCTGGATGGGGCCCGGTGGATCCTCACCTCTGCAGCATGTGCCAATCTCTGCATTGGTGACCACTCTATCGTCTACCACCCGTCACCTCCAGGGCCTGTTCCACAAAGGTCTTGAGGATTCTAGTGTCTGGCACCAGTCCACCAGTCTGGGCCTTCTCTTGGCGAATGTGGGAGAGCTTCTCCTGCGGAGACTGAGCGCATCGTTAACTACATGCATGGTGAAGGAAGGGGGGGTGGGTGGGGGGGTGGGGGGGGGGGGGGTTGTTGCTTGTGTGGGGGTAGGAAGGTTTCTGGGGCAGGTGTTGTCAACTCTCCCTTGCTGCTTGGTGAAGGTCGTTGACCTCCTTGCAGCACTGGAGGACAGTCCTCCTGGTCACATTGCCCGAGCTGACGGCTGCTGCCACTTCATCCAGGTGGCACTGGCTGCACTCTGGCTCCCATGCTCCTGGCCTCGACTGCATCTAGGAGCCTTCGAGGTTTGTGTCCCCAAACCTTGGGGCCGGGTGTCTCGCCGCCAATGCCTGTGAGCTGAGTGGGGTTGGCTATGCAAGTGCTGTAAGTACTGCTCGACTTTGTTAGCGGGGGCTGGTGAGTGTGGTCTCGGCAAATTAGTTGGCGAGCCTTCATTTGTGGTGTGAAGCTCATGGGGCCTCGCTCAGTGGACCAATTAACATTGTGTTGCCCTGCCAGGCTGAGTGCCAGGACTCTGCAGTTCCTGTTTGCTACCAGACTTGGACATTTTTGGAGAATCGCCCCCATTGTGTTGGCATATGATGTGATAACTTGTCAAACTGAAAGCAGTTTACTGGCATTATATGAAGTTGACTTTTTCTATTTTGGGTTGTTAGGTTTATATACTGGTCAGATTGGGGTGCGCCAGCAAAGATTGAAAAAGCAGGAATGAATGGTGCTGACCGCCAGCTTTTTGTTAGCAGAGAGATATATTGGCCAAATGGCATTGCACTCGGTAAGTGAACAGCTAAAACCTGTTTTGCAGCACTCTCATTAGGGTCTTATTTATTCATTACATTTATCATTACTTCAAATCTGTTCATAGATCTTGTGAAAAGCCGCCTCTATTGGGTTGATTCAAAACTGCACACACTGTCAAGTATAGATCTAAATGGTCAGGACAGGAGAACGGTATTACAGTCAGAAGAATTCCTTGCTCATCCCCTTGCCGTGTCCATGTTTGAGGTAAGATGCATTGCTAAATATTGACAGCATTGCTTAATGCAAGTAGAGCTGAACTAAGCAACTGTTTGTGAACTTGTTTAACTAAATTAGTGCTATTTGAAGTTTCGATGTATGAGTTTGATCTAATGTTCTAAATGGTGAACTTGCAAGCAATGGAGTGGTAACATTGTCTAAAAGCTGCTAATGGCTAGGCCATGTTGAATAGGACTCCCAGTAGACTTGGGTTTGCTGCCTCCAGAATATGCAAGGAGCAAATTTATTTGATCTATGATCTTCTCTAGTGTGCAGAACTTGAATGAGCATACTTTTTATTATGGCTGTTGACTAAAACATACAAATAACTGGCAGGTGCTAGTAAAGAAGTTCAGCTGAGGTTGAGGAGAAAAGTATCCATATGTTGACTGCACAAAAGGCATTGTTCATGACTGATTGCATTATGTAATTTGTAACTTTATTTTGTGATACTTGCCAAGTGGTACTTGCAATCCTTTTGCTAAAAGTCAAGGTAGCAGTGGTTAGCACTGTGGCCTCAGTGCCAGGATCCCAGGTTTGATTCCTGGCTGGGTCACTGTCTGTGCGGAGTCTGTACATTCTCCCCGTGTCTGTGGGTTTCCTCCGGGTGCTCCGGTTTCCTCGCTCTCGTCACGAAAGACATGCTGTTACGTAATTTGGATATTCTGAATTCTCCCTCGGTGTACCTGAACCGGTGCTGGAATGTGGCGACTAGGGGCTTGTCACAGTAACTTCATTGCAATGAAAGCCTACTTGTGACAATAAAGATTATAATTCTTATTGGTCAGTGTCAAGTAAAGTTTACCAAGAATGGCATCAACTATGTATTTCCCTGTCTGTCTGACATCAAGTCTGAGACTAAAGGGTGTTTGTTGAACTATGCATTCGAGTGAGAGATCATGGTGTAGCTTTCGAGTGAGAGATCATGGTGTAGCTGTGTTAGCATCAAAAATAATTTGGGTGAATGCCTAAATTGAATTATATAATTTTGTTGAAGGATCATATCTTTTGGATTGATGCCGAGAACGATATAATTTATAGTGCCAATAAGTTCACAGGAGCCAATGTGGTGACCTTGGCCTCCAATCTCGATGAACCTCATGATCTTATTGCTTATCACAAATTGTTACAGCCATCAGGTAGGAAGTCTGTTCTTTTCGAGGTAAGACTTTCCAATTATGAAATCATTTACTGCACTTCACTATGGATACACTGCAGTTCTCATGAGCTGTACAACCAAGCAATTACTTCCTTGCTGAAATATTTTTCTGTAACTGGTGCGAAGATGTTCTTTCTATTGTCTGATTGCAGTAATGATAAGTTTACCCTAAGCTACTTCCTCGTCACCCCATGAGAACAATTTGTTCTTTGGCTAAAGTTGACTGACATGATATCAATTACCAACTTTATTTTTCATCACTTGATTGCAAGAACTATTTTGGCGACTAATGTTGACATTTTTGAAATTTAGCTACTGAATTGACAAATCTGTAATCTTGAATGATCATGTTTTTAAATTTTCAACAGGCAAAAACTGGTGTAATAAGAGTTTGAATGGAGGCTGTGAATTCATGTGTCTTCCTGCTCCTCGAATAGCCATTCATTCACTAACACACACTTGCGTCTGTCCAGCTGGCATGGAACTGAATAAAGATGGAAAGTGCATGACAAGTAAGAACAATTTACTTGTCCGAGATTCATATTTCATGCTATAGCCTGAAGTTAGTCTAGGTGCATAATCAGGATGGCAAAATTGAGCTACATTGCTGCCCAACTCTGTTTACACAAGCTCAATAACCCATGGATCACTGACTGTTGACTGATCAAAATTGCTGCAATTGAAGTAGTCTGAGTTCAGTCGATTGGTCATTGCACTGAGTAATTCATTTCAAAGTACCATCCACATGAAAAATTCCTGAGGAGTCTTGGTTGACTGGTTGTTGTAGGTCATTAACAATGGGTTAGTGTCACCACCGGTTGCATGTGTGACTAAATTTCTAGCCACTATTTTTCATGATGTGGGAGTCCCTGGTTAGGCCAGCAACTATTGCCCACCCCTAGTTGCCCTTCAGAAGGTGGTGATGAATTGCCTTGAACCAATACAGTCCCTGAGGTGTAGGTACACCCACAGTGCTCTTGGGGATGGAGTACCAGGATTTTGACCAGCGATGGTGGTGATATTAAAGGGGCTGTTTAGCGCAGGGCTAAATCGCTGGCTTTGAAAGCAGACTGAGGCAGGCCAGCAGCACGGTTCAATTCCTGTAACAGCCTCCCCGAACAGGCGCCGGAATGTGGCGACTAGGGGCTTTTCACAGTAACTTCATTGAAGCCTACGACAATAAGCGATTTTCATTTCATTAAGTGACTTGGAGGTATTGGCTGCTCTTTTGTCCTTCCAGACAGTAGTGGCCATGGGTTTGGAAGGCGCTGCCTAAGAAATCTTGGTGAGTTCCTGCAGTGCATTTGTAAATGGTATACACTGCTGTTATTGTGCTGTTGTTGGGAGGAATATTTGTGGAAGGGATGCCAATCGAGTGGGCTGCTTTGTCTTGGATTCTGATGGTAATGCCATTGAATGTCAAGGGGCAATGGTTAGATCCTCCTTGAGATGGTGATGCAAATGTGCTTCGCCACTTGTCGGCCCAAGCATTCGGACATGGGCTGCTACATTATCCGAGGAGTCGCGAATGATGTTGAACATAGTGTAGTCACCTGCGAACATCCCCATTTCTGACCTATGATGGGAGGGAGGTCGAGGCAGCTGAAGATGGTTGGGCCTGAGGAACTTCCGCAGTGATGTCCTGGAGCGGAGATGATTGACTGCCAACCATCTTCCTTTGTGCCAGGCATGACTCCAACGAGCAGAGTTTTCCCCCTGATTCCCACTGACTCATTTTGGCTAGGGTTCCTTGATGCCATACTCCATCAAATGCTGCCTTGGATGTCAAGGGCAGTCACCCTCACATCTGGCATTCTGATCTCATGTCCATGTTGAACCAAGGCCATAGCTGAGTCACCGTGACAGAACCCAAACTGAGCATCTGGGAGCAGGTTATTGCCCCATAGCCTTTGCAGTATCCAGTGCCTGTGTCTTGATATCACACTGAAGACTGACACCTGTGATGCTGGGGACCACCTGGAGCAGACCAGGATGGATCATCCACTCACCACTTCTGGCAGAAGATTGCTGTGAATACTTCAGCCTCTTTTGTAATGTGCTGGGCTCCTCAATCATTGATGGGGATATTTGTGGAGCTGATGGGGATATTTGTGGAGCTGCCTCCTCCAGTGAGTTGTCCACCATTCACGGCTGGATGTGGCAGGACTCCTTCGATCTGGTGCACTCATGGAATTGCTTAGCTCTGTCTATTACTTGCTGCTTATGCAGTTTGACAGAAATCCTGCATTGTAGTTTCATCAGGTTGACACTTCCATTTAGGTATGCCTGATGTTGCTCCTGGCATGCTCTTCTGTACATTCATTGAACCAGGGTTGATTCCCTGGCTTGATGGTAGTGGTAGAATGGGAGATTTTTCAGACTGAGGTTGCAGATTGTGGTAGAGTACAATTCTGCTGCAGATGGCCCACAGTGCCTCATGAATGGCTTGTCCTCTAGTTGATAGATCTGTTTGAAAGTCTATTCCATTTAGCATGGGTGGTAGTCCCACAAGACCAGTCATCCTCCATGTGAAGATGGGACTTCATCTCCCCAGGGACTGTGTGGTGGTCACTGTGATGGACAGATGCATCTGCAGCGAGCAAGTTGGTGAGGATGGGTGGCAGCCATTCATTGACTTCAAGGAAAACTGACAGTCAGCAGAAGGGAGAGGGGAAATGGTGGAGCAGAAAGGAGGGGGAATGGGGGGGGTGGAAGGGGGACATCATGGAAGATAAGGGCAGGGAATCTAATATATGGATAGCTAGGAGTTGGGGCAAGTTGGGTATGTTACTGGGGGGGTTTGTGTGTGTCGGACCGTTCTGTTATTCAGAATGTTAAAATTATAAATGCCTCAATAAAATGTTTCCTGAAAAGAAAATGTTGGTCAGGATGAGGTCAAATATGTTTTCCCTCGCTGGAGTCCCAGTTTAGCAGCTATATTCCTTGGGACCCGGCCACAGCCAGCTTGGTCTGTGGTGATACTACAGAGCTGCCCTTGATGATCATGGAAGTCCCCCACCCAAATGTATATTCTGCACCCATGCCACCCTCAGTGCTTCCTCCCAGGTGGTGTTCGACCAAGAGTATTTATTCAGCTGATGGACAGTACAAGGTTTCCTTGCACATGTTTAACCTGAAGCCATGAGTTGATATTTTGAAGACTCAAGACTACTTCCTCACTACTATACCACTGTGCTGCCACCACCTCTGCTGGGTCTGTCCTGCAGGTGACACAGGACATACCAAGAATAGTGATTGTGGTTGATCAGTATGACTGGCTGTTGGTTGACTAGTTGAGACCACTCTTCCCAACTTGGCATAAAGTTAGTAAGGAGGACTTTGTGGGGTCTGTGGGGGTAGGTTTGGTCGATGTCTGTCTGGTTTCATTTTATTTTTTTGTGAATTTGTAGTGGTTGAATACAATAGTGGCTTGCTAGGGCATTTGAGTCAACCATACTGGAGCCACATGTAGTCCAGGCCAGGTTTCCTTCTCCAGTATTTGCTTTTAAATGCTTTTCATTTACCATGATTGCATAATATCTTACTCCATCACGTAGGGAAGCTAAACTGAGATCTGAAATACTTTGGTATCTGGAAACAGACTGAGGTCCCCATATGGTATTCTGATCCCTGGTTGCAGGATAGTTTGTAGGACTCCTTCCTGTTTCTCAAGAATAGATTGTCATTGATCAGTGTTGGAATGTGAATTTGGAACTACAATTAAGACCGCCATGACGTATATAAACTTCCAAAGACCTCTTGGGGAAATGTTCCTTGCACAGTATCCCTATTGCAAGTTCAGGAAAAATGGCGAGCAAACTATGATGGAAAGGCAAAAATCCAGTGACCCACCAGTGCCGATAGAAAGATTTGGGATGTTCCATTAGAAAGCCAGAACTTATGCAATTGGAAGTCTTGACCTTTCAAAGCGCAGCAAATAGTGAATTACCAATTTTCTTTCCTAAACTGTGATGTTGCAATCAAATTCTAATGTTTGATTTTTCTTGGTCAGTTCAATCTTGACTTCCTTTCTAGGTTGCTCAGAATAGGGCATACTGGACTATTGATCCACTCTTGTCTTAAAGTTGAGGTGGACTAAGAGCAAAGGAATAAATCTCTGGTAGGATGGCCCATGTTGGCCAGGTACACCTAGCTGGAGCTAATGCAACTAGGTGTAGTGCAGCTGCATATGAATCTTTGGCAGCTTAAACCATTGTTTCTTACTGGATTGCCCATTGTCTCACTGGGCTGTATGATCGTAATACTGCGAGTGGAACTTATTTTAATTGGCTGCTTCATTTGGTAGTTAACGCAACAGCCTGTGAAGCATCGAACTTTGTGTGCCACAATGGACAATGCATACCCAGTAAACTGAAATGTGATGGCCATGCTGACTGTGAAGATGGATCTGATGAAAACTTAAAACTGTGCTGTAAGTATTTACTCTTGCATATAAATGTTCAGTTTTGTCACCCTTGAATAGGTGATTTTTATTTGTGGTGGAAGATGTTTGCAAAGAACCTATCCCTCTAGCAAGTGTAAATTAACTGTTATGAACTCTTAAATTGGTGGTTCATGTCACACTATTTAGCACTTTGTTCAAGTGCTGCCCAATTGTGGAATCGCAGTATAAAATAGTTGAGTACAGTCTGTACTGTGCATTCAAAATATCATCTCACAACATTGAATTTGTCTGTGTTTGTCGAGCCCATCTCTCCACTCCCCTGATGAAGGAGCAGTGCTCCAAAAGCTAGTGATTCAAAACAAACCTGTTGGGGTATTGTAAAACTTCTTCCTGTGCCCACACCAGTCCAATGCTGGCACCTCCATCTTGTATAGTAGCAGCATGAAACTGGTTCCTTAACCTGTTCAAATTGTTTTGATTTTCTAGGGTTTCAAATTGTTTGATTTTCTAGGGTAAGTGAGGTAGACTGCAGTTTTTTCAGGTCAGAAAGTGGCAGCCTTTATTCCAAGAATTTGAGATAGTAAACAATTATCAGATCAGGAGGCCTGCAGGGCAGCTGTGCTCCATTGTGTCAAGCTTGCAAGGGAAGTAAATGGCTAGGCTTTTTACAGGATTGCTGGAGAGGCCATCTTCAATCCTCTACATTTGAGAAGCTTATTTATAAATTTGCTGAAGGAGACCATTGACATTATTAAAGGAACTTATGCAGTTACCTTAACTCCTAGCTGTTATGCTTGCCAACATGGTTCTACTTCTGATGGAATGAGTCCATCCACACCATTCCCAGTACATAGATAATTCATCTCGATCTTTGACTCTGCAGCCACAGTGTAAGGATTCCCTAATTTTTGAGATTGAGCAGTCTAATGTGTAGTTGAGAAATCTGGAAAAGGTTGAACATGGGTTCTCCACTCCTGTCTATTGCAATATATGTACACAATTGTTAGCAAGATTGATCGGATTGGCAAATTTATGAATGGGCATATCGGGTGAAGAACAAGGCTATCCTAGATCCGGGTTGTGCTGTGTATTGTGTATAAAACTCATTTCCACCAAGGATGTCACTTTCTGACCCAAGGGCCTGATCTACCTCCAACGCAAAATTGAGTAATAGATGGAATCGGTTTCTTGCTGTTGCTGTACAATGGTTAGCTGTGGGGTATTTTCTCTTGGGGTGCTGTTTTTCTGGCTACCACACAGCGGTCATATATGAATTTCGGTGCTGGTGCAATGTCTGGTACGCAATCACATTTGCTGCTCTAATTCGCCTCTACACTGCCCAAAATCAGGGTCTTCATTTATTTATTCTGCCCTAATGTTGGTACGTAATGACTTGTTTTGCATATAGGTAGGTTTAATGTCTTTTTCTTTCAGACATGAGCACCTGTGCTTTTGATGAAATAAGCTGTGGCCCTGGGTCACTAAAATGTGTTCCAGTTTTTTGGAAATGTGATGGAGTAGAGGACTGTGATACTGGCAATGATGAGGATGATTGTGGTAAGTAGATGCCAGGCTCATTATTTGAAAGCTGTTGAAGTGTTACAGAATGGTTTGCTTCATATCCTGATGAAATATTTTCCTTTTAAACTATTGTGGATTATGCTACCACCATAGAATGTCTTCCGAATACTAACTTAATGTCAACCTCATTTGGAATCTATGATCTTATGTCTCTGTAGTCTCTGATCCCTCTATTTTCTGGTATCTTCCTGTCACTTCTAAAATAAAATGCAATGTTCTAATTCTGGCATAACAAGATTTTGATTAACGTTTTTGCAATGAATTGCCCCTCAAAGAAATTCAGCTGTTGAATTTGCTTGCCTCTAGGTTTGCCAAAATATTGAAAGCTTGTTTGTAATAATAACCTTATTTTTCCAGAGAACCTTGTTTGCAGTGCAGAAGAGTTTACCTGTGCCAATGCCAGATGCATTTCCATGGCATTTGTTTGTAATGGTGATGATGATTGCGGTGATGCAAGTGATGAGAGAAACTGTGCACCAGCCTCCTGTGGCCCTCATGAGTTTCGGTGTAATAACTCTGAATGTATCCCTTTGAGCTGGGTATGTGACACTAATGTTGACTGTACTGACCGATCAGATGAATCTCCAGGACGCTGTGGACATATGCTTCCATCTGCCACCTGTTCACCTAATGAAATGCAGTGCAACTCTGGTGAATGCATCCATGGTCAATGGTACTGTGATGGAGATACTGACTGTAAAGATGGAAGTGATGAAGCCAACTGCCGTAAGTGGTCTATGCTTTTTTAAATTAGTACCACCGATTTTAGTTAAGTGCCTTTAAAATTTATATAAAGTAAATGGTGTACAATGGACAAAACCTAGTGGTGACATATTTTAGACTACCACAGGCAGTCCTTTCAATTTACACCGGTTGTCAAATGGGCCTTCTATTTCAATTTTTGCATGTAACTGAAATCCAATGACATTATATGGTGATGTTTGACCACTAATAAGATGGGAATTGAGGGATATATGGACCGGAGAAGTGGAGAAGGTTTAGTTTAGACAGATTTTTATTGAAGCATACTGTACAGGAAATGATTGAAACAGTTATTGTTCACAATTTACATGCTGTTCCTTTTCAATGTGGCACCCCCTCCACTTTCCTACTCTTTTTGGGCCATGTATTTAGGCTCTTCCTCTGTCATAGATGGATTATGTATCACTCTTTTGCTCTTGTATCTGTGAGGCCCCCTTGTCAGTGTCTCTCTGGGTACCCTTCTATCATTTCCTTGGGTGTCACCCCTGTTCCTGTCTACTTTCTGTGGCCCTGGTATATGTCCTCCTGCCCCCCCCTTTGCTATCCATTATTGGCTTCAAACGGGTCCCGGAACAGGCTAATGAATAGCTTTGTGGAAGCAGACGTCCAACCCTCTGAAGGTATATTTGATCTTTTCCAGAGGGAGCAATTGTGACAGGTCTGCAGCTGTGGGTGGTGCCGTTGATCGCCGTTGATCGCCAGCTGAGCAAAATTCTCCAGCGGATGATTAGAAGCAAGGGCGTCGGCCATCTCTTCCCAAGTTCTGGCTGGTCCGATACCCTGAAGACTGCCACTCTTGGCACAACTCCACACTCGCCCCCACAACAAATGACATTGCCTCGAAGGAGACTGTCTGAAACCCACCAAGCCTGGGGCATGCCAGAACATGTGGATGTGGTTGGCTGGGCCTTGCTGGCACTGATCACACTTGTCCTCTACTCCTGGGAAGAACCTGTTCATTTGGCTTCTGGTTTGTGTGCTCTGCACCACTTTAAAGTGCATTAGGCTTAGCCTTGCTCAAGAGGTGGTGGAGTTGGCCCTACTTGGTTCTTTGCTCGAGTCCCCACCTACTTCCATCCCTAGTTCATCCTCCCACTTCAGCTTGTTCCATTCAGTGGTTCTCTCGCCCTTTCCAAGTCATCCCTATCCGTCCATGCAGTTCCCTCTTTCCATTGTCAATGTTCGGTAGCTAACATTGTCTCTCTCCTGGCTCGAAAGTTTTTGACTTATAAATGTCGAAGTTCCTGTCCGTTCAGTAGTTCCAGGCTCTTCCCCCATGTAGAAGTCCCTGATTGCTAGCGGTTTCTTCTCTCTCCTTTACTGTCCACTGCGTAAATGTGGTGTCTAGCGTGGCTGGTGGGAAGATATGGTTTCCACAGATGGGGGCCATGGTGGACGCCTCTGTTAACCTGTTGTCTCCTCTGGTTCCAGTTTCTTCGCGTTTCTAACATCCCTGGGCTGGATGTGTGTTTTGCAGGTGGGGATGGGAGTGCTGTAAGAGCTCAGAGGGTCGTTCCATGCAAGATGACCCCAACATCGCCATTCAGTGTTCGGTTCAGTGCATGTTCATCCCCTCACTCTCTCTGCTGTGGCTGCCCAGTGGTAGTATTGCAAGTTCAGGAGGGCCAGGTGCCCATGCTGCTGCTTCTCTGCAATGTTGTCTTTGGGATTTGTGGATTCTTCCCCCACCCCCATACATACGGCATTATCATTTTACTTATTCTTTGGAAAAAGCCCTGATGAAGATCAGTATGGATCTGAACAGGATCCTTGGCATTGCGTGCATCTCATCTGCACCAGTGGGAGTGCATCCCATCTCTGCAGGTCCTTTTTAACTATCTCTGCCAGACTGCTCGGATCCCACTGGTGGATCAGTGTCCAGTCGTGGGCTTTCTGGATTCCCAGGTAGCACAATTTGTTTCAGGCTATTGTAAATGTGAGACCATCCAGCTCTGCCCCTCCCCTGTTCACGTTCATCAGGAAAACCTCATTTTTCCCAGGTTTGTAGCCCGAGAAGGCCCCGAACTCTTCCAGGAGCTTCATGATTTCTTTCAAGCTGTTGTGCATGTCCAAGATGTAGAGGAGCAGCTCATCCACATAGTGAGGCTCTCTGCCTCCTCTTTGGGTACCCTTCCAGAGCCTTGTCTTACAGGGCAATTGCCAGGGTGAACGGGAGTAGGATCAGTGGGCATCCTTGCCTGCTGCCTCTGTGCAACTGGAAGTATTCCGAGTTGGTGGTGTTGGTCTGAGTGCGTGCCTTGAGGTCATCGTACAGGAGTTTTACCCACCAGGTGAACCCTGTCCCCAGCCCAACTGTTCCAGTACCTTGGAGGTACTTCCATTCAACTCTGTCAAAGGCCTTTTCTGTGAGCAGGGAGACCATCACCTCTGGTGTTCTCACCCTAGGTAAGGTCAGGATCACATTCAGCCACTGTCTACAATTGACAATGCCCATCTAGTCCTGTGTGACCATCTGGGTCTGTCTTTTTTGTGTCAGCGATATGGTGGCCTGTGTTGGCGTTGGTGGCAGGGTGCTTTTTGGCCGTCTGCTGGGAGCTTGCACCTTCCTCTGCCTGCATGGAGTTGATGCACTCTATGACCTCACCTAGTCCTTTTGGTGCTTTCAGTTCCCTCCGTCCATCGTCCCCAATAACTGGCATGTCCAATCCATTTAGGAACCGTTTCATCTAAGTCCCCGTCGGGGAGCTCTAGAGGTGTACAGTCCCCAGTAGAAGGCCTCCAATGTTTTGTTGACCATTTTTCGTTCAGCTACTGGTCCACTTCTGCTGTCCTTGACTTTTTTTTTCTCTTGTGGCTGCTTGCTTTCTCAGCTGGTGAGCCAGCAGGTGGCTAGCCATGCTTCCATGCTCATAGAAGGTCCCCTGTGTTGGTGCACTGCCTTCCCTGTGGATAGCAAGTTAAAGTCCATTTGTAGCTTTTATGTTCTCTCCCTCCTCTCCACGCCCCCCCCCCCCCCGGGGCAGAAGTTCTACAATCGAGGCCTCGGAATATCTTCTCTCAACCTCTCCTCCGCCCTGGAGGTCATCAGTTGCTGCCTAGCCACCTTCTCTCCTCTTGTCTGTTATAATCTCTCAATCACCACCTTCAGTGCCTCCCAGAACATGGAAGGTGAGAGTGCACTGTCCTATGGCCTGTGACGTTTTCTGGCAGAAGACCTTGTGGGCCAAGTGTCCAATCTCCACCTGAGGTGTATAGCGAGGCCTGTCTTCAACCTCCTATCCATGTCATGTGATGACTATTCTGCTCTGACTATCTGTGGAAACACTGATTTTCCCCAGTGCAAAGAAGCCGATACAGATGTATACCTTGTGTACCCAGTGAGGAGACCAAGAATTCCTTCTCACCTGGATATAGGAACTAGTCATGGGTCCACTGCCCCCACATGCTCCATGAACGTTCCCAGTTCCCTTGTCATGCCTGTCTGTCTTCACTGTTCTGGGATCTGATCGATCTGTCAATAGGTCCCGTACGCAGTTAGTGTTTTTCCCCCCTCCCCCGAACTCCCATATGCTCAGTGTGTCGCTGTGTGGGATTTCCGGCATGATCTTCTCTGTAAATCCATGTCGGCCCAGTTGGTCGTGTAAATGTTTACCAGGATTACCAGAGCCTGGTCTGGGACACTGCTCATCATGACGCACCATCCCAGTTTGTCAGTAACAGTCTTTGGTGCTGTAAACACTGTCCTCTTATCAAAGTAGCTACACCCACCCCAGCCCTTGTGGTAGGTCTGTCCCATCCAGCCCTTCCCACAGTCTGTACTATCCCCTCAGACACATCTCTTGGAGGAATACTGTTGGCTTTCAAACTTCTCAGATGAGCGAAGATTCTGACCTTTTTCACTAGGCTGAGTCCCCTGCTTTTCCAGGTGATAATCCTGGTGGGGGGGCTTTTGGTTTCTTCCCACCCTTCCTCTGGGTTCAACCATACCTATGTGGTGGATGTGCCCCTGCACTCCAGGGTTTCCCTCTGTTTGGGGGGCCATCCAAAATGGCCACTGTCACTGTTCTCACCATGAGGCCGGGCCTCTGCACTCTAGGGTTTCCCTTTGTCTAGGGAACACCCAACATGACCACCATTGCGTGTACATCACATGGGTGTGCCCCTGCACTCTGGGGGTTCCCTTTGTTCAGGGACCCTCAAGTGGCTGCTTACGGTGCCATTTTGCTCCTTCAACCTGATCCTTACCTGCTGAAGCCAATCTGAAACCATTGTTATCATTGTGGCACCTCGCCTTGCCAGATGCTCCCCCTCCATTGGGAGGTGTGCTGCGGTTCCCCTTTCATGCTTCCTTGTGCTAGCTTTCCCTGCTAATGCGGTGGCCGCACTCCTGGGCGGATCTTGCCCATTCAATAGCTGTTCCCTCTGTTGCTTCTTGCCCCTTCCTGTGCTCTGCTGTCCTCTTCCTTTCCTGTGAGCTGGTGCTTTTGCTCACAGTGAAGCAACATTGTCCCGTGTAAATGCTGTTCATCACTTTCTCTCTTCTGCCTCTTCCTCAATGCTGCTTTGGCTGCCCCTTGTCCAGGCTGTTCATCCGCACAAACCCATCTGCCTCTGCTGGGGTGTTTAAAATTTTCCTTCGCTTTGGAATGTTGCTCCTAGCCTGGCTGGGAATAGCATTCCAAAATTTACTCCACTTTGTACAGGGCCAATTTCACATGGTTACACTTGGCCCTGTGCTTCGCCAGGTCTGCCCCAATGTCCTGTGTCCTTCCCAGCTACTCACGTTTGTCTGTCTTGCAGGTTCTTCTCCTGATCCTGGTATCTGTGCAGTTTAGCGATTATCACCCTTCGTTGCTGTCTGGTCTGGGTTTCCTTGGCTGACCTGTTGATGCATGATCAATTAAACTCTCAGACGAGGAAGGCTTTAATAGACTAGATCTGTTCCCCAGCAGCTTCGGTACAGAATGAGGGCTGATGGGACGGCACCTGTTCTTATACCCTGTCTGTCAGGGCAGAGCCACATACCAAACAGCCAATGGTAAGCTGCCAAGCTTACCCAATGGTCTACAGCCTCTCGGGTACTGCAATACCTGACACTACCACACCTGTGTGCCCTGTCAATCTCTGGCTTGGAAGCTGTCCCTCCCGCCTAGGTGCCTAGCATCTGGGCAACATGGTCTGTCGGGTCGCTGCCCTCGATCCCCTCGGTCAGGCCCACGGTTTAATGTTTCGGCACCAAGACCGATTCTCCTGATATCGTCTTTCTCCTCCAGGCTCCCTGGGTTGCCACCAACCTCTTTTTGGCCTCCAGAGCAACAATCCTGTCGCTCTTCTCCGCTAATGCCTTTTCAAGCTCTAATCTTGTGTCTCCAATTCCGTCAATCGTCGTCTGCATGGTGACCAGCATCTCTGTCACCACCACCTTGACTGCCCTATGGATCTCTACTTTGATCGCCTCCTTCATCAGGAATACCTTACTTCCATCTCTAGATGGAGGGAGGCTGTTGTTCGGGTCATCTGTCTCCCCCTCTCAGTGGTGGCTGGGGATGCCTCGTTCTGCTGATTCGCTTGCTCCTGACCTTTTTTCTTATTCGTCTTGCTCTGTGGCCTCTTGAGCTCCCATTTGCTGGCACACTGCACCTTTCCTCTTCCTTTCTTGTTTGGGGTAAGTCTGAATTTTCAGGCAACATTTCATCCAAAAGTGCCTTGTATTCTGCTTTTATCTTGCTTGTTTATGTTAATTTGTGTATACTGTAGCTTTTCAGTAAATCCAGATGGTCATTGATTTTTTTTCCAGCTCCTCGAGCATGTCAACCAGATTACTTCCCATGTGGCAATGGTAGTTGCATTCCAGCAAGTAAGCAATGTAATGGGTTTAAAGACTGCACGGATGGCCGTGATGAGTTTAACTGCAAGAATGGTAAGTGTCCATGTTCACCGGATCAGAATTAAGTCACCATTTCAAAGTTGCTAACCTGGTTTGTTCCTTCCCTAGAGTGTGCAGGACTAAACGACTTCAAATGTCAAAGTGGAGAGTGCATAGCTAAAGTCCAAGTATGTGATCGGCACCAGGATTGTAAGGACTGGAGTGATGAGCCCATCAAATATTGCCGTAAGTGGCTTTGTATTTTATAGCCAAATTATTTTGAGAACTTAATTTCTAATTGTTGCCTGTTCATCCCAACCATGATGATGTTTAAATCTCTCCTCCCTCGCTCCCTCTTTTTTTTCCCTCGCTCCCTCTTTTTTTTCCCTCGCTCTTTTTTCCCTCGCTCCCTCTTTTTTTTCCCTCGCTCTTTTTTCCCTCGCTCTTTTTTCCCTCGCTCCCCCTCTTTTTTTTCCCTCGCTCCCTCTCTTTCCCCCCCCCCCCCCCCCCCCAACTGAGTTTGTATCCTCAGCAATGTATTTTGTTCTGTCCCTGCCATTGGGAATATCTGAAATGGAAAAGCTCAGATTACTGCCCTTTGTTTTTTTTTTTCTGATGAAGCCCCTCGCTGCCTTGTGCAACTCTCTTGTGACATGCAATCTGGGATGAACTGAAATCTTCATGTGAGACCTTTTTTAAGCTTCTGCCACAATCTGTACCTGTTTTACTGCTGTCCTCTGATATTGCCTCAAGTTCACAACTTCTGCATCCTATTAACCCTAAGCTGCATTTCTGGCCCAACATCCTTTCCATCACCTGAGCACTTTTTTGCCTTAAACATTTGATCACCTCTGCCCTGCTTCAACCCATCTGCAAATATCATCCAGTTACAATATTTGCTTGATCAACTTCTTGTCTTCGTCCCTTTTTGGAGCATCCAGAACCTGCACAAATCTCTTCCTGCTGTAGTGATATCATGATGTGGAGATGCCGGCGTTGGACTGGGGTGAGCACAGTACGAAGTCTTACAACACCAGGTTAAAGTCCAACAGGTTTGTTTCGATGTCACTAGCTTTCGGAGCGCTGCTCCTTCCTCAGGTGAATGAAGAGGTCTGTTCCAGAAACACATATATAGACAAATTCAAAGATGCCAAACAATGCTTGGAATGCGAGCATTAGCAGGTGATTAAATCTTTACAGATCCAGAGATGGGGTAACCCCAGGTTAAAGAGGTGTGAATTGTACCAAGCCAGGACAGTTGGTAGGATTTCGCAGACCAGATGGTGGGGGATGTCCCGAAGCGTGGTACATTGGCGAGACCATGCAGACGCTGCGACAACGAATGAACGGACATCGCGCAACAATCACCAGGCAGGAATGTTCCCTTCCAGTTGGGGAACACTTCAGCAGTCAAGGGCATTCAGCCTCTGATCTCCGGGTAAGCGTTCTCCAAGGCGGCCTTCAGGACCCGCGACAACGCAGAATCGCCGAGCAGAAACTTATAGCCAAGTTCCGCACACATGAGTGCAGCCTCAACCGGGACCTGGGATTCATGTCACATTACATTCATCCCCCACCATCTGGCCTGCGACATCCTACCAACTGTCCTGGCTAGTGACATCGAAACAAACCTGTTGGACTTTAACCTGGTGTTGTAAGACTTCGTACTGTAGTGATATCATGGTTGTGTTGTAATTCACCGACTGACCACTAGGAGTCTCATTAGTATATAAGTGAATGTTAGTCAGGTGACCGCAGACTGACCAGGAAGCTGGCGAGAAGTTGCTTATGCTTGATATTGTTCATCTGTTTTATATATAGTTTACCCAGTTAATGTTAATAAATTGTTTATAGCTTTAAAAGTTTTTGTAATATAAATCAGGCCATCTGACAATATTGTTGTTCTCACTGATTTGCTTTCTCAAAACCTTGATTCATTTTTTTGCCTCTATATAACCACTTATTCCCTTTACCCTCTAGCCCTCTCCCTCTCCCTCTCCCTCTCCCTCTCCCTCTCCCTCTCCCTCTCCCTCTCCCTCTCCCTCTCCCTCTCCCTCTCCCTCTCCCTCTCCCTCTCCCTCTCCCTCTCCCTCTCCCTCTCCCTCTCCCTCTCCCTCTCCCTCTCCCTCTCCCTCTCCCTCTCCCTCTCCCTCTCCCTCTCCCTCTCCCTCTCCCTCTCCCTCTCTGATCACTGACCCCTCTCCCTCTCCCTCTCTGATCACTGACCCCTCTCCCTCTCTGATCACTGACCCCTCTCCCTCTCTGATCACTGACCCCTCTCCCTCTCTGATCACTGACCCCTCTCCCTCTCTGATCACTGACCCCTCTCCCTCTCTGATCACTGACCCCTCTACATAATCGTCCTCTTTTGTACAAGTAGCTGGAACTGATTTTTGGTGGTAAATCTAAATATAGCTAGTGATATATCTAGCGACACCTTCTACAAAAATTTTCTAGTTTTAAATTTCTAAAGGGAAAGGTTAGCCTGGGAGATTCAATTATTCTTTCTCTCTGCAGATCTAAATGAATGCCGAGTGAACAATGGAGGTTGTTCTCACATCTGCCGGGATCTTGCCATTGGTTATGAATGTGACTGTCCTGCTGGCTTTGAGTTGATCAATGTGACAACTTGTGAAGGTAATTGAGTTGTTGACGTAATACAGGCTTTGTTGACATAACGTAGGCTTTTTTTGGGAGGTGGGGGAAGGGAGAGATGATGGGCGAAGAGTGCTCTGACTCCCAAATGCCAGGCAATGGTCTACATTTCGATGGTTGATTGATCTTCCACCAATGACCAACTGCAGCAAGTAAAGTTTTAAGACAGATAAGATATTTCTTCTGGGGATTGTATCTGTGGAATTTTTGCTCCTGAGGCCAGGGTGGTGAGTGGTCGAAGTTACAGATTTTTAACCAATAAGAGAATTGAGGGTTATATTGGGCATAGCATGGGATTGAGGATTGTCAGATCAGTCATGGTCTTATCAAATGGTGAATTAGACTCTGGTGGCCTATGTCCTGCTGGGGTACAACAGCGAATGACTGACTTTCCAAGGCCTCCACCACAGCTTGTAGTTGTAAGACACAGTAGCTACTTGCCGAGGCTTCTTGGGCAGTAGTTGCAAACTTATTTTTTTACTCTGGGATCAAGCCAACAGGGAAATGTAATAGATTTTGCCAATGTACAATTCTGACTTGGACACTGCTTCACTGGTCAAAATTCTGGAACTTCCTACCTATTTAACATTATTGGAAGTGTACCTTCTGCAGTGATTCAAGAAAGTTGGGCACCAATATTTTGCCAAAGTTAGTCACAATTGGGACATGTCCAACTATGTAGGTTGCAGTTTCATTGATCTCTGGGTAATCTTTATTGTCACAAGTAAGCTTACATTAACACTGCAATTCAGTTAGTGAAAAGCCCCTAGTCGCCACATTCCGGCGCCTGTTTGGGTACACTATCACTCGAGTAAAAACATAGAAATGATCTGAATATGTTGGGAGGTAGCGACAGTCACTTTCTGAAACCATGTATTGGTTGGATACCCAGATTCACTAGTTAGAAATCTGCTGGTCAAAATCTTTGCCTCATTTGCACAAATAAGAACCTTGATTTTTAATTGTTTTAGATACTGATGAGTGTCAGAATCCTGGTGCCTGCAGTCAAATTTGCATTAATATAAAAGGAAGCTTTAAATGTGAGTGCTTTGCAGGATATCGTATGGATGCAACCAATCACGCCTGCAAAGCAGTAGGAGGTAAGTAGAACAAAAATGACTTCCCAACATTTGGGGTGCAGCTTTCTAACAGTAGATTAATTTGATGTCCAAGTAGGAAATTTACAAGTCTTGAGATGTGGGAGTAAATTATTTTGATGCTAAGTAAGCTTTTGTTCCTTCAAATTGGTAACTTTGGATGTGAGATTACCGAAGGTTGATGGTCCAGCTACCCTCTGTTTATACATTTTAGAAAAATGTAGGGGGGGGGGGGGGGGGGGTGGTTCAATCCCTACAAACAAGAAATGCCCCACCAATCCAGATATTTTTGATTTCATGGGTTAACTAGACTAAGAAGCTGGGATTTGAGATCCAAGAGCAGAATGTGTTGATGTCTCTAAAATGCACTAAACAAATCTACGTGTTGGCAATCTTGTCATTTGGGGCATGCATGGAAACCAGATCTCACTATGGAATTTAGTCTGAATTTGGGACTCCCAAGTAAAAGCTGTTACGAGTTGATTTCATAAATGTTTGACTGATTTTGTCCTCTAATATAAATGCGATATTTGTCCTCTAATGCAAATGTCATACTTTCTAGGCAAAGAGCCTTATTTGATCTTCACAAATCGCCATGATATCCGGAAGCTAGGACTGCATCACCAAGAGTATACCCAGGTAGTTGCACAGCTGAGAAATGCTGTAGCACTGGATGCAGATATTGCAGAGCAGAGAATATTCTGGGCTGACTTGGGTCAGCAAGCAATTTTCAGGTAATGAATAGTGAAGTAATTTTAATGTATTTTATTCCAAACTTCTAAACAATTCGGGGAAATAAACTTTTAAACGCAACTATACTGTTTGTAGAATTTTTTTCTCCCTTTTTTCGCCCCCCCCCCCCCCCCCCCGTCCTCCCGAGATAAACAACTCCTCAAACACAAGAACATACCCCACCTTGGCCTTGCAACCCTCTGCTGAACCCCTTAACTCTTATTTGATCTTTTCCAGCGGCTACCCCCGCTGGCGTTGTTGACTGCCACTCCAATAAAATTCGGCACCGGCCAATCCGAGACTAAGGCCACAACGTCTGCCTTCCTCCCCTCCATCAGCTCTGGCTTCTCCAAATATCCCAAATATTGCTACCAAAGGGTTCAACACAACTGCCTCCCCCACTATCCTTGCTCGTGCCACAAACACCTGCCCAGAATCTCCAGCCCCTGAACATGTGCGTATTCACTGGTCCCTGCCCACACTTCTCTCATTTGTCTGCCGCCCCTGAAAGAACCCACTCATTCATTTTTTTTTTAATAAATATTTTATTGAAATTTTTGGTCAACCAACACAGTACATTGTGCATCCTTTACACAACATTATAACAACACCGATAACAATGACCTATTTTATATAAACAAAAAACAAAAAATAAATAAATATTAAATAACAAAAATGAAAACTAGCCCTAATTGGCAACTGCCTTGTCACAGGCTACACCCCCCCCCCCCCCCCCCCCCAAAATCCTGGGCTGCTGCTGCTGCCTTCTTTTTCCCCCCCATCTATCTATCCGCAAGATATTCGACGAACGGTTGCCACCGCCTGGTGAACCCTTGAGCCGACCCCCTTAGGACGAACTTAATCCGCTCTAGCTTTATGAACCCCGCCATGTCATTTATCCAGGTCTCCACCCCCGGGGGCTTGGCTTCTTTCCACATTAATAATATCCTGCGCCGGGCTACTAGGGACGCAAAGGCCAAAACATCGGCCTCTCTCGCCTCCTGCACTCCCGGCTCTTGTGCAACCCCAAATATAGCCAACCCCCAGCTTGGTTCGACCCGGACTCTTACTACTTTTGAAAGCGCCTTTGTCACCCCCATCCAAAACCCCTGTAGTGCCGGGCATGACCAAAACATATGGGTATGATTCGCTGGGCTTCTCGAGCACCTCGCACACCTATCCTCCACCCCAAAAAAGTTACTGATCCGTGTTCCAGTCATATGTGCCCTGTGTAATACCTTAAACTGAATTAGGCTTAGCCTGGCACACGAGGACGACGAGTTTACCCTGCTTAGGGCATCTGCCCACAGCCCCTCCCCCAGCTCTTCTTCCCATTTCCCTTTTAGTTCATCCACCATAGTCTCCCCTTCGTCCCTCATTTCCCTATATATATCTGACACCTTACCATCCCCCACCCATTTCTTTGAGATCACTCTGTCCTGCACCTCTTGTGTCGGGAGCTGCGGAAATTCCCTCACCTGTTGCCTCGCAAAAGCCCTCAATTGCATATACCTGAATGCATTCCCTTGGGGCAACCCGTATTTCTCGGTCAGCGCTCCCAGACTCGCGAACTTCCCATCCACAAACAGATCTTTCAGTTGCGTTATTCCTGCTCTTTGCCATATTCCATATCCCCCATCCATTCCCCCCGGGGCAAACCTATGGTTGTTTCTTATCGGGGACCCCCCCAATGCTCCAGTCTTTCCCCTGTGTCGTCTCCACTGTCCCTAAATCTTCAGTGTAGCTACCACCACCGGGCTTGTGGCGTAGTTCCTCGGTGAGAACGGCAATGGGGCTGTCACCATAGCCTGCAGGCTAGTCCCCCTCCAGGACGCCCTCTCTAATCTCTTCCACGCCGCTCCCTCCTCCTCTCCCATCCACTTACTCACCATTGAAATATTAGCGGCCCAGTAGTACTCACTTAGGCTCGGTAGTGCCAGCCCCCCCCTATCCCTACTGCGCTGTAAGAATCCCTTCCTCACTCTCGGAGTCTTCCCGGCCCAAACAAAACCCATGATGCTCTTTTCTATCCTTTTTAAAAAAAGCCTTCGTGATCACCACCGGGAGGCACTGAAACACAAAGAGGAATCTCGGGAGGACCACCATCGAAACCGCCTGCACCCTCCCTGCCATTGACAGGGCTACCATATCCCATCTCTTGAAATCCTCCTCCATCTGTTCCACCAACCGCGTTAAATTTAGCCTGTGCAATGTGCCCCAATTCTTAGCTATCTGGATCCCCAGGTAACGAAAGTCTCTTGTTACCTTCCTCAACGGTAGGTCCTCTATTTCTCTACTCTGCTCCCCTGGATGCACCACAAACAGCTCACTCTTCCCCATGTTCAATTTATACCCTGAGAAATCCCCAAACTCCCCAAGTATCCGCATTATTTCTGGCATCCCCTCCGCCGGATCCGCCACATATAGTAGCAAATCATCCGCATACAAAGATACCCGGTGTTCCTCTCCTCCCCTAAGTACTCCCCTCCATCTCTTGGAACCCCTCGGCGCTATCGCCAGGGGCTCAATCGCCAGTGCAAACAGTAATGGGGACAGAGAACATCCCTGCCTTGTCCCTCTATGGAGCCGAAAATATGCCGATCCCCGTCCATTCGTGACCACACTCGCCACTGGGGCCCTAAACAATAGCTACACCCATCTAACATGCCCCTCTCCAAAACCAAATCTACTCAACACCTCCCACAAATAATCCCATTCCACTCTATCGAATGCTTTCTCTGCATCCATCGCCACTACTATCTCCGTTTCACCCTCTGGTGGGGCCATCATCATTACCCCTAACAGCCTCCGTATATTAGTGTTCAGCTGTCTCCCCTTCACAAACCCAGTTTGGTCCTCGTGAACCACCCCCGGGACACATTCCTCTATTCTCATTGCCATTACCTTGGCCAGGACCTTGGCATCCACATTTAGGAGGGAAATTGGTCTGTAGGACCTGCATTGTAGCGGGTCCTTTTCCTTCTTTAAGAGAAGCGATATCGTTGCTTCAGACATAGTCGGGGGCAGTTGTCCCCTTTCCTTTGCCTCGTTAAAGGTCCTCGTCAGTACCGGGGCGAGCAAGTCCAAATATTTTCTGTTGAATTCAACTGGGAATCCGTCCGGTCCCGGGGCCTTTCCCGTCTGCATATTCCTAATTCCTTTCACCACTTCTTCTACCTCGATCTGTGCTCCCAGTCCCACCCTTTCCTGCTCTTTCACCTTGGGAATTTCCAGCCGATCCAAAAAGTCCATCATTCTCTCCCTCCCATCCGGGGGTTGAGCTTCATATAATTTTTTATAAAATGTCTTGAACACTTCATTCACTCTCTCCGCTCCCCGCTCCATCTCTCCTTCCTCGTCCCTCACTCCCCCTATTTCCCTCGCTGCTCCCCTTTTCCTCAATTGGTGTGCCAGCAATCTGCTCGCCTTCTCCCCATATTCATACTGTACACCCTGCGCCTTCCTCCATTGTGCCTCTGCAGTGCCTGTAGTCAGCAAGTCAAATTCCACATGCAGCCTTTGCCTTTCCCTGTACAGTCCCTCCTCCGGTGCTTCCGCATATTGTCTGTCCACCCTCAAGTTCTTGCAGCAACCGCTCCTGTTCCTTACACTCCTGCTTCCCTTTATGTGCCCTTATTGATATCAGCTCCCCCCTAACCACCGCCTTCAATGCCTCCCAGACCACTCCCACCTGGACCTCCCCATTGTCATTGAGTTCCAAGTACTTTTCAATACATCCCCTCACCCTTAGACACACCCCCTCATCCGCCATTAGTCCCATGTCCATTCTCCAGGGTGGGCGCCCTCCTGCTTCCTCCCCTATCTCCAAGTCCACCCAATGTGGGGCATGATCCGAAATGGCTATAGCCGTATATTCCGTTCCCCTCACCTTCGGGATCAATGCCCTACCCAGCACAAAAAAGTCTATGCGCGAATAGACTTTATGGACATAGGAGAAAAACGAGAACTCCTTACTCCTAGGTCTACTGAATCTCCACGGGTCCACCCCTCCCATCTGCTCCATAAAATCTTTAAGCACCTTGGCTGCTGCCGGCCTCCTACCAGTCCTGGACTTCGACCTATCCAGCCCTGGTTCCAACACCGTGTTAAAGTCTCCCCCCATTATCAGCTTTCCCGTCACTAGGTCCGGAATGCGTCCTAGCATTCGCCTCATAAAATTGGCATCATCCCAGTTCGGGGCATACACGTTTACCAAAACCACCATCTCTCCCTGTAGTTTGCCACTCACCATCACGTATCTGCCCCCGCTATCCGCCACTATAGTCTTTGCCTCGAACATTACCCGCTTCCCCACTAATATAGCCACCCCCCTGTTTTTCGCATCCAGCCCCGAATGGAACACCTGCCCCACCCATCCTTTGCGCAGCCTAACCTGGTCTATCAGTTTCAGGTGCGTTTCCTGTAACATAACCACATCTGCTTTAAGTTTCTTAAGGTGTGCGAGTACCCGTGCCCTCTTTATCGGCCCGTTGAGCCCTCTCACGTTCCACGTGATCAGCCGAGTTGGGGGGCTTCCCACCCCCCCCCCCCTTGCCGATTAGCCATCATCTTTTTCCAGCTTCTCACCCAGTTCCCACACAGCTGTATCTCCCCCAGGCGGTGCCCCCCCCGCCCATCTTCTCCCGTACCCACTCCCCCCTTTCCCCAGCAGCAGCAACCCAGTTATTCCCCCCTCCCACCCCCCCGCCAGACCCCCCGCTAGCGTAATTACTCCCCCCATGTTGCTCCCAGAAGTCAGCAAACTCTGGCTGACCTCGGCTTCCCCCCGTGACCACGGCTCGCACCGTGCGACGCCCCCTCCTTCCTGCTTCTCTATTCCCGCCATAATTATCATAGCGCGGGCACCAAGCCCGCGCTTCTCCGTTGGCCCCGCCCCCCATGGCCAACGCCCCATCTCCTCTCCCTCCCCACCTCCCCCCATCACCACCTGTGGGAGAGAGAAAAGTTACCATACCGCAGGATTAGAACATAAAACCCCTCTTCGCCCCCCACATTCGCCCCACCACTTTGTCCAAACGTTCTTTTTAATAATCCACTCATTCCAGTTTTTCTTCTACAATAAAAGTCCACGCTTCATCCGCCGTCTCAAAGTAGTGGTGCCTCCCTCGATATGTGACCCATAGTCTTGCCGGTTGCAGCATTCCAAATTTTATCTTCCTTTTATGAAGCACCGCCTTGGCCCGATTAAAGCTCGCCCTCCTTCTCGCCACCTCCGCACTCCAGTCTTGATAAACGCGGATCACAGTGTTCTCCCATTTACTGCTCTGAGTTTTCTTTGCCCATCTAAGGACCATTTCTCTATCCTTGAAACGGAGGAATCTCACCACTATAGCTCTGGGAGTTTCTCCTGCTCTCGATCCTCGCGCCATAACTCGGTACGCTCCCTCCACCTCCAACGGACCCGTCGGGGCCTCCGCTCCCATTACCGAGTGCAGCATCGTGCTCACATATGCCCCGACGTCCGCCCCCTCCACACCTTCAGGAAGACCAAGAATCCTCAGGTTGTTCCTCCTTGCGTTGTTTTCCAGTGCCTCCAACCTCTCCACACATCGTTTCTGATGTGCCTCCTGTATCCCCGTCTTCACCACCAGGCCCTGTATATCGTCCTCATTCTCGGCTGCCTTCGCCTTCACGACCCGAAGCTCCTGCTCCTGGGTCTTTTGTTCCTCCTTTAGCCCTTCGATCGCCTGTAGTATCGGGGCCAACAGTTCTTTCTTCTTTTCCTTTTTTATCTCCTCCACGCAGCATTTCAAGAACTCTTGTTGTTCAGGGCCCCATATGAAACTGCCACCTTCCGACGCCATCTTGGTTTTAGCTTGCCTTCCTTGCCGCTGTTCCAAAGGATCCACTGCAATCCGGCCACTTTCCGCTCCTTTTTCCATCCGTGTCCAGGGGGCATTCCCTTCTGGTTTACCGCACGGTGTTTTTTGCCGTTAAAATTGCTGTTGGGGCTCCTGTCAAGAGCCCAAAAGTCCGTTCCACCGGGAGCTGCCGAAACGTGCGACTTAGCTGGTCATCGCCGCACCCGGAAGTCGAAACCCACTCATTCTTGCCCATGTCATATGTACCCTGTGTATGACCTTGAACTGCATCAGGCTCATCCTTGCACACGTGTAGGTCGCATTTGCCTTTGTAGCGCCACACTCCAGTTTATCTCCCTTTCCCACTTCTCCACCTGCTCACCTCTGTTCTCCCAGCCACCTGTATATATGTCTCTGATCCTGCTTGCCCTTCCACATCCAGAACTAACAGTTGCTCCAACAGGGTATACCTGGTGAATTCTTTCCAAACCTCTTGCGTGAAGCTGCTTACCTGCAGGTACCTAAACTCCATTCCTCTCAAGCTCCCCTCTCCTTCAATTCATCTATACTGGAAAACCCTTCTTCCAGATAAAAATTAATTAGCTTAACCAGCTCCACTTCCTATACATGCCATCTATCATCTTTCTCTTTCTCCGCCTCCCCCACCCAACCACCTGGCACAAAACTGTGGTTTTCACAACTGCATTAAACTTGACCCTCCTACTCTAGTGCCTCCTCAGCTGGTTCCGGATCTTCACCGAGGACTGCACCACTTGGCTCTTATCTGCTTGGTGCCATTGGCAGCCCTTAAGCTGGACCCCCTACAGGATTTCTACCTCCTCTTCCCACCATCGCCTCGCCACAATGTTTGCTGCCCAATAGTAATGTAGCAGATTTGACACCTCCCTGTTTGCTGCCCAATAGTAATGTAGCAGATTTGAAAATGCCAACTCTCCCTGCTGCCTCTAACGGGGTTCTCTTAACCCTTGGCACCTTCTCTGCCCATACAATGTCTGAGATAATTGTATCCAGTTTCTGATGGAAGGCCTTCGCTACAAAGATCAGGAGTATCTCGAATATGAACAAGAACCTCGAGAGAATGTTCATCTTCACCACTTGGACCCGCCCTGCCAAAGTCAAGTGCAGTGTGTCCCACCTCTTGAGATCCTCCCTAACCACCTCCACCAGTTTTGTTAAATTCCATTTGTGAAGCATCGCCCATTCCCTTGCTACCTGACTCCCCCAGTATCTAAACCTGTCTCTAGCCACCTCAAATGACATTGCCCCTAAATTGGCTCGCCAACCCAACTCATTCACCAGGAACACTTCACACTTTCCCTACATTTAACTTTATCCTGAGTGCGCCCTGAACTTCCCCAACCGACCCATGATCTTCTTCTTGCTCTCCAGCGGGTCCAAAACATACAATAGTAGGTCGTCAGCATAAAGTGACACCCGATTATCCCTTTGTCCCTCATAATCCCTCGTCACTCTGCTGACCCCCTAAGCCATTGCCAGCGCAAACCGCAGTGGTGACAGTGGGCACCTCTGCCTTCCCCTGTGTAGTTCAAAGGTCTGTGAACTCATTGTCATTGGTTTGCACACTCTCCCTCAGTGCCACATATATAACGGGTGCACCCATGCCACAAACTTCGGCCCAAACCAGAACCTTCCCAGGACCTCAACAGGTACCCCGCCACTCTACCCGGTCGAATAACTTCTCCACATCCATGGACAGCACTACCTCTAATCATCCCAAAATCTTAATTTATCTTCCCTAGCTCCGACACCACATTCCCAGTCCGTATCTTCAATATTTCCCTGGATGCAACTTGCCTCCGAAGCTGATGCGCTAGCATTCGACTCTGCTTCTGTCCGTATTTGTACTGCACCCCTCTTGCCCTGTGCAGCTGTCCTACTGCCCCCCTGTTGTCAAGCCTATCAAATTTTCTCTTCGCCAATCCCTCCTTAATAGGCACCCTAGAGTACTCCCTATCTACTTCCACTATCTCATTCATTAGCCACTCTTATTCCTCCCTCCTTTGCTTATCCACATGTTCCTTGAACGAGAATGTCCTCTTGGACCACTGCTTTTAGCACTTCCCAAAAAGTGGCAACTGACACCTCTCCATTTTGGTTCAATTCTACATTACCTTAATCACTGCTCGCACTTTGTCACAAAAGCCTCGATCTGCCAACAACCCTGAATCGAGCCTCCACCGTGGCTCAATCTAAGTCAAATCTTCAGCCAATTGTGCGCGTGGTCAAAGATTATTTCCCCCCCCCCCTCTCCCCAACCAAAATCATCAATTCTGGAATATACCCTGTACAGAGATTACTATTCTCTCCCCCGCCCCACCACCACCACGAGTTATTGAAGTGCCAAAGGTCCGCCATGCCCATCTTTTCCATAAACCAAACCAGCTCCTTTGTTATTCGTATCTTACACATTGACCTGGGGCTCGATCTATCTACCCTCAGCTCTTGGACACAATTACAATCTCCCATCAACTGTGCATGGCCAAGTCTAGGATTGCTGCCAGCAACCCCCTCTCAAAACCTACATCGTCCCGGTGTCTCTTCTAATACCCCACTCACAATCACATCTCCTGCCCCGGGTCCTTCACTTCCCTCGCACTCCTAAACCCCGTTTTCTTGCTCATCAGAATTGCCACTGCCTACAACTTTGCATCAAACCCTGAGTGGAAGACCTGACCCACCCACCCCTTCCTTGGCCTAACCTTGTCCTTCACGCTGAGGTGTGTCACCTGCAGAAAGACCACCTCCACTGTCGAGCTCCAGGTGCGCAAAGACCCTGCGGATCTTTATCTTTTGACTGGTCCATTAAGCCTTCGCATGTTCCACATTGAGTCTTATCAGGGGTTTATGCCTCCATTTCCTTCAACGTGCTCCATCCTCCCCTTTTTGGCCCTGTTAATTTCACCCTTCCCCTGGCCCATCCAAGATGGCCCCTTTATCCGCTCCGACCATGTTTCTTCTCTAACCTGTTGCATCAACACCCCCACCCCAGCCACTGCTCTTGGCCTTCTCTCACACCTCATTTCCATTCGCCAGCATTACCTGCCAGTGTGGCAACTCCTGCCCAAAGGCTTCTCCCACTGACACCTGCCCTCTTTCCTTTACTGTGAAGAAGGCTCCCTGCTGACCTCTCCCTCCTACCCAAACAAAGACTCTTCTCAAACCACAGGTCACCTTCCCAAGAACAAACGGGGAGCAAAAACAGCCCCAAGGCAGCAGGAGGGGTGATGGGGACAGCTGCCCCCTTACAAACTTTTCACCCGTACTACCCTTTGTCAATCCAACAGTTTAAAAAAAAAAAAAAAGAATCTCCACATCGGAAGAATAGGACCCCCCCCCCTCCAACACTCCCTCCAACCCCTACTCAATTACAAGTGCCAGCACCTCCATCTTCCAGAATTGTTCAGTTCTCCCCCAGTTTATGCTCCTTGATAAAGTCATTGGCTGCTTCTGGGGTCTCCATATTCTTCCCGGTCTTCATACGTCACGCAAAGCTTTGCTGGGTAGAGCATCCCAAACCTTATCTGATGTCTATACTGCACTGCCTTGGCTTTGTTGAACCCTGCATGCTGTTTGCTGTCTCTGCTCCATTTGCTGTCTCTGCTCCAATGTATAGTCGGACCTTGTTCCACTCCCATTCGCAGTCCCTGGCCCACTGAAGAATCTTCTCTTTCTCCGCAAACTTATAGAGCCTCCCGATAATGGCCTGTGGCAGCTCTCCTGTTCTAGACTTCTGCCTAGAGGCCGGTGTGCTCTGCTCACTTCTGCAGGGGCCTTATCCAACATTCCACCACAAGCATCCTCAGATGTACCTTGTGGCACCTGGCACCTTCCACTCCTTCAGGCAGACTCACTAGCTGCAGATTCCGCCTTATCTATTTTTCTGCTCCTTCACCTTTACACAATGTTTTGCAAAGGCCACCTCCTTTACACTCAACGTCTTGCAAAGGTCTCCCAAGAGGCACACCTCTGCCTCCAATGCCACCACTCGATCGCTGAGGTCCGACATCACCACCCCCTCCATATCTCTGGTTTGCAACCCCTGCACCTCCAGACATTTCTCCCCTCCATTGAGCCTTTCTGAGGTGCCACAGCCCCTTCGATGGCCTTAGAGTGATCCTCTTGCATCTCATTCCTCTGCTGGCAGAACACTTCTTTGATGGCCATCAATTGTTCCACCTTGGGCTTTGTTACTTGCACTAGCCCTTCCCCCTCCACCATCCTTCCACTGGCTGCTGCACCACTGGTTTCTTCCAACTCCTTGGCCAGGTCTTTCATCTTCCGCCAGGTTTGATGACCAGCGGACATACACTGGGGGAACTTCTCCCCCGACCTTCAGCTACACTTTTCTGTCGAAGTTGCACCCAATTTCGGGTAAAAAGAGCTGATTTCTACGCCTTCCAAGCAGGAGCTGCCCTGGGTGTGACCACTCAACATGGTTGCCACCGGAAGTTCCATGAATAGTGAAGTAATAATTTGATACAGCACTGAAGGTTTTGCCTTTCAGAAATCCTTTTTTGTTGATGCTAGACTGGCCCTGCTTTAAATGTTCATGTTGACCATAGCAAGAACCTGATGGCAGTCATTCTAAGAACTATATTCAGCTGCTTCAACGCTTTGCTGAACTGCATGATTTTTTTTTTTTGTCTAGGTCCTGTGAAATCCTTCACTCTTCAGTGCATTCAGCATATCTGCCTGCTGTATTTAATTTCAGATGCCCTTACAATATTTCACCCCTTTTATGCATGTTGAAGGGAGTTTGTTAAATAAGGGTACATTTTGGTAGTAAGCATTTCCAAGTGCTAAGGCTCATTTAGTACAGTTCATGTAACCACATTTGGCATTGTGTTCTCTCCTTAGTTTATTAATGTTTCAAAAGAAAAGCAAAACTGGCGTATCTAGAGTTCTTAAAGATATAGATGCTCCTATGGGGATTGCTGTGGATTGGATCTACAAGCATATTTACTGGACGGATCGTGGTACTAAAACTATCTCTGTGGCTACGTATAATGGATCTGAAAGGAAGACCCTGTTTGACCTTGACTTGAGGGAACCAGCTTCTGTGGCAGTTGATCCACTAAATGGGTACTGAACTTTTTTCACTGATGTTGCTGTAAAATAATTCACTCGTATTGTTCAAATCTGTCTTATTTTGGGATGGCTGAGTGATGTATGAAATTGAGGTAGCTAGCTTCTCAAGCAGAGATGTACAAAAGTTTTTTAACGTGTTGTTTACAGGATGTGGACTCTGCCTTTGGTGCCTTTCCCTAATTTTCCTTTGAGGTGATGGTGAGCTGCTGCCTTAAACCATTGCAGTCCCCGAGGTGTAATGGTGTAGGTACACCCTAGTGCTGTTGGGGAGGGAGTTCTGGGAATTTGACTTGACTGTGACAGAACGGTGATCTAGTCGTCAAGGTGGTGAGTGACTTGGAGGTGAACTTCCAGATTGTGCTGTTCCCAGGTACCTGCTGTCTTCTAGATGGTGGTAGTTGTGGGTTTGGAAGGTGCTGCCTAAGGAGCCTTGGTGAGTTCCTGCAGTGTAATCTTGTAGATGGTATACACTGCTATGGTGCATCGGTAGTGGAGGGAGTGAATTTTTGTGTGAGGGATGCCAATAAAATGCACTACTTTTGTCCTGGGTGGCATTGGTGCTGCACTCATCCAGGCAAGTGGGAGTATTCGATCACACTCCTTGTGCCTTGTAGGTGGTGGACAGGCTTCAGAGAGAGGTGAGCTACTTGCGTCAGGATTCCTAGCCTCTGATCTGCACTGTAGCCACAGTATTTGTATGACTATCCAGTTTGTTTCTGATCAATGGTAACCACCAGGATGTTGGAAGGATCTTTCCTATTGGTTCCCTTAGTCCCCTTCTGCTGTTTTCATTTTGGTCCATAGATGCTTAATGGATCTGTATCTTTAAGTCAAGCCATATGGTGCTGGCTTTTCAAACAGGGCAACTTCGACTTCTTGGCAGGTGAGATGGGGTGGAACCGGTTGGTTGGTGGCCAATGAATTGGCTAGAAGGTTGCCTTCTGCCTAATAGCTGGGTGGTGATTGGGTCCTACTCTAGTGGAATATATTTCAGAGACCCGAAAGAGCTCAGTTTAAATCCTGGACACAGGCTCTCAATTGGCTATAAGTTGCTGTATTCCTGCACCTTCGGTGACCTGAATGAATCCAGTGAAAACCTTGAAGCAAAGCAACAGGAAAAAGGTGCTTGAAACACCACCCAACAATATTTTTACTTTTCATCTTTCTTTTCTCCCCACTGTCTGTCTGTGCACTCACTCTGTCATAAACACTGTGCACATTGAGGGGTGGGGGCAAGTCAAAGGGATTAAGAATTGGATGATTTATTCCAAAATTGTTTACATTTACAAACCTGGTGACTGGCCTAATTATTGGGCAGCCAAGGACCAAAGACTTTGGGTACTTTCTAAAAATTATTGGTTAATTCAATTGTGTTGCAACTTCAGGTCAAGTGGGGTTGGAGTTGACCATGAACTAGCCCAGGGTGTAGTGTCAAAAGTGAGGGATTTGGTGGTGTTGCCATTGAAGGGGCAGTGCTTTGATTCTCTTTATTGGCGATGGTCACTGTTCAGTTACCTTCAAATTGAGGACCAGAATTGGCCATACAGTGCACCAGCCATTTCTAAGATAAAGGGGATTCCAGAGGATCTGTGTAACTTCGACCAATGGGAGTAGAGCTAGGCAGGTTCTAGAGAAGTACATCTTGAGTAGGAGCTGCTGTCTGATGCGAACTAATGGTTAATTCCTTGAAGAAATGGAGCTGTAATTCTACCTGAGGGAATTAATTGTCTTGAGGATTAAGTGAGCTGTCTGAAGAACACAATTTTTGTATCTATTAATTTAATTTCTAATGCCTAATTTGCCTGTTTGTTCATGTTTAATACTATTTTTAGTTGAATAGAATACTGTTTAGTTGAAGTAATAAATGTAAAGTTGCAAGCTTGTCTGGATTTTTTAGGTTGGCAAATTCAGTTCTTTTGGTTTGATCTCCACGGTTTGTAAAATCTCCAAGAAATATTGAATAGAGTCTAAAAGATCAGTGTGTTTGAGATTCTTGAGCTGCCTTTTTAACTAATTGATATCCTTCCATGTTTCCAAGGTTAATTTACTGGTCAGATCTGGGTGAACCTGCCATGATAGGAAAAGCAGGAATGAATGGTGCCAACAGGCAACCTCTAGTTAACACAGAGATTCCGTCACCAAATGGCATTGCACTTGGTAAGTGGGCTTGTAAAATCTTGTCCCCTTTTTGTTTAACCCCCCCAAATTGAGCTTGGTTAATCCTTCAATTTTGTTCACAGATCTTGTGAAGAGCCGGCTCTATTGGGTTGATTCGAAACTGCATATGTTGTCCAGTGTAGACTTCAGTGGACAAGACAGGAGAACAGTCCTTTTTTCACATGAATTCCTTGCTCATCCTTGTGCTGTCTCGATATTTGAGGTAGTGAAACCACAATATATTTTGCTTGGAGCGCACGGTTGGGATTTGAACGTGCTCTGCAATTTGGTTGAATCACTGCTTCTCGAAAGCATTGTTTTTTGTTTCTTGAGTGGTTGTCACAGCAACCCAGCCATATTTGAAAAATCTACCCAGGCAATGGTCAATTCCTCTACATAGGTTTTAGGAAAAAAAAAATCAAATGTAACATTGACTTGAGTTTTGCATTCCTACTGAAGTATTCAAGTTCTAGAAGTTAAAATTGCCACAGTCTCAGATACCATAGGCTACTTTCCCCTTTGAGGGGGAGAGTGGACTGGCGGTGATTTTAACCTGAGGATCACCACACCTGGGGCAAGGTTGAGAAGGCAGGGCCTTCATGAATATACTTAGTCGGTACGGGAATTGAACCAGTGCTGCTGGCCTTGCCCTGCATCATGAACCAATTGTCTAGCCAAGTGAGTTAAACCAGCCCCTGAAGATTAAAGTTCTGTATTTTGAATCTGTCTTTGTTTTTAAAAAAAAAAAAACAATGCCCCAATGCTATTTTGCATGATCTATTTTGGACATGAAGTTTCAGTAGTAAATGAGCTAGCTTTTAATACTTTGAAAATTTGGGTCTGACAGTCGAGGGGGGTGGGAGGGAAGGAGGGGGGGAAAAAAAGGTGAATGGGTCTGTATCCTTGGCCCAGTCCCAAGAACTCCTTTATGGGATAAAAGTGTGAGTAGGACCCTACACCCTGATCTAGCCCTAGAGTCTTGGCTGACAGCTTGACTCCCATAAAATGTTTTACTTTGACACACTGGTGATTCATGGTTGTGTTGTAATTCATTAACTTGACTGCTCCAAATCTCATAGTGTATATAAGTAAATGTTAGTCAGGTGACCTCAGACTGGCTGAAGGGAGCTGGAGAGAGGTTGCATGTGCTTGACCATACCGTTCATCTGTTTTGTATATAGTTTACACATAGTAAATGTTAAAAATCATTTATAGCTTTAGCTACAAGTATTCTTGTAATATAAATCAGGCCATCTGACAAGAACATTGCTGCTAATTGACACTTATGGTATAATCTATTTTTATATAATCTGTTTTGTCAATGGCTCAATTCTTTGTTTGTGCAAGATAGAGGTGTCAAGTGCTTGTAGCTTCTGTTTTTAGCACTTCAACTTGGTTGATTGACACAGGGCTCGATGTAGTGGATGGGCATGAATTGTGGAGTTACCAATCTCCATTCCAAGGCAAGTGGGCAGGTGAATGATGGGGCGTATTGAGGTGTGAGGGAAAGAGCATAAGATATAAGCAAACAGTTGGGTCACAACCTGCCTCCTGCTCTACTGCCTTCATCTGCTTCGAGGGGTGGTCCACTTGACTCCATCCAGCTGTTGCTCCTGAAGCCAAAATTGGGTCTGACTTGGCACTTTCTAATCCGATTGATCTATTTCTTGACTGACACAAATTTGCTGGATTATGACCTAAAGCTGTGTTCTACAGTGGCTGGCTAATGGTGATTTAGTAGCAGAGCCTTTGGTATACAAGTATCCCCCTAAAGGACTGAACAGTGGATAAGAAATAAATAAGATTTAGTACCTGTAGGTTTGAAGTATAGTGGGTAGAAATATGGACCAGGTTGGAATGGTGATTAGGAACTCTTGAGAGCCAAGTTCCTCCTTGGACAAAAATGGTTTGGGGGAATAAAAATGGGTAAGTATGAGGCAGATCAGGCAGAATATCAGCCATGTGCATACCACAATGGTTTTTGTTTCCATTATCTGCAACTAAGGGGATACTTCTGGATTTTTTATTGCAGTAAGCATGAAACATCTTGCAAAGATTATAAGTTATTTATGCCTTTATGGTCACAAATTATTTTGTTCCCATTATTTCAGGATCATGTATTCTGGTCAGATGAAATGAGCAAAGCCATTTATGCAGCCAACAAGTATACTGGATCAGATGTGATTGCCTTAGTTTCCAATCTTCATCAACCTAAAGATGTTATTATTTATCACACTTTAATGCAGCCATTGGGTAGGAAATTTGAAATTTGATATTTGGAATTATTATTGGCTTTGTGTTTCTCTTTCTAACAATAGACTGTAGGGTGGTGCTACCATGCAGGCTATTAAGTCAGTACATTCAGTGCTATTGAACTATGTTCAGAGTATGCCAATATATAGAATGAATATTTTTCTTTTTTAAGCAATTATTCTTGTCTAGTTTTATTTGACAATCCAGATAGTGACTCAGTTGCAAATGCTTTTAGTCCTAAGATAGCTGACAATTGTTGACTTTAACCACACTGGTAAAGTTTTGAATGCTATACCTCTTGCAGTAAATAATTTGAGGGCCACTAACCTGTCTTTTTCCTTTTTCAATCTGGATAATGACTTTGAAACTTTATTTGGTCTCAAAACAGGCACAAACTGGTGCAATGAGAAGCTGAAAAATGGCGGCTGTACATACCTATGCCTCCCTAGCCCTCCGATTGATCAGTTGCCAAGATATACCTGCGTTTGTCCATCTGGAATGAAACTGAAGGATGGAAGACACTGTGAATTGGGTAAATATTGCCTCTGAAGTTTGTTCAATGAGGGCCCTATGGAGGTGAGGATATAACCAGCTAAGAGATCGTGGCAGGTTTTACCAAGTAGATCAAAATAGGCAAGCTTTGCATGAAAGATTGGAAACTTTACTGCGCAATTTGGGAATGTGCAGCAATCTGATGACTTAACGGTTCAGTGATCACTTCGAATATTGTTCCATTCATCTCACTGGTTATCCTTGCTTTATATAGAGCCTTCATTGCATTAGTTACAGTAGTTTATTGTGGTATTTACTGTTGGCTTTGAATGCTGCAAGTAGGTGATTGACATGGTGACCAGATTCCAAGTGGGATGTATCTGAGTAGTTGGATATATGGAAAACCTCCCAGAAAATGTGCAATAGTTTCATGTAAGAGTTGCTTGGGGGATAGGGGGAGAAATAATAATCATAAATTGGGGAAAATGCATATTAAGTAAATAGCCTGTTTGGGCAGGGGGCATCGCAATGCAAATTCCCCCAAAGGGATTCACTACTTTTTTGAGGATATAGTATCAAAAAAATGCCAAAGGTTTACGAAGTAGAAGTGATGGGCTTTGAATCTCAAATTGTGGATACTATTGAGGAATGAGTTGCATGTTGTGCCAATCTGAAGGTGGGTGTAGTGTTTTGGATTTGTCAGGAAGTCAGCAGTTTCATCAGATGGACTATAGAACCATGTAAAATCCTATCAGCTGAGAAACCGTTTGAAGCTCAGGTTTTGCATAATCCCGGCTAAATTGTTGCCATCAGCAGCTAACCCACTGAGAACTAGATCCACTCACCACCAAAATCTGATATGTTGGAGTAACTTGTATAGATGACCAGATTTTTAAAAAATTAATTTGAGATGTGGGTGTTGCTGGTTGGCCAGCATTGCCATCCCTAGTTGCCCTTCAGAAGATGGTGGTGAGTTGCCTTCTTGAACTGCTTCAGTCCTTCAGGTGTAGGTACATCCATTGTGCTGTTGCGGAGGGAGTTTGAGGATTTTGTCCCAGCGACAGCAAAGGAATGGTGATATATTTCCCTGTGATATATTTCCAAGTCAGGGTGGTGAATGACTTGGGAGGGGAACTTCCAGGTGGTGGGGCTCCCAGGTATCTGCTGCTCTTGTCCTTCTAGAAGGTTGTGGTTATGAGTTTGGAAGGTGCTGTCTAAGCAACCTTGGTGAGTTATTGCAGTGCATTTTGTAAATGGTACACGAGGCTGCCACTGTTTGTCGGTGGCGGAGGGTTTGAATGTTTGTGAAAGGAGGAGTAATCAAACTGGCTGCTTTGTCCTGGATAGTGTCAAGCTTCCTGAGTGTTGGAGCTGCACTCATCCAGGGTGTTGGAGCTGCACTCAACCAGGCAAGTGGAGAGTATTCCATTACACTGCTGACTTATGCCTAGTAGATGGTGGACAAACTTTGCGAGGTCAGAAGGTGAGTTACCTGCTGTAGGATTCCTAGCCTTTGACCTGCCCTGGTAGCCACAGTATAAAAATGACTAGTTCAGTTTCTGATCAATGTTAACCCCCAGGATGTTGATTGTGGGGGATTCAGCGATGATAATGCCATTGAATGTCAAGGGGCGATGGTTAGATCCTCTAGTAGGAGATGGTCATTGCCTGACACTTGTGTGGCGTGAATGTAACTTGCCACTTGTGAGCCCAAGCCTGGATATTGTCCAGGTCTTGCTGCATTTGGACACTGCTTCCTTATCTGCGGAGTTGTGAATGGTGCTGAACATTGTGCAGTCATCTGCAAAGATCCCCACTTCTGACCACCTGATGGAAGGCAGGTCTTGAAGCAGCTGAAGATGGTTAGGCATAGAGTACTAGCCTGAGGAACTCCTGCAGTGATGTCTTGGAGCTGAGCTGATTGACCTCCAACCACCACAAACATCTTCCTTTGTGCCAGGTATGACGCCAACCAGCAGAGTTTTTCGCCTGATTCCCATTGACTCCAGTGTAGCTAGGGCTCCTTGATTCCATACTTGGTCAAATGCTGCCTTAATGTTGAGGGCAGTCACTGTCTCCTCACCTCTGGCATTCAGTGCTTTTGTCCATGTTTGAACCAAAGCTGTCACGAAGTCAAGTGCTGAGTGACCCTGGCAGAATCCATCCTGACTGGACATGCTCATTGTTGTTTAAATTAATTTTCTAGGGATTATACGACTTCAAAAACTAATCTCTGGATATTTACACAATACAAAACATCAACTGACTCTTCCCTTTAGGCTTGACTAGTTAAACTTTGGAATACTGGTTAAATAGAGGGGGTAAGAGTTCTTGGGGATCTTCCTCAAAGATAAATGTTCAACTTGGCCCTGCATCTTTAACTACAGTCAACAGTAATTGAACATTATCGCTTGTTAACTTATGGCAAACATGTTTATTTTTCCTGCTAGCTAATGCTACCTGTCTAGCGTCAGACTTTATCTGTCATGATGGACAATGTGTGCCTAGTAAGTGGCAGTGTGATGGTAAGGCTGACTGCAAAGATGGATAGATGGATCTGATGAAGCGCCAGATGTCTGTCGTAAGTACCTTCCACTTGAGCTGGGTGAGATTTAAAGTTCAGTACTGTTGTGGGCTTAACTGCAAAGGTCAATCACTGTTCATCAATAAATATCAGTATGACTTTATCTGGTTTTCTTTCTACAAAATATTATATTGGAGACACCATTTCAAACTTGGTCTACTTTAATCTGTTGTGAAAGGGCATTTCTGCTCTAGGTGGAATCTATTGATTTGCACTGAATTTTACCTACTGGACTTCTTGCTGTTCAACTAGCTTTAACATTAGCACACTTCTAATTTGATCAATAATGGGCAGAAAGATGGATGTGAGTATTTTGCTATTTAAAAAAACAACTTCCGATGCGACAGAAGAGGGATGAGCCATCTCAATGTTTCATTTAATTTGGAATGGATGGGAACTAAAACTGAAAAGTGTATAAAACACAAACTGATTCACTACCTATTTTACGTCTGGCAGCAAATCAACAGTCATGATGCTGGGATCCAAGGCTTTTAAGGGTGCATGATCAAAGTTAAATGGATGGACTTTCTGGTGGAAACCTGGGTCCATACCGGTTGAGCACTTTGTACAAATCTTTTTACTGGAGGTCTTAATCTCAATTGTTTTAATAAACCATTACTGTAGTTGTATTTCTGCAACAAATATGGAATAGCTGTTTAATAGTAATTTTAAAACCTTTCTATTTCAGACACAAAAATCTGTCACATGAATGAAATCAGCTGTGGGTCTGGATCTCTTCAGTGTATTCCTGTAAATTGGAAATGTGATGGAGAAAAGGATTGTATTACTGGCAGTGATGAAGAGAACTGTGGTAGGTTAATATGTAACTAAGGTTTAAACTTGTCTAAGCAGTCAAACATTCCAGCAAGGTGGGGAAGTTTAGACTAAGAAAATGCATTATACGAGTTGAGATATTGGAGATTTTAAACTGCAGGTAGGCTTCACCCGATACCGGCGTTATGTAGTTACATTGTGTACCTTGTGTTGCCCTATTATGTATTTTCTTTTCATGTACTTAATGATCTGTTGAGCTGCTTGCAGAAAAACACTTTTCACTGTACCTCTGTACACGTGACAAACCAAATCCAATCCAAGATCTCCAGCTAACCATAGCCCAGGCTCTTGCTTGGTTCTGCACATGCTTAATTAACTAGGATTTTAAAATTGGTATTTTAGTTACTGTAATGTGGTGCTGACCATTTTGTCACCAGCTCTAGCTCCTACTCAACATAGCACTAACTAGTTTCATCTGCTGTCAGATCCTCTTGGTAAAGCATCACCTTGCTGAATAACCCATTGTCTGAAATATGTAGAGCAAATTTGTTTACTTGGACAAAGTTGATTTTTAGGCTGACTTGTGTTCCACCATTGTGGAGAATCTGCAATGAAAACAGAAATCTGGAAATACTCCTAGTCTGCGGCCTTTGAAGTGAAACTGCAGGCCAGAACTGAGGAAATCACCTGAAACTCTTGGCATCTGTGGACCTGCTGACTGTTTCTAGCATCTGCAGTATTTTGCTTTTGGATTAGTTGAGAATTTCTGGGTGCATTATCGAATGAGTGGCCATGATCCCCATTCATCCAAATAATTGGTACTGTCACCATTGGGTGGTGGGGTGTAGTGTTGTTTTTAAGAAATGTAATGTGGAAAAATTAGTAACTTAATAGTGGTTCAGTGTGCTAAGCAAAACTTCAATAGCCTTACTGTTCATAGTATTTTGATCAATGAGATAAGTCAAGGGTATAGACATTTAACAGTCCATTTGAATAAAATATTTTTCAGGCAACCTCACTTGCAGTTCCAGAGAGTTTACCTGCTCCAGTGGTAATTGTATTTCCAGAGCATTTATGTGCAATGGGGAAGATGACTGTGGTGATGGAAGTGATGAAAGGGATTGTGCTCCACCTATCTGTCACCCACATGAGTTTCAGTGCAATAATTCTAGATGCATTCCTATGGATTGGGTGTGTGACGCCAATGCTGATTGTGCTGACCAGTCTGATGAATTGCCAGACCGCTGTGGACATATCATTCCTCCTCCTGTGACTTGTTCTCCTGGTGATGTTCCATGTGATTCTGGTGAATGCATTCACAGTAAATGGTACTGTGATGGTGATACCGACTGTAAAGATGGAAGTGATGAAGTTAATTGTCGTAAGTAGTTGTCTGTCTTTGCTCTGTACTTTCCATAAATTTGCCAGCCAATTGTGACCGGCGCTCTGGCGGAGGAAAATGTAACCCCAATCACCCAAGGATAACAGTCGGCTAAAATATATTTGTCACCGTTTGCAGTGCAATCTGCCAAACTCCTCTTAATTTGCATGCTCCCCTTAATGTTTAAAATTATGGTAACTATCCTAAATTGTACTTGATTTTAGAGTTGAGGGGTGCAGCTTTTGAAAGGTAAAGCTAATTTTCTTTTAATGATCTCAATCCATCTACCTGCAGAATCGCTAATACACTTTCTCAGGTTTAATAGGTAATTCTGTCCATCTGTATGACCTCTAAATACCTGCAGAATTGCCAATATTTTCCCCTCTATTTAATAGGTAATTCTATCCCTTTGTATGATCTCTATATAAATAGCTTTCTGGTACTTGAGCTGTAATATACAGCTGTAATATTTTCCAATGCCCACAATTTTTGGGGTTGATAACAAAAACTATTTTAATTTTTGGCTTTCTCCAAAAACTATTCTAGATTCTTTTGGAACCTTTTATTTTCCCGTACGTAAATGAGATTTGGATTGTGCTTTTGTGTACCTAACTACCCTTGTAACAATCGAGTTTTAAATTGGAACACTATCTCTCTCCAGCTCAGCTCAATTAGCTGGCTGTTACAATTGCTGGTTCAGGTTACATAATAGTCTCTTATTTTAGCCCAGTTCTCTGAAATCCAAACCCTCAACTTAGTTGCATGAGCCTATACAATGCCTATAACCGAAGTAAAATTAATCTTTTTCTAATAAGCTGCCTTTGTTTGTTAATTCCGAGAATTCACCTGAACCACTGGATGTGGCACTTGTGTACGGTATTTCCAATATTCAGTCATGTGTCAAGGGCAGCACATTAGCACAGTGGTTAGCACTCTAGCTTCACAGCACCAGGGACCTGGGTTCAATTCCCTGATTGGGTTACTGTCTGTGCAGAGTTAGCAGTTCTGCCCGGTCTGTGGTTTTCTTCCAGTTGCTCTTCCTCCCATGTCCTGAAAGACGTGTGTTAGGTGAATTTGACATTCTGAATTCTCCCTTTGTATACCTGGCACTGTAATGTGGCGACTGGGGATTTTCACTAACTTCTTTGCAGTGTTAATGTCAGCCTACTTGTGACTAATTATTTATAGTGGAAACCCAAATTGAGCCTTTTTTCACATCTGCAAGAGACTGTGGCTCTGGCATTCTCTGCTAAGTGGAGAGCTCTTGGATTTAGGGCAAGTTCTCTTCGCTCCTGTTAACAGGGTACATAAGAACATGAGAACTAGGAGCAGGCCATCTGGCCCCTCGAACCTGCTCCGCCATTCAATGAGATCATGGCTGATCTTTTGTGGACTCGGCTCCACTTTCCGGCCCGAACACCATAACTTTTAATCCCTTTATTCTTCAAAAAACTATCTACCTTTATCTTAAAAACATTTAATGAAGGAGCCTCTACTGCTTCACTGGGCAAGGAATTCCATAGATTCACAACCCTTTGGGTGAAGAAGTTCCTCCTAAACTCTGTCCTAAATCTACTTCCCCTTATTTTGAGGCTATGCCCCCTAGTTCTGCTTTCACCCGCCAGTGGAAACAACCTGCCCACATCTATCCTATCTATTCCCTTCATAATCTTATGTTTCTATAAGATCTCCCCCCCCCCCCCCCTCATTCTTCTAAATTCCAACGAGTACAGTCCCAGTCTACTCAACCTCTCCTTGTAAACAAACCCCTTCAGCTCTGGGATTAACCTAGTGAATCTCCGCTACACCCCCTCCAGTAAGGAGACCAAAACTGAATACAATACTCCAGGTGTGGCCTCACTAACACCTTATACAATTGCAGCATAACCTCCCTAGTCTTAAACTCCATCCCTCTAGCAATGAAGGACAACATTCCATTCGCTGCCTTAATCACCTGTTGCACCTGTAAACCAACTTTTTGTGACTCGTGCACTAGCACACCCAGGTCTCTCTGCACAGCAGCATGTTTTAATATTTTATCATTTAAATAATTTCTTTAGCTGCTATTCCTACCAAAAATGGATAACCTCACATTTGTCAACATTGTATTCCATCTTCCAGACCCTAGCCCATTCACTTAGCCTATCCAAATCCCTCTGCAGACTTCCAGTATCCTCTGCACTTTTTGCTTTACCACTTATCTTAGTGTCGTCTGCAAACTTGGACACATTGCCCTTGGTCCCCAACTCCAAATCATAAATTGTGGGCCCAACACTGATCCCTGAGGGACACTACTAGCTGCTGATTGCCAACCAGAGAAACACCCATTAATCCCCACTCTTTGCTTTCTATTAATTAACCAATCCTCTATCGATGCTACTACTGTCTCCTTAATGCCATGCATCTTTATTTTATGCAGCAACCTTTTGTGTGGCACCTTGTCAAAGGCTTTCTGGAAATCCAGATATACCACATCCATTGGCTCCCTGTTATCTACCGCACTGTTAATGTCCTCAAAACAATTCCACTAAATTAGTTAGGCACAACCTGCCCTTTATGAACCCATGCTGCGTCTGCAGCTCTTTCTTCCTTGATAGATTCCAGCATCTTCCCTACTACCGAAGTTAAGCTCACTGGCCTATAATTACCTGCTTTCTGCCTACCTCTCTTTTTAAACAGTGGCGTCACGTTTGCTAATTTCCAATCCACCAGGACCACCCCAGAGTCTAGTGAATGTTGGTAAATTATCACTAGTGCATTTGCAATTCTCCATGCCATCTCTTTTAGCACTCTGGGATGCATTCCATCAGGGCCAGGAGACTTGTCTACCTTAAGCCCCATTAGCTTGCCCATCACTACCTCCTTAGTGATAACAATCCTCTCCAGGTCCTCTCCTGTCATAGAATTGAGGCTATCAGTCACTGGCATATTATTTGTGTCTTCCACTGTGAAGACCGACCCAAAAAACCTGTTCAGTTCCTCCGCCATTTCCTTATCTCCCATTATTAAATCTCCCTTCTCATCCTCTAAAGGACCAATATTTACCTTAGCCACTCTTTTTTGTTTCATATTTGTAGAACCTTTTACTATCTGTTTTTATATTCTGAGCAAGTTTACTCTCATAATCTATCTTACTCTTCTTTGTAGCTTTTTTAGGAGCTTTCTGTTGCCCCTAAAGATTCCCCAGTCCTCTAGTCTCCCACTAATCTTTGCCACTTTGTATGCTTTTTCCTTCAATTTGATGCTCTCCCTTATTTCCTGAGATATCCACAGTCTATTTTCCTTCTTTCTACCGTCCTTTTTTTGTTGGTATAAATCTTTGCTGAGCACTGAAAAATTGCTTGGAAGGTTCTCTACTGTTCAACTGTTTCACCATAAAGTCTTTGCTCCCAGTCTACCGTAGCTAGTTCTTCTCTCATCCCAGTGTTAGTTCCCCTCTCATCCCATTGTAATCTCCTTTATTTAAGCACAAAACGCTAGTGTTTGATTTTACCTTCTCTCCCTCCATCTGTATTTTAAATTCCACCATAATGATCACTCCTACCGAGAGGATCCCTAACTATGAGATCCTGAATCAATCCTGTCTCATTACACAGGACCAGATCTAGGACCGCTTGTTCCCTCGTAGGTTCCATTACATACTGTTCTAGGAAACTATCGCGGATACATTCTATAAACTCCTCCTCAAGGCTGCCTTGACCGACCTGGTTAAACCAATCGACATGTAGATTAAAATCCCCCATGATAACTGCTGTACCATTTCTAAATGCATCAGTTATTTCTTTGTTTATTGCCTGCCCCACCATAATGTTACTATTTGGTGGCCTACAGACTACCCCTATCAGTGACTTTTTCACCTCGTTATTCCTGATTTCCACCCGAATGGATTCCACCTTATCCTCCATAGCACCGATGTCATCCCTTGCTATTGCCCGGATGTCATCCTTAAATAACACAACCACACCACCTCCCTTTCCATTCACTGTCCTTCCGAATAGTTTGATACCCTTGGATATTAACTCTCAGTCGTGACCATCCTTTAACAATGTTTCAGTAATGGCCACTAAATCATAGTCATTCACGATTTGCGCCATCAACTCGTTTACCTTATTCAGAATACTGTGAGCATTCAGGTAAAGTACACTTATGTTGGCTTTTTTAACCTTCGTTTTGAATCTTAACACCTCGATCAGTAACCTCCCCCCAAGTTATATTTCCTCATAACTTTTCTAATTTTCCTTGTCGTTGAACCCATATCTTCATGACCTGCCGCGTCGCTTACCATTAATGTTTTTACTTCCAGTTTTATTCCTTTTAGTATTACTAGACCTATTCACTGAACTCTCCTCAGTCACTGTGCCTTGTACTGTCGCCCTTTTTTGATTTTTGACTACGGCTTCTCTACCTTACACTTTCCCCCTTACTACCTTTCATTTCTGTCCCTGTTTTACTATCTTCCAACTTCCTGCATCGGTTCCCATCCCCCTGCCACATTATTTTAAACCCTCCCCAACAGCTCTAGCAAACCCCCCCCCCCCCCCAAACAAGGACATCGGTTCCAGTCCTGCCCAGGTGCAGACCGTCTGGTTTGCACTGGTCCCACCTCCCCCAGAACCGGTTCCGATGCCACAGGAATTTGAATCCCTCCCTCTTGCACCATCTCGAGCCACGCATTCATCCTAATCTATCCTGACATTCCTACTCTGACTAGCTTGTGGCACTGGTAGCAATCCTGAGATTACTACCTTTTTTGAGGACCTACTTTTTATTTAACTCATAACTCGTTGAATTCAGCTTGTAGGACCCCGTCCTGTTTTTTACCTACATCGTTGCCTATGTGCACCATGACAGCTGGCTGTTTTTTCCCCCCCTCTCCCAAATGTTCTGCAGCTGCTCTGAAACATCCTTCACCCTTGCACCAGGGAGGCAACATACCATCCTGGAGTCTCAATTGCGTCCGCAGAACCACCTGTCTATTCCCCTTCTGATTGAATTCCCTATCACTATAGCCCTGCCATTCTTCTTCCTGCCCAGCTGCGCAACAGAGCCAGCCACAGTGCCATGAACCTGGCGGCTGCTGCTGCCTTCCCCTGGTGAGCCATCTCGCTCAACAGTATCCAAAGCGGTATATCTGTTTTGCAGGGAGATGACCGCAGGGAACACCTGCACTGCCTTCCTACTCTTGCTCTGTCTTTTGGTCACCAATTTTCTATCTCCCTTAGTAACTTTCACCTGCGGTGTGACCAACGCGCTAAACTTGCTATCCACGACGTCCTCCGCATCGTGGATGCTCCAAAGTGAGTATCTGCAGCTCCTGTTAGACCGCTTGACGGCTCTGCAGCTCCAGAGCTGTCAAGCGGTCCAACAGGAATGAAGCTTCGACATTTCATGATGCTATGCATGGTCAATTCCAGCCCCACTTGTCCTGGGGTTACAAATTCCCAAGTCTTTGGCCCTTGGCTGCCCAATAATTACAATCACCAAGTTTATAAGTTGAAACACAATTGCTGTTTGCTTTTAACCAGAATAATTTAATATGCAGTAAATACAACTGGCTAACAAGCCACTACACACTTTACTGTCCACAGCACCACAAACCTGGGTGGAAAGGAGTAAAGTCCAAAATGCTTGTCTCTGATTTACAGCTGATGATCAACTTTGCAGAGTTTTGTTCATCATTCAGAATCCTGGTAGTTTAGAAAGAGAATGCAGTACTCTCCTTATCGAACTGGGCCTTCAGCTTGAGGTACACCTCGAGGTGCACATTCAGGCCTGGCCTATGTGGTGATGTGCATCAATGTAAATGCATGTAGGCTAGCTAGACACTAGAGGGAGCACGAGACATCACACACACACATACACTACACCAATAGATCAAGTAGATAGGACACGACCAATAGACATTCACAATACACGAGGTGACACGGCCACGGGGGCATTACACCAACCCATATATAAAGGACACCACACACGATCTGCCTCTTTCCAGTGGAGACAGTCGGTGAGTACAGAGACAGGGTTGATTCAATATTACACCCACCACGTGGATTGCAGCAACTGGTTAGTCAGTCTGGGTAGCTATAGTAGGATTAGCAGTAGTGTCTAACCCGAATAATAGAAGTGTAAATAGTTTAATAAACGTGTTATCTCCACGTCTGAAGCTTCCTTTGTCAAGTGTACCACAAGGAAGCCTCTTGTGTTACACCTACAACATAAATCAGCCTATATCTTTCTGGCAGGACACTTTATTTCACATTAAATCTTCCTTTCAGCTCTTTGACATCTGGCTTCTGCAGACTTGAGGGAATGGCCCCAAGACCTGCTGGGGGAGTTGGCCTTCGGTGTCCTTCTGAAGAGGATGTGCTGGATCTTTTTGGATAGTTAGTTAGAACTCCATCCAGTCTGTCGGAATCAAAAGTGAAATCAAGCTGGAACCTCAACATTCCAGTAGGATCAGACCCAATCACCACCTGTTACCCAGCAGAGCACGGTCTTTTGGGTCAATTCATTAGCCATCAGCCAAGTCGATGATGATAATCACTTATTGTCACAAGTAGGCTTCAATGAAGTTACTGTGAAAAGCCCCTAGCCTGTTCGGGGAGGCCGGTATGGGAGTTGAACCCACGCTGCTGGCCTTGTCCTGCATTACAAGCCAGCTGTTTAGCCAACTGCTAAACCAGTCCCTATCAACAGTCATCACTAATGGTGGCCAGTCTGCAATCAACAGTCTAAACCAGCAACTTTCCGGATTCTTCCTGGTTAATTAAAGGCACAGGCCATTGATTCCTTCTGCTTGAATTGAGGGTACAGGCTGCCTTGACGACATCCATAAATCATCTGCAGATCAAAAAACGAGGGGAAATAAGGGAGTAAACAGCAAGAACCCTTACAATATCTACAAATGTCAACATTCTGGTGGTATGAATAACTTGAACCTCTTTTTTTATTTCAGCACCACGAAAATGTAATCCAGGTAATTTCCAGTGTGGTGATGGCTCCTGTATTCCTGGCAATAAAATATGTAATGGATTTTGGGACTGTACTGATGGCAGTGATGAAGGCATTTGCAAAAGTGGTAGGTTTATAATTTGCTGAAATAACTGCCAATGTTTCAGGTAATTCAAAGCTTTTTTACATTGTTCTCTTTTACAATTAGAATGCACAGGACTCAACGATTTCAAATGCCAAAGTGGGGAATGCATAAATGTGTCTCTAGTGTGTAATCGGCATCCAGACTGCATGGACCAGAGCGATGAATCCCTTAAAGAATGCAGTAAGTTTAATTGTTTGCAGGCTTCACACTTTGGTGGTGATGATTCCTAAATCTAATTAGTCAGTGTACACAGGCCATGCTCCTCGCCCTTCTAACAAAGCCTTGCACAAGTCCAGTATGTGTGATGACTGTTGTGATGTCGGAAATGTTGCAGCCAACTTACACAGCAAGCTCTCACAAATGGCAAAGACCAAATTATGTGTAAAGTAATTCTGATCTGGGGAGGGGGGGGGGGGAGAAAGAGGGTGGAGGTGGAAAGCAATGACCAGGATATTTTGAGGGATGCTTTTGCTCTTTGAAATAGTTTCATGGGACCTTCACACCACACCTACCGAGAGCACAGATGGACCCCTAGACCCTGAATATAGGCCTTGACTCTGGTGATCGGAAATGGTCTTAAGATGCAACTGTCTCCATTCCTATATTGTTTCGTGATTAAGCTCATTGTCACTCTAGACCTAAGTGACATTTTCGTGTCGGAATTGTGCGTTTAGCAATTCCTTTAATTCAAATGAGGCACTGATAATCAAGGGAGAGCTCTTACTCAAAATCTCAGAATTTTAGAACTCATAGAATTCCAACAGTGCAGAAGGAGGGCATTCAGCCCATAGTCTGCACCAACCCTTGAAGAGCACCCTACCTCGGCCCACTTCCCTGTCCTATCCCCACCTAACCGTTGGACACTTAAGGGGCAGTTTACCATGGCCAATCCACCTAACCTGCACATCTTTGGACTGTGCGGGGAAAACTGAGCATGGGGTGGACTGTGCGGGGAAAACGGAGCATGGGGAGAAATTAACTCCAGTCACCCAAGGTCAGAATTGAACCCAGTTCCCTCTTGTTGAGGCAGCAGTACTAACCACTTGACGCTGTATATGCTCTTGGTGCTCATCCTTTCCCAAGATTGAAAGTTAATTTAAAAAGCCTTCAAGTGCTGATGGCTGAAATTGAGGCTTTCCACAGTAAATTAAATGATCCAATCTATTGAAGAGTACTGTGCTTTGAATTATTTGGTCTCTATGCAGGTTGTAGTCTGAATCCTGAATTGGATTGTGAAGCTACTTGCTCTAACTTCAAGGAACACCCTGCTCCCTTCTAATTTTCAGTTGTCCACTGGACTGGGACATTAAGCAGTTTTTATGTTAAATACCTGTGCCATTTCCTAGATTGCATTGAAGACTTGAGTGAATTTTGTTTTGAGTATGCCTCAAGACTGTTCTAATATACACGTTCCATACACAGGAACATGAAACATAGAGTAGGCCATTTGGCCCCTTTGAATCTGCTCTGCATTCCAGTCTCCCAGGGTAGAGAATTCCAAAGATGCACCACCTTCTCACTGAAGCAATTTTGCCTTCTCTCAGTCCTACTTAAATGGTCTACTTTTGAGATTATGCCCACTGGTTCTAGGACGCCCAGCTAGAGGAAACATCCTTTCTGTATCTAGCTTGTTTTTAACTTTTTAAAAAATGGTATACTGAGGTTACTTCCCATTCTTTTCTCTCTCGCAAACACTGGTCCTGTCTCTTCAGTGTCTCCTCACTGGAAAATTCCAGTGAACCTTCATCAAACTGCCTGAAGGGCAGATCTCTCTTTTGGTAAGATCTCTTTTTGGTGAGGAGACCAAAATGTTTACACAACACTTGGGTGCAGTCTCACCTAAGCTCCATACAACTGCAGCGAGACCACTCTACTCCACTACCACTACTCAAAATCGTCTTGCGATAAAGACCAACATACCGCTTGCCTTCCTAATTGTTTAATGCACCTGCATATCAGCTGACTCATGAAAACCAAGATGTCTCTTTCAATCTCATTTTAACAAATACTGTTTCTCTGACAAGTGGGTAATCGTTTCCACATTCCATCTGCTGTGTTCTTGCCCACTCACTAAGGCTAGATCAAAGCCTCTTTGCAGTAAACTCTCATTCTCTCAATTTTTATCAGAAAATTTGAAAATATTACATTTGGTTCTCCCATTCAAATCATTGATCTAGATTGTGAATAAGCACTGGCCATTGCAGCATCCCACTAGTCACCGCTTGGCAGCCTGCGAATGACCTATTTATTCCTACTGTATAAACAGTCTCCAATCCATGCCAGTGTACCCCCCCTGGCCAACCCCATGTGCTCTAATTTTGCTTACTACCCTATTGGGGATCTGCTAGCTCAGTTGGCTGAACAGTCACTCAACAGCATAGGTTGAATCCCTGTACTGAGGTTATTCATGAAGGCTTCTCAAACTTACCCCTTGCCTGAGCTGACCCTCTGGTTAAATCACCACCCTTGCAACCTATGGTCCTCTGGGACTGTGGTTACATTTACATTTTTAATCTGTGGGACTTTGTGCATTTGGATTTTAAGGCCTTGATTTTTTTTTAAAAAACACCCATTTCTCATCTGTTCTAAACTCGCAACTGTTTTTTATAACCTTTCCCTTAATGTTAACAACTTATATCATTTTTGAAATGTTGTGGTAGCATATCCTTTAAGAGATTCTGCTAGCATGTCTGTGTATTTCCCCTCTTCCTTTGATTTAATGGGATTACATTTGCTGCCTTCTAATCAGTAGAAACAATTCCAGAATAGATTTGGAAAATGATTGCTAATGTATCACATCTCTAAAGCCACCTCCTTCACCCTGGGATGGAGATCATCAGGTCCAGTCCCATTGTCTCTAGTACACTAACACTACAGGTCCTCAATCTTGCTGGTCCTTGGTTCTGTCACATTTGAGGGAGGCTTTGTCTTCCTCCATGAAGATGAGGCTTGAGGGACCAAATGGCCTACTCCTATTTTTGTTAACTCCAGTTTTTTAAAAATCCTTTACAATTTGTTTATTGACCACCAACTGGAATATTGGATGATCACAGACTGCATTCTTCCCTATTCGAGCCTTAAACACTTGTGATTTGCATTGTCTGTGCTAGTTCATTGTATCTTGTAATATGTAAATTCAGTGTAGAGAGGCATCCCTCAAACTTGAGCCTACTGATTCTTCTAGACAACCTCCAATTTTAACCATTTGGGCTTCTTGCAATTTCCACAGCTCTGAATGCCTGACCTTATCCTTTTTACAATTGGCTTAATGTTGGAAGCGTTCCAGGCATCCATGTGATCCTGAAATTGATGGCAGAACACACTTTTGTGGTTGCAGATATGGTTGTGTTTGAGTAGCTATCCATATTGGACAACTAGAATTGAGACTGATAAATGCTGAAGTCTTGACTATCATTCAAACCTGTTTGGCATTGAATTACAGTAATCCTTAACCATATTTATTATTGTAAAGTCCTGTTTTATTTTATTCTGAACATTTAAATTGTTGTGGTTGGATTTCCTGTCTTGCATTAGTTATTTAAGAAAATCCTGACCTCCACGGATATGACTGTCATGACTGTCATTAACTTGCCTTGCATTTTGACTGCACATATACATTTAAAAACTAGTAATGAAGCTAAAGGTTTGAATTTGTATCTATTTCGTATAATTCTCCAATTCAATTCTGACATGTTTCGACTGGGGAGGTGGTGATTTGACATCTGTATTTTTGTCTTTGCAGATGTGAATGAATGTTTAATGAACAATGGAGGATGTTCTCACATCTGCACTGATCTTCTTATTGGTTACAAATGTGGATGTCCAACAGGCTTTCACTTGTCTACAAGGACTTGTGTAGGTAAGAAACCTTTTTTTAAAGAAGAAAAGAAACAACGGCTTATGGAAAATGGTCACCTTCAATGATTGTCATGAAATTGCTTATTTCTTTTCCAGACATTGATGAATGTCAAACATCTGAAACCTGCAGTCAAATTTGTATCAATTTAGAAGGGAGCTACAAATGTGAATGCCACCAAGGATATCATATGGATCCAGTGAATGGAGTGTGCAAAGCAGTTGGTAAGTACAACAAAGTTTCTTAAACTGGAGATTAATAGAGATCTTCAATCTCTATATGTATAGCCTGGCACTTGGGTGCATAAACTTAAGACTGGATAAGTTTCAGGACATCCTTTTTTAAAAAATCTGTGGGTTGGAGCGGAATTGACCACACTTTACAGCTACATGTAGGGTAGAATGTCTGCAAGGGTTCTGGAGAGCAGTTGGGAATATTGGAATAATATTTTTGGACTTTTAAAATGCTGTTCCTAAACCAATTTAGAATGTGAAGGTTTTGAGTTGCTTTTGGCTCTTTATGCTGGTTCTTATAGTTATTAATGTGCATAGGAAAAGAGCCTTATTTGATCTTCACAAATCGCCATGACATCCGGAAGCTTGGACTGCAGCATCGTGAGTACACTCAGGTGGCAATGCAACTGAGAAATGTTGTAGCACTGGATGCTGATATTGCTGAACAGACCATATTCTGGGCTGACTTGGACCAGCAGGCAATTTTCAGGTAATGAAGTGTTGTGTATAATCCTAGCTTACTGAAAAATTATTCTGAGGTTTTACAGTGTCCTGAACTAAAATATCTCCTCATCTGGATTTCCTTTTGTTTGACACATGTGGGAAATTGAATCAAGATCCCACCTTTTTTTCAAATTCATTTTACAATAATACGATCCCAGATCAGAGACTAAACACCAATTGCCAAGATACTGGACAGGAACGCTATTTACATTTTTTTAAAAATTTGTAACTTGAAAGGATACTTCACTTCTGGAGTAATTCTGACAAGGCTATGGGAGAACTTCATTAACACAGTATTAAACTGCCTCAACATCATGACCAATGTTTAACAATAAAATGAAAGGGAACAACTTCTAGCTGTAGCTTCTCTATCTCCAATCAAGCAAACCCCATCACCACTTTAGGACTGCTGCCTAGTGGTGCCGAGGACCTGGGTTCGATGCCGGGTCACTGTCTGTGTGGAGTTTGCACATTCTCCCAGTGTCTGAGTGGGCTTCTCTCCCATAACTGAAAGATATGCAGGATAGGTGGATTGGCCATGCTTAATTGCCCCTTAATTGGATTTTTAAAAAAAAACCTCACTGGTCAAAAACCACAAGTTAGTAAACACAGAATTATTTGCCAGCCTCTGGATATTTTCAAAGCCTGCTTTAAGAGGGAGAGGTGTCTGAAGTGTTGGGTGCTCTGAGATACAGACGAACCAACACGGTTGCGATTGGTACAATGCAGTTTTATTCCTTTAAACTATTTATATAACAAACTTGGTACTCTGCACGTGGTGACTGAGTGTGTCTGGCTCGGAGGTCCTTGCCCTGTGCCGTCTCCTGATGGACTGCCCAGGAAGTGTTGTGTTTCTTGTTTTGTACTGTGTATGTTCTTGTCTGTGATTGGCTGTCGTGTTGTGTGTGCTAATTGGTCCGTTGCTCTGTCTGTCATTATGTAGGTGCTGTGATGTTCACTTGAGTATCATGACCGTGTCCTGTCCAGACATTCTGCAGATTCTTAAATGTGTCGGGCTACTGCCTAACTTTTTTTTAAAATAATATTTTATTGAAAATTTTTGGTCAACCAACACAGTACATTGTGCATCCTTTACACAACATTGTAACAATACAGATAATAATGACCTTGTTAAAATTTAAACAAAAACAACCACAAATAAATAAATATTAAATAACAAAAAAAAAAAAACTAGCCCTAATTGGCAACTGCCTTGTCTCAGGCCACCCCCCCCCCCCCCCCCCCAAGTCCTGGGCCGCTGCTGCTGCCTTCTTTGTTCTCCCCTATCTATCTTTCCGCAAGATATTCGACGAACGGTTGCCACCGCCTAGTAAACCCTTGAGCCGACCCCCTTAGGACGAACTTAATCCGCTCTAACTTTATGAACCCCGCCATATCATTTATCCAGGTCTCCACCCCCGGGGGCTTGGCTTCTTTCCACATTAGCAATATTCTGCGCCGGGCTACTAGGGACGCAAAGGCCAAAACATCGGCCTCTTTCGCCTCCTGCACTCCCGGCTCTTGTGCAACCCCAAATATAGCCAACCCCCAGCTTGGTTCGACCCGGACTCCTACTACTTTCGAAAGCACCTTTGTCACCCCCATCCAAAACCCCTGTAGTGCCGGGCATGACCAAAACATATGGGTATGATTCGCTGGGCTTCTCGAGCACCTCGCACACCTATCCTCCACCCCAAAAAATTTACTGAGCCGTGTTCCAGTCATATGTGCCCTGTGTAATACCTTAAACTGAATCAGGCTTAGCCTGGTGCACGAGGACGACGAGTTTACCCTGTTTAGGGCATCTGCCCACATCCCCTCCTCAATCTCCTCCCCTAGCTCTTCTTCCCATTTCCCTTTTAGTTCGTCCATCATAGTCTCCCCTTCGTCTCTCATTTCATATATATATCCGACACCTTACCGTCCCCCACCCATTTCTTTGAGATGACTCTGTCCTGCACCTCTTGTGTCGGGAGCTGCGGGAATTCCCTCACCTGCTGCCTCGCAAAAGCCCTCAATTGCATGTACCTGAATGCATTCCCTTGGGGCAACCCATATTTCTCGGTCAGCGCTCCCAGACTCGCAAACTTCCCATCCACAAATAGATCTTTCAATTGTGTTATACCTGCTCTTTGCCACATTCCATATCCCCCATCCATTCCCCCCGGGGCAAACCTATGGTTGTTTCTTATCGGGGACCCCCCCAGTGCTCCGGTCTTTCCCCTATGTCGTCTCCACTGTCCCCAAATCTTCAGTGTAGCTACCACCACCGGACTCGTGGTATAGTTCCTTGGTGAGAACGGCAATGGGGCTGTCACCATAGCCTGCAGGCTAGTCCCCCTACAGGACGCCCTCTCTAATCTCTTCCACGCCGCTCCTTCCTCCTCTCCCATCCACTTACTCACCATTGAAATATTAGCGGCCCAATAATACTCACTTAGGCTCGGTAGTGCCAGCCCCCCCCCTATCCCTACTACGCTGTAAGAATCCCTTCATCACTCTGAGTCTTCCCGGCCCAAACAAAACCCATGATACTCTTTTCTATCCTTTTGAAAAAAGCCTTCGTGATCACCACCGGGAGACACTGAAACACAAAAAGGAATCTCGGGAGGACCACCATCTTAACCGCCTGCACCCTCCCTGCCATTGACAATGCTACCATATCCCATCTCTTGAAATCTTCCTCCATCTGTTCCACCAACCGCGTCAAATTTAGCCTGTGCAATGTGCCCCAATTCTTAGCTATCTGGATCCCCAGGTAACGAAAGTCTCTTGTTACCTTCCTCAACGGTAGGTCTTCTATTTCTCTACTCTGCTCCCCTGGATGCACCACAAACAGCTCACTCTTTCCCATGTTCAATTTATACCCTGAAAAATCCCCAAACTCCCCAAGTATCCGCATTATTTCTGGCATCCCCTCCGCTGGATCCGCCACATATAGTAGCAGATCATCCGCATATAAAGATACCCGGTGTTCTTCTCCTCCCCTAAGTATTCCCCTCCATCCCTTGGAACCTCTCAGCGCTATCGCCAGGGGCTCAATCGCCAGTGCAAACAGTAATGGGGACAGAGGACATCCCTGCCTTGTCCCTCTATGGAGCTGAAAATATGCCGATCCCCGTCCATTCGTGACCACACTCTCCACTGGGGCCCTATACAACAGCTGCACCCATCTAACATACCCCTCTCCGAACCCAAATCTCCTCAACACCTCCCACAGATAATCCCACTCCACTCTATCAAATGCTTTCTCGGCATCCATCGCCACTACTATCTCCGTTTCACCCTCTGGTGGGGCCATCATCATTACCCCTCCGTATGTTCGTGTTCAGCTGTCTCCCCTTCACAAACCCAGTTTGGTCCTCATGAACCACCCCGGGACACATTCCTCTATTCTCATTGCCATTACCTTGGCCAAGACCTTGGCATCTACATTGAGGAGGGAGATTGGTCTGTAGGACCCGCATTGTAGCGGGTCCTTTTCCTTCTTTAAGAGAAGCGATATCGTTGCTTCTGACATAGTCGGGGGCAGTTGTCCCCTTTCCTTTGCCTCGTTGAAGGTCCTCGTCAGTAGCGGGGCGAGCAAGTCCAAATATTTTCTGTAAAATTCAACTGGGAATCCGTCCGGTCCCGGGGCCTTTCCCGTCTGCATGTTCCTAATTCCTTTCACCACTTCTTCTACCGTGATCTGTGCTCCCAATCCCATCCTTTCCTGCTCTTCCACCTTGGGAATTTCCAGCCGATCCAAAAACTCCATCATTCTCTCCCTCCCGTCCGGGGGTTGAGCTTCATACAATTTTTTATAAAATGTCTTAAACACTTCATTCACTCTCTCCGCTCCCCGCTCCGTCTCTCCATCTTCGTCTCTCACCCCCCCTATTTCCCTCGCTGCTCCCCTTTTCCTCAATTGGTGTGCCAGCAATCTGCTCGCCTTCTCTCCATATTCATACTGTACACCCTGCGCCTTCCTCCATTGTGCCTCTGCAGTGCCTGTGGTCAGCAAGTCAAATTCCACATGCAGCCTTTGCCTTTCCCTATACAGTCCCTCCTCCAGTGCTTCCGCATACTGTCTGTCCACCCTCAAAAGTTCTTGCAACAACCGCTCCCGTTCCTTACTCTCCTGCTTCCCTTTATGTGTCCTTATTGATATCAGCTCCCCCCTAACCACCGCCTTCAATGCCTCCCAGACCACTCCCACCTGAACCTCCCCATTGTCATTGAGTTCCAAGTACTTTTCAATGCATCCCCTCACCCTTAAGCACACTCCCTCATCCGCCATTAGTCCCATATCCATTCTCCAGGGTGTTTCCTCCCCTATCTCCAAGTCTACCCAGTGTGGGGCATGATCCGAAATGGCTATAGCCGTATATTCCGTTCCCCTCACCCTCGGGATCAATGCCCTACCCAACACAAAAGTCTATGCGTGAATAGACTTTATGGACATAGGAGAAAAACGAGAACTCCTTACTCCTAGGTCTACTGAATCTCCACGGGTCCACCCCTCCCATCTGCTCCATAAAATCCTTAAGCACCTTGGCTGCTGCCGGCCTCCTACCAGTCCTGGACTTCGACCTATCCAGCCTTGGTTCCAACACAGTGTTAAAGTCTCCCCCCATTATCAGCTTTCCGGTCTCTAGGTCTGGGATGCGTCCTAGCATTCGCCTCATAAAATTGGCATCGTCCCAATTCGGGGCATACACGTTTACCAACACCACCATCTCTCCCTGTAATTTGCCACTCACCATCACGTATCTGCCCCCGTTATCCGCCACTATAGTCTTTGCCTCGAACATTACCCGCTTCCCCACTAATATAGCCACCCCCCTGTTTTTCGCATCCAGCCCCGAATGGAACACCTGCCCTACCCATCCTTTGCGCAACCTAACCTGATCTATCAGTTTCAGGTGCGTTTCCTGTAACATGACCACATCTGCTTTAAGTTTCTTAAGGTGTGTGAGTACTCGTGCCCTCTTTATCGGCCCGTTAAGCCCCCTCACGTTCCACGTGATCAGCCGAGTTGGGGGGCTTCCCACCCCCCCCCCTTGCCGGTTAGCCATCTTTTTCCAGCTTCTCGCCCAGTTCCCACGCGGCTGTATTTCTCCCAGACGGTGCCCCCCCGCCCATCCTTTCCCGCACCCACTCCCCCCTTTCCCCAGCAGCAGCAACCCAGTAATTCCCCCCTTCCCCCCCCCCCCCCCCCCGCTAGACCCCCCCCGCTAGCGTAATTACTCCCCCCCATGTTGCTCCCAGAAGTCAGCAAACTCTGGCTGACCTCTGCTTCCCCCCGTGATCACGGCTCGCCCCGTGCAGCGCCCCCTCTTTCCTGCTTCTCTATTCCCGCCATAATTATCATAGCGCGGGAACCAAGCCCGCGCCTCTCCCTCGGCCCCGCCTCCCATGGCCAACGCCCCATCTCCTCTCCCTCCCCACCTCCCCCCATCACCTGTGGGAGAAAGAAAAGTTACCATACCGCAGGATTAATCATACAATCCCTCTTCGCCCCCCCCCCCCCCCCCCCCCCACTCGTCCCACCACTTTGTCCAAACGTTCATTTTCGTAGTCCAATCATTCCAATTTTTCTTCTACAATAAAAGTCCACGCTTCATCCGCCGTCTCAAAGTAGTGGTGCCTCCCTTGATATGTGACCCACAGTCTTGCCGGTTGCAGCATTCCAAACTTTATCTTTTTTTTGTGAAGTACCGCTTTGGCCCGATTAAAGCTCGCCCTCCTTCTCGCCACCTCCGCACTCCAATCTTGATAGACGCGGATCACCGCGTTCTCCCATTTACTACACCGAGTTTTCTTCGCCCATCTAAGGACCATTTCTCTATCCTTAAAACGGAGAAATCTCACCACTATGGCTCTGGGAGCTTCTCCTGCTCTCGATCCTCGCACCATAACTCGGTATGCTCCCTCCACCTCCAACGGACCCGTCGGGGCCTCCACTCCCATTAACGAGTGCAGCATCGTGCTCACATATGCCCCGACGTCCGCCCCCTCCACACCTTCAGGAAGGCCAAGAATCCTCAAGTTGTTCCTCCTTGCGTTATTTTCCAGTGCCTCCAACCTCTCCACAGATCGTTTCTGGTGTGCCTCCTGTATCTCCGACTTCACCACCAGGCCCTGTATGTCGTTTTCATTCTCTGCTGCTTTCGCCTTCACGACCCGAAGCTCCTGCTCCTGGGTCTTTTGTTCCTCTTTCAGCCCTTCAATCGCCTGTAATATCGGGGCCAACAACTCTTTCTTCATTTCCTTTCTTATCTCCTCCACGCAGCGTTTCAAAAACTCTTGTTGTTCAGGGCCCCATATGAAACTGCCACCTTCCGACGCCATCTTGGTTTCTGCTTGCCTTCCTTGCCGTTGTTCCAAAGGATCCGCTGCAATCCGGCCACTTTCCTCTCCTTTTTCCATCCGTGTCCAGGGGGAACACCCTTCTGGTTTACCGCACGGTGTTTTCAGCCGTTAAAATTGCCGTTGGGGCTCCTATCAAGAGCCCAAAAGTCCGTTTCACAGGGAGCTGCCGAAACGTGCGACTCAGCTGGTCATCGCCGCACCCGGAAGTCTGCTACTGCCTAACTTGACAGCATTTTGCAAAAGTTGTTGTTAGCTACCAGCTCCCAGAAACTGACTGCTACAGACTTGGTTCCTCATCAATTACATGCCCTGTCCATTCCAATCCAATGATGTACAAATTTAAATACTCTATCTAATCCCCAGAAATCCAAAAACCCTTTCTGCCCCTCCTTGCAAACATGAGCATGGCTTGAAAGAATAATCTCTCGCTTACAGTATATTGATTGCATCTCCCACAGGCACCAAGTCTGTCTTTTAAACCAAGATTTTTTAAAAAAATTACTGCAACATGCATGCCTTTAACCTTTTTTATTTAATAAATTTTATTGAGAATTTTTGGTCAACCAACACAGTACATTGTGCATCCTTTACACAATATTATAACAACACAAATAACAATGACCTATTTTATAAACAAAATGAATAAATAATAAATAACAAATGAAAACTAACCCTAATTGGCAACTGCCTTATCACAAGTAACACTCTCCAAAAATATAATTTAACAGTCCAATATATAATTATCTGTCGCAACGAACTATACATATTATACAGTATATATTAACAACCCTGAGAGTCCTTCTGGTTCCTCCTTCTCTCCCCCCCCCCCCCCCCCCCCCCCCGCGGATCCTGGGCTGCTGCTGCTGCCTTCTTTTTTCCATTCCATCTATCTTTCTGCGAGGTATTCGACGAACGGTTGCCACCGCCTGGTGAACCCCTGAGCCGACCCCCTTAGAACGAACTTAATCCGCTCTAGCTTTATAAACCCTAACATGTCATTTATCCAGGTCTCCACCCCCGGGGGCTTGGCTTCTTTCCACATTAACAATATCCTGCGCTGGGCTACTAGGGACGCAAAGGCCAAAACATCGGCCTCTCTCGCTTCCTGCACTCCCGGCTCTTGTGCAACCCCAAATATAGCCGACCCCCACTACTTTTGAAAGCACCTTTGTCACCCCCATCCAAAACCCCTGTAGTGCCGGGCATGACCAAAACATATGGGTATGATTCGCTGGGCTTCTCGAGCACCTCGCACACCTATCCTCCACCCCAAAAAATTTACTGAGCCGTGCTCCAGTCATATGTGCCCTGTGTAATACCTTAAACTGAATCAGGCTTAGCCAGGCACACGAGGACGACTGGTTTACCCTGCTTAGGGCATCTGCCCACAGCCCCTCCTCGATCTCTTCCCCCAGCTCTTCTTCCCATTTCCCTTTTAGTTCATCTACCATAGTCTCCCCTTCGTCCCTCATTTCCCTATATATATCTGACACCTTACCATCCCCCACCCATGTCTTTGAGATCACTCTGTCCTGCACCCCTTGTGTCGGGAGCTGCGGGAATTCCCTCACCTGTTGCCCCGCAAAAGCCCTCCATTGCATATAACCTGAATGCATTCCCTTGGGGCAACCCATATTTCTCGGTCAGCGCTCCCAGACTCGTGAACTTCCCATCCACAAACCGATCTTTCAGTTGCGTTATTCCTGCTCTTTGCCACATTCCATATCCCCCATCCATTCCCCCCGGGGCAAACCTATGGTTGTTTCTTATCGGGGACCCCCCCAAGGCTCCAGTCTTTCCCCTATGCCATCTCCACTGTCCCCAAATCTTGTGTAGCCACCACCACCGGGCTTGTGGTGTAGTTCCTCGGTGAGAACGGCAATGGGGCTGTCACCATAGCCTGTAGGCTAGTCCCCCTACAGGACGCCCTCTCTAATCTCTTCCACGCCGCTCCCTCCTCCTCTCCCATCCACTTACTCACCATTGAAATATTAGCGGCCCAATAATACTCACTTAGGCTCGGTAGTGCCAGCCCCCCCCTATCCCTGCTACGCTGTAAGAATCCCTTCCTCACTCTCGGTCTTCCCGGCCCCCACAAAACCCATGATGCTCTTTTCAATCCTTTTTATAAAAAAAAAAAAAAGCCTTCGTGATCACCACCGGGAGGCACTGAAACACAGAGGAATCTCGGGAGGACCACCATCTTAACCGCCTGCACCCTCCCTGCCAGTGACCGGGATACCATATCCCATCTCTTGAAATCCTCCTCTATTTGTTCCACCAACCGCGTTAAATTTAACCTATGCAATGTGCCCCAATTCTTGGCTATCTGGATCCCCAGGTAACGAAAGTCCCTGGTTACCTTCCTCAACGGTAGGTCCTCTATTTCTCTACTCTGCTCCCCTGGATGCACCACAAACAACTCATTTTTCCCCATGTTCAATTTATACCCTGAAAAATCCCCAAACTCCCCAAGTATCCGCATTATTTCTGGCATCCCCTCCGCCGGGTCTGCCACGTATAGTAGCAAATCGTCCGCATACAAATATACCCGGTGTTCTTCTCCTCCTCTAAGTACTCCCCTCCACTTCTTGGAACCCCTCAACGCTATCACCAGGGGCTCAATCGCCAGTGCAAACAATAATGGGGACAGAGGGCATCCCTGCCTTGTCCCTCTATGGAGCCGAAAATATGCAGATCCCCGTCCATTCGTGACCACGCTCGCCATCGGGGCCTTATACAACAGCTGCACCCATCTAACATACCCCTCTCCAAAACCAAATCTCCTCAACACCTCCCACAAATAATCCCACTCCACTCTATCAAATGCTGTCTCGGCATCCATCGCCACTACTATCTCCGTTTTCCCCCTCTGGTGGGGCCATCATCATTACCCCTAACAGCCTCCGTATATTCGTGTTCAGCTGTCTCCCCTTCACAAACCCAGTTTGGTCCTCGTGGACCACCCCTGGGACACATTCCTCTATTCTCATTGCCATTACCTTGGCCAGGATCTTGGCATCTACATTTAGGAGGGAAATGGGTCTATAGGACCCGCATTGTCGCGGGTCCTATTCCTTCTTTAAGAGAAGCGATATCGTTGCTTCAGACATAGTCTGAGGCAGTTGTCCCCTTTCCTTTGCCTCCATTAAAGGTCCTCGTCAATACCGGGGCGAGCAAGTCCACATATTTTCTATAGAATTCGACTGGGAATCCATCCGGTCCCGGGGCCTTTCCCGCCTGCATGCTCCTAATTCCTTTCACCACTTCTTCTACCTCGATCTGTGCTCCCAGTCCCACCCTTTCCTGCTCTTCCACCTTGGGAAATTCCAGCCGATCCAAAAAGCCCATCATTCTCTCCCTCCCACCTGGGGGTTGAGCTTTGTATAATTTTTTATAAAATGCCTTGAACACTCCATTCACTCTCTCCGCTCCCTGCTCCATCTCTCCTTCCTCATCCCTCACTCCCCCTATTTCCCTCGCTGCTCCCCTTTTCCTCAATTGGTGTGCCAGCAACCTGCTCGCCTTCTCCCCATATTCGTACTGTACACCCTGTGCCTGTCTCCATTGTGCCTCTGCAGTGCCCGTAGTCAGCAAGTCAAATTCTACATGTAGCCGTTGCCTTTCCCTGTACAGTCCCTCCTCCGGTGCTTCCGCATATTGTCTGTCCACCCTCAAGTTCTTGCCGCAACCGCTCCCGTTCCTTACACTCCTGCTTCCCTTTGTGCCCTTATTGATATCGGCTCCCCTCTAACCACCGCCTTCAGCGCCTCCCAGACCACTCTCACCTGGACCTCCCCATTATCATTGAGTTCCAAGTACTTTTCAATGCACCCCCTCACCCTTAGACACACCCCCTCATCTGCCATTAGTCCCATGTCCATTCTCCAGGGTGGGCGCCCTCCTGTTTCCTCCCCTATCTCTAAGTCTACCCAGTGTGGAGTGTAATCCGAAATGGCTATAGCCGTATACTCCGTTCCCCTCACCTTTTGGGATCAACGCCCTTCCCAGCACAAAGTCTATTCGCGAGTAGACTTTATGGACATAGGAGAAAAACGAGAACTCCTTACTCCTAGGTCTGCTAAATCTCCACGGGTCTACACCTCCCATCTGCTCCATAAAATCTTTAAGTACCTTGGCTGCTGCTGGACTTCGACCTATCCAGCCCTGGTTCCAACACCGTATTAAAATCTCCCCCCATTATCAGCTTTCCCATCTCTAGGTCCGGAATACGTCCTAGCATCCGCCTCATAAAATTGGCATCATCCCAGTTCGGGGCATATACGTTTACCAAAACGACCGTCTCCCCCTGTAGTTTGCCACTCACCATCACGTATCTGCCCCCGTTATCCGCCACTATAGTCTTTGCCTTGAACATTACCCGCTTCCCCACTAATATAGCCACCCCCCTGTTTTTCGCATCTAACCCCGAATGAAACACCTGCCCCACCCATCCTTTGCATAGCCTAACCTGGTCTATCAGTTTCAGGTGCGTTTCCTGTAACATAACCACATCTGCTTTAAGTTTCTTAAGGTGTGCGAGTACCCGTGCCCTCTATCGGCCCGTTCAGCCCTCTCTCGTTCCACGTGATCAGCCAGGTTGGGGGGCTTCCTACCCCCCCCTTGTCGATTAGCCATCCCCCTTTTTCCAGCTCCTCACCTGGTTCCCACGCAGCTGTATCTCCCCCAGGCGGTGCCCCCCCGCCCATCCCCTCCCATACCAGCTTCCCCCCCATGTTGCTCCCAGAAGTCGGCAAACTCTGGCCGACCTCTGCTTCCCCCCGTGACCTCGGCTCGCACCGTGCGACGCCCCCTCCTTCCTGCTTCTCTATTCCCGCCATGATTATCATAGCGCGAGAACCAAGCCCGCGCTTCTCCCTTGGCCCCGCCCCCAATGGCCAACGCCCCATCTCCTCCACCTCCCCTCCTCCCCCCATCACCACCTGTGGAAGAGAGAAAAGTTACCACATCGCAGGATTAGTACATAAAACTCCTCTTTCCCCCCTTTTAACCCCCCTCTTCGCCCCCCACATTCGCCCCACCACTTTGTTCAAATGTTCTTTTTAATAACCCGCTCATTCCAGTTTTTCTTCCACAATAAAAGTCCACGCTTCATCCGCCGTCTCAAAGTAGTGGTGCCTCCCACGATATGTGACCCACAGTCTTGCCGGTTGCAGCATTCCAAATTTTATCATCTTTTTATGAAGCACCGCCTTGGCCCGATTAAAGCTCGCCCTCCTTCTCGCCACCTCCGCACTCCAGTCTTGATAAACGTGGATCACAGTGTTCTCCCATTTACTGCTCCGAGTTTTCTTTGCCCATCTAAGGACCATTTCTCTATCCTTAAAACGGAGGAATCTCACCACTATGGCTCTGGGAATTTCTCCTGCTCTCGGTCCTCGCGCCATCACTCGGTATGCTCCCTCCACCTCCAACGGACCCGCCGGGTCCTCCGCTCCCATTAACGAGTGCAGCATCGTGCTCACATATGCCCCGACGTCCGCTCCCTCCGCACCTTCAGGAAGACCAAGAATCCTCAGGTTGTTCCTCCTTGCGTTGTTCTCCAGTGCCTCCAACCTTTCCACACATCGTTTCTGATGTGCCTCATGCGTCTCCGTCTTCACCACCAGGCCCTGTATGTCGTCCTCCTTCTCGGCTGCCTTTGCCTTCACGACCCGAAGCTCCCGCTCCTGGGTCTTTTGTTCCTCCTTTAGCCCTTCGATCGCCTGTAGTATCGGGGCCAACAGCTCTTTCTTCTTTTCCTTTTTGAGCTCTTCCACACAGCATTTCAAGAACTCTTGTTGTTCAGGGCCCCATGTTAAACTGCCACCTTCCGACGCCATCTTGGTTTTTGCTTGCCTTCCTTGCCGCTGTTCTAAAGGATCCACTGCAATTCGGCCACTTTCTCCTTTTTCCATCCGTATCCAGGGGGGATTCCCTTCTGGTTTACCGCACAGTGTTTTTAGCCATCAAAATTGCCGTTGGGGCTCCTGTCAAGAGCCCAAAAGTCCGTTTCACCGGGAGCTGCCGAAACGTACGACTCAGCTGGTCATCGCTGCACCCGGAAGTCGCCTTTAACCTTTTAACCATTACTGCCCCAGATTCATATAATGCAATATATAGCAATCTTGCAACAGGGGTGTTTGCTGGCTGGGCCAGCATTTATTATCTGTCCCTAACTGCCCTCCATTTCAGAGGGTATTTGAGTCACCCATATAGCTGTGAATCTGGAGTCGTGCAAAAGCCAGATCGAGTAAGTATGGCATTAGTGAAGCAAGTGGGATTTTTTTTATCTAAGTTTTGAACCCTGATCCCCAGATCTTGCTCTGTGTCTCTAATACTATTCCAGTGACAATGCCACTGTCTTTCCACCAACTACAGACAATGTGGTTCTCTTGGAGAAATTAAGTGATTTTATTTGATGCAGTACTTGGATAACTGACTGATTATTCCATCCTGTTTAGCATGTCTATTAAGAGGGAAGACCGAGCTGGTTATTCCATAGTGTTCAAGGATGTGGGCATCCCTGTGGGAATTGCTGTTGATTGGGTTTACAAGCATCTCTACTGGACTGATCGTGGTACTAAAACCATATCCATTGCAACATTTGATGGAGCCAAAAGGACTATCCTCTTTGACACAGACCTAAAGGAACCAGGTTCAATTGAAGTCGATCCACTATCTGGGTATAGTAGTTCTACCTTCTGTAATTTTAGTAGTGTTCTGTTTTGGTGCTGAGATTGTAGTTTGGGGCCAACACGTACAGGGATTTATGGCAATGTTATCCCACCAAACTGGGTACAAATTAAATGTTAACCCTGGCCCTTCAGCCATCCATGTATGCTGAAAGTAGTGATGTGGAATTGAAAATGAACACCTGGAGGAAATGGATAGTAATATAGTCGAGGGGTGTAATGAACATGAGGGAATACAGACTTTAGTAGTTGAAGGCTGGATACACTGCCTTGAAAATGGTTGTAATAGCTTTTACAAGGTGGTAATCATCCTTCTGAAATGGCTCATTGGCCAGGGATATGGTTTAATGCTCATTTTTGCAGCACAAGCTGATGTGCTTGTCTAATTTAACTGATTTTGTAAAACGCTAAATGCTGTCAGCAATGTAAATTTTAAATTTGAGGAATTACATAGTTGGCAACAAAAACCATTGTACTGCAATGTAGACTTTTCTTGACTTTTTTTTAATAGGTTTGTTTACTGGTCAGACTGTGGTGAACCAGCAAAGATAGAAAAATCAGGAATGAATGGTGTGGGTCGGCAGCTCCTTGTTACCAGAGGGATTCAGTGGCCAAATGGCATTACACTTGGTATGACTCTTATTGAAACCTGCTTTATGCCTTCTACTGAAACCTGACTTAACCCTTACTTTTTGCCCCCAGATCTAGTGAAAAGCCGCCTCTATTGGGTTGACTCCAAGTTGCACACCTTATCGAGCGTAGATCTAAATGGTCAGGATAGAAGAACTGTGCTGCAGTCAAGAGAATTCCTTGCCCATCCACTTGCTGTCTCAGTATTTCAGGTGAGACGAGAATGTTGGAAATATTTTTATAATCAGACTGCTGCACGACATGTACAGCATATTTGATATTCCAATTATGTTGAATCCTCTGCCCAACACTCTTGCCAAATCCCACAGTGATGTTGCATGTATTCTGATCCAAAAATTAGAGCAGAAGTGAATCTGCAAAATTTTCAATTCTCGAGTGTACACAAGGCCCCTGTTGCTTGACTACTAAGAAATCCTACAATAGTTATACCCTATTTGAAAATCAGGCTGGAAAATATTTGCATAGAGCATTTTACTGGAAAGAACCCTGCCCTGGTGCTTTTGAAAGCTATTGCTACTCCATATACTGACTTGGGTGTATTCTCCTTAGCCATTTTGTTCCCTGTTGGTTGTACTTGCTGCTTGGGTTAGATTGTTGGAGATTCTGCTAACCATTTTGGATTCAAATCCTTTTGAAGATAAATGAATGCTTTGATTTAGATATGAAAATGATCCAAATGTAAAAGGGCTGCTTGGGTACAGTGTGGGTTAATAAAACCATTTCTGTTCCAGGATAGTGTCTTCTGGATTGATCAGGAGAATGAAGCCATTCATGAAGCCAACAAGTTCACTGGTCAACATCTGGTAACTGTGGTCTCTAATCTGAATGGACCGCAAGATGCCATTATTTATCATCAGTTAATTCAGCCGTCGGGTAAGTTTGTACTCTTTTATTTGTCAAATAAAAATCAACTGTGCTGATTATGCAACATAAAAGGTTAAGGCAGTCACTATTGAAGTGATGTTTTGACAGACCTGCAACCTTGGGTTTTCAGTTTTGGGCTGCAGACCTACATGGTCAAAAATACCAACCAGTTTCCCCAAGTGGAAACAAATACAAGCAATGCTGGTAAATCTCAGCAGGTCTGGCAGCCTCTGGAAGTGTCTGAGCTAGGCTAGAGAAATATGATAGTTCTTGGGTAGTAGAACAAAACCTGTCCAGGATAGGTAGGCGCTACTAAAGATCGTATGGGCATAAGGCAAAAGTATTATTGTTAGTGTTGAAGACTAAAGGTGCAGATACTGATTTATTTAGGGGCAGGAGGAATTGATATCAGTGTTATATTAAGGAACAGAATTTGTGGAATTGTTACAACTGTATTATGCAAAATGTAATTAAGTTGGAAAGAATTGGTGATTAAAATGTCACACTGGAAGCTACATCTCCTCTATCTTAACTGCGATTCAACTATGTCATAGCCAGTATCTGAAATTTTCAAGTGAGCTTGCTAAGTATACAACCTTTTTTTTTTGGGGGGGGGGGGTATTGGCAATTCACCATGTGCTTCAATACTAATTATTTTTATAATTATTTTATCTTTTGCAGGAAGAAACTGGTGCAGTGTGAATGGAGGCTGCGAATATATGTGTGTGCCTGCACCTCAAATTAACAGTTATTCAGAGAAATCGACCTGTCTGTGTCCCCATGGAATGATACTTGAGGATGGACAATATTGTGTGGCAGGTACATACCAGCAGTTTTCTTGCACATCTTCCTGCCAAATCATCTCTTCATAGAAATAACCAAACAGATTGGCTTGTACTGTGAAGAGCGGGTGATAACTTATTGAAAGATGTATTTCTGAAGGTTAATCTGCATTCATTCCCAGCATAAAGAATAACCTAATTGTTTGTAAAGTAATAGTCTTTTAGTGAATTGATAGCTTTACTCTGAAGAAATTAAATCTTAAATGTAAACATGTAGGCCTTCAGCCTCGGCCTCCGTATGACTTAGCTAATGAAGTACAAGATGGAGCAAGCTAGTATTTAGTGTTCCTTGAATTTCCACCTTTGCTCATCCTTTATGATTACATTCTTTTCTCCTCCCTTTTTAGCTTGGGGTGACAGAAACATGCTAAATTATTTGTACAAAAGGAGCTGTTCAATACTGAATACCTGCATGGTTTTAACATTTACTTCCATTTGCTAGCTAATGTGACCTGTACGGCAGCAGACTTTGTGTGCCAGAACAGACAATGCATACCTAGTAGATGGCTGTGTGATGGTAATGTGGACTGTAAAGATGGATCTGATGAAAGTCCAGAAATATGTCGTAAGCATCTGCTTTATCACTCTTGTAATGGAAAGACTTTTTCATTGTTTATAGCTTCTAGCCTCTGGATAGGAATATGTATTTGGCTTTTATTCATGTGCACAAATTGATATTTTAAGGGGCAATACTTCAACCCATGGCGTTTTTGCATATGGATGTAACATAATAGCTGCAGCAGGTGAGATAATGGAGAACTTTCAAATGACTGACAAGTTCAATTCTAGTCGTGGAAACCAATTCACTTCTGTTGTGGAAATACACGGATCAATCAATGATTGGAGTCTGCACATTCTCTGTGTGGATTTCCTCTGGGTGCTCTGGTTTCCTCCCACAGTTGAGTTGTGCAGGTTAGGTGAATTGGCCATGCTAAATTGCTCTGTCTGAAGGGTTGGGTGGGGTTACTGGTTTGTGGGGCTAGGATGGAGTGTTCTTTCCAACGGCAGGTGGGGACTCAATGGGCCGGGTGGCCTCCTGCACTGTTGATTCTCTGATTGAAAAATAAACTTGCACTAGGAACTTGACTGTAAGCAGTCGTACAAAGCAAACTGCTTCTATTTGTGCATTTCTAAACTAACCTGACCTTTTGGATTGTTGTTTCAGACATGAAAACTTGTCCCATCCATAAAATCAGCTGTGGCCCTGGATCTTCACAATGTATTCCTACCTCTTGGAAATGTGATGGTGAAAAGGACTGTGATAATGGTGGTGATGAGACGAACTGTGGTAACGTGGCACCAAACAAACTTTTTTTAATGAGCTCCAATATGATCACTGATATTTGTCAGGGTGAATATTGAGCGCATGTCAATACCCACCATGTACTGTGCATAACCTATGCTGATGGAAAAAAGCTTTGCTTGATGAGGGTGCTAAATGTTTCCGTTTTTCCCCCTCAGTTGTTGGGCACCAGCCTAAACATTAAGGCTGGTGGCCAGTGACCACTAAAGAGCCTTAATGGCAATTAAAAGTATCATTCAGATCTGAAACTAGCAGAGACTAAACTAAGCAATTTACAAGATTTGAAGAATCACATGATCTTTGTTCTCATTAAGATTGCTATGAAACCTTTAAAGTAATTCGAAATGCTGAAATGTCACAGGGACACATTGCCGCTTCAGTGTAGCAGGACACTATATTTGTACCTACTCCACTAAGACATCATTCCTAGGCCTCTAGTGCATATGATTTTCCAGTGGCTATTTAACTATGGCTGGGGTGCCAATCAAGTGGGTTGCTTGTCGTGGATGGTGTCCAGCTTTTTGCAACACAAATAGGATGTTGATGCTGGACATTTGGCTGTAGGAATGCCAAGGACAGATGATTATGTATTTGGAGGTGGTCTTTGCCTGGTACTAAACCAGATGTTGTCTCGGTCTTTCTGCATATAGGCATGAGCAGGTTGTCTTTCTGCATGTAAGCATGAATAGCTTCAGCATTGTTATGGAAGGAAGGTAATTATGAAACAACTGAAGATGGTTGGGCCTGGGACGTTAACCTGAGAAACCTCTGCAATTAAGTCCTGGTACTGAGATCCTACCATTAACATCTTGTGATAGCTTTAACTCCAGCCAATAATTCCTGTCCTTCTGAGGGTTCTTTTGCAGCCAGTCCAGATGAAATGATTAGTCGAACACCTTGTTACTTTAACATGTTTATTTCTCGGCCGGGGCTAAAACCACTATCTCTAGAGTTACACCAGCAAGCCAAAGTCAATACATCTAACAGCAGTTCTTATACAGTTTTTGGCTCATTTCTGAGGGCAGCTCCCTCGCATTCCTATCTGTGCTCTCAGCTCAATTATAATTCAGCCCCGCTCAATTATAATTATCTTTAAGCCTAGTCACCCATTCCCAAGGCCGTTACTGCAATTTGTCTGGTTCAAAAACAATCTTGTTATCAGAAGCCTGTGACAGCCTGTCCTGACATTTCTTCACACAAAGCTTTACCTAACATTTTGTTGTTCCCATAAAGTTCCAATCCATCTTGAGCCAAACTCTCATTTATCGATCATCAGCCAAACTCTCTTCCATTGCTTTTTTTTTTTTTGATAGACTAGCATGGTAATTGGGTAAGTTGGATTTGTCCTTTTGTACACTACCTGGACAATTCTCCAAGCTGCTGGGTAGCTGTACTCTTTGGTTAAGGGTGCATAAGTCAGTACTATTGCTGGAATGTTGTCGGGGCTCCATAGCCCTTGCCGTGTGCAGTACTGTCAACTGTTAATGTGGAGTGAATTGAATGGGCTGCAGACTGGTATCGGTGATGCTGGGGAGATGGATCATCCATTCTGCACTTCTGGCATTGTGGCAAATGCTTCATCCCTGTCTTTTGCACTGAAATGCTAGGCTCCCCCATCATTGAGGATGGGGATACTTGTGGCATTGTCCCCAGTGTGTTTAGTTGACCGTCATTCAAAAGCTGGATGTGGCAGGACTAATCTGATCCATCGATTGTGGAATCATTTAGTTCTGTATCATGTGTTTCTTTGCTATTTGTCCTGTGGTAGCTTCACCAGGTGGTCATCTCTTTTGGATATACCTGATGCTGCTCCTGGCATGCACTCCTGCACCCTTGTTTGATCTCTTCATCTTCGCAATACTCTGGCAGCATCGGAGATTCAGATCTGTGGCCCTTGGGTAGAATATAGCTGTTTAGTTCCTATTTTAAATAGGGAAAGAAATCTATATGTAAAACTGAATTTGGGATGTGAACTCTTAATTAATGTAAGCGAATTACTTGGGTGTTAAGACATTTGTAGTAATCTTTCCAATGCCACATTCTCAGTATGGGGGGGGGGGGAAGCCTGAGTTTTGGGCAACATCTGTTGGAGTAGTGTCCGTAGCACATTCAACTTTCAGCTGAATTGTGACCCAGCCTGATCATCTTTGAGCTGTAATTAATGTAATAATGTCTGAAATGTGGTTATATAAAGGTTTTAATTAAGTTCCACATGAGATTGAAGATCATGGCATTGAGGGGTAAACTGGCTGTACAAATTGGAAGTAGGAATAATTAGCAGGATATATTCAGCAAAGTTCTGGAGGTCTCCACTGTTCACATTTATTCTTGGGGCAGAATGGAGCTCCTATTATGTTTCTTGAGGCTAAGTTAAGCAGAATAGAGAGCAGTGTAGATGGAAGTGTAAAATGACAAAGGGAGGTCAATAGATCTACCTTGTGATCAAACTGGAAAAGGATTGCAATAGGGAAGTCTGAGTCACCCACTTTGGACCACAAAACAGTAAATTAGAAGTTGTGGACATCCACAGACACAATCCATTATGTAGACATTATTCTCAGCACATATTCTGACATTTTAATGTTGGAATGCTGGGATTGGATTGGATTTGTTTATTGTCACATGTACTGAGGTACAATGAAAGGTATTTTTCTGCAAGCAGTTCAAAAGATCATTAAGTACATGGGAAGAAAAGAAAATACATAGGGCAACACAAGGTATAAATTATAAAAGAGAGGTTAGTAATGTTAGTCTTAGAATTAAATTTGAAAAGATTAGAACGGGTAAAAAGTGGATCTGTTGGGGGGAGCTCACAGTTGCCTCGCTCCAGTGCCATCTTGGTACTTTGTATAGTTGAAGCACTTCATCCAGGCCTCAAGTCTTCCTTGGACCACATCTAGAGCACTGAGCAACTTATTGGGCACCACATTTCAGGAAGGATATTGGTGTTGGAGGAAGTCCATCCTTTTTATATCTAAACTGGAATTGGAAGGTTGAGATTTGTTTTAAATGAAAGCTGAAGATAGATACTAGCTGAGAATCATTTTAAAATGAAGATGTCACCAGCTAGGCCAGCATTTATTGCTCATGCCTTGTTTTTGAGGACTGTGGAACATGGCTCTGGCTCTAATTTATAGGCTTTCAGGAGTGATATGACTTTTGTTCCAAGGTGATGGGCGTTTCCTGCAAATGTCTGATTGGTAGTACCATATCCCTTCAATTCTTATAGAACAATGATCTCCTTTGACAAACACGGGTTCAAAGGAATAAGTGGATGGATACTGCTCCAAATTATTTTAGTTCTTCAGATATAATGCTAGAAGTTGTGGCAACTGAGTCTGGACTACTTCAAAACACTTACAAAATTTGTGCATAAACCTATTTATGAAGTTCTGTTATGGGAAGTACTTTTCAGACATGTCGGCTAGAGATTTCATTTTCCCCTTGCATACAGGCTTGATCATGTAGGTGAAAATAGTTTTTGATCTTTAGTTCAAATAGGAAATCTAATTCAAATAGAACATTTTATTCAACTCTTCTTTCCTGTAAGTGATTATATATCCTACTGGTGTTTAAGGAGGCTTAAGTGGCAATATTAATACTTTATTGTCTGCCTGTCCATCATATTGAACTGTCCTTTGAAATTACTCCAGATGATATACTTTTTTCAAGCACACTAACTAACTTTTGATCATTTTCCAGGAACTTTTACTTGTGACCAAACAGAATTTACCTGCTCCACTGGCAGATGCATTTCTATGGTATTTGTCTGCAATAGTGAGGATGACTGTGGTGATGGAAGTGATGAAAAAGACTGTGCAAAAACTTCTTGTAGCCCACATGAGTTTCAGTGCAAAAGTTCTGAATGCATCCCCTTGAGTTGGGTGTGTGATACAAATGCGGATTGTGTGGACCAATCTGATGAATTGCCAGACCGCTGTGGGCACATCCATCCTCTGACATGTTCACCAAATGCCATTCGGTGTGTCTCTGGTGAATGCATCCATAGCTACTGGTACTGTGATGGAGATGCTGACTGTAGAGATGGGAGTGATGAAACCAACTGCTGTAAGTAGTCCAAGCTTTTCTGCTTTAGGTATTTGGGTGACCATTTCGGTGTTGTCATCTAGTTGTGGGAGCATATTGAGTAAGGCCATTTGGCCTGTCTGCCCTGTCTGCAATCGGTTAATTCACAGATGTAGGTCGTATTAGTTTTTGCCATCTTTAGCCAAATTCAAAACTGTTCATTGTTGCTCCAGAATCCACAGCCCTATAGAGAAAGAGGATTCCATTGTCACCATTGTGGTGTGCTTGTGTACACTGCACATCCATTTGCGTGTGTACACTGCACATCCCATTAGCTATTAACAACTTTTCACAGTGAATTCATTGCAGTGTTAATGTAAGCCTACTTGTGACGTGTGCATTTGGGGCAGCCAAATGTGTTTGGTCACACTTAACCTTGTTGCATATTAAAATTTTCAAGGACCACACAAATGGCTGTGAAACTAGGTTGAAGAGGATTGTTAAGACCATCCAATTCTTCCACTCCATTCCTTAATCTCTTCCATTCTGATTTTTCTCCATATCCAAAGTGTGATTTGATCTTCCCATCTATGGAATCCTTCCTGTTTACTTCGGCATAACTCATTATACCTCCATCTATAACTTTGGGCATACACTCTTTGTTTCATTGAAATAATAATCTTTATTGTCACAAGTAGGCTTACATTAACACTGCAATGAAGTTACTGTGAAAAGCCCCTAGTCGCCACATTCTGGCACCTATTCGGGTACACGGAGAATTCAGAATGTCCAAATTACTTAACAGTGCGTATTTCAGGACATGTGGGAGGAAGCAGGAGCATCCATATAACATAAAAAGATGTTGTCCTAGATCATTAGGATAAATGTTGCAGCACATATATTCTATTCAATTCTGCTTTTATTTTTGCTGATTTTATGTAAAACTTGCTTTCTGGAAGTCCATGTCACAACTTCTGTGAAACTCTCTATAAATGGGAGTTGGATTAGACCTCACCAGACCTCACACATTCATGCTGTCTTTTTGGTGCTCAAATTACATTCCATAAACAATATGGGGCAAGAGGTACTAAAATGATTTGAGATTTTTGTACGCTTATTCCAATAAGTGAATTTTTAAAAGCTGCCTGGAAGAGAAACTGATCTTTGGATAAGCAGCTGTTGTAAGACATTAACCGTTTGTTTTAAAACTGGATGGGTCACCTACATGTGACATGATGTTGTTCTAACCTGCAGCTTACCACGCGTGTCGACCGGATCACTTCAGATGTGGTGATGGTGCCTGTATCCATAATGACAGGAAATGTAATGGACTGAGTGACTGTCTTGATGCCAGTGATGAATCTGGCTGCGTAAATGGTAAGTGCATGGTGTCACCTAGAACAACTGGCTGACTGAAGTACTTTATTATAAATGTATTTCCTATCTTTCTGCAGCAACAGATTGCATGGGACCCACAAACTTTAAGTGTGGCAGTGGCGAATGCATTGATGTAACAAAAGTCTGTAACCAGCATCAAGACTGCAAGGATTGGAGTGATGAACCATCCACAGAGTGTAGTAAGTAGTAAATTAGTTACGTTGCAGGCATTTGGAGTTTTAATTCTTGGTTTACTGATTTGAACCCATTTCCTCTTGCAAAACAAAAACTTCTATACAATACTTGGCTAGAGTTACATAGATTTTAATTGTACTGAGTGTTCTAATCCAGTATATTGCAGTGTGATTCCGGAAATGGTTTTTGGTGAAAACAATGCTTTAAATCGAAAGACTGATTCTGTGTCATGCAGTGAATTGTGACTTGTATTACACTTTTATTCAAAAAATAACAAATTGGAATAAAACAGTGGACTACATGGCACGGTGGTACAGTGGTTAGCACTGCTGTCTCACAGGTCCAGGGTTCAATTACAACCACTGGTGTCTGTCTGGGTGGAGTTGCACGTTTTCCCAGTGTCTGTGTGGGTTTGCTCCTGTTTTCTCCCACAGTCCAAAGATGTGGCGATTAGGTGGATTACCATGCTAAATTGCCCCTTGGTGTCCAAAAGGTTGGGTGGGGTTGCTGGGTTATGGGGATAGTGGAGGCATGGATTGGGTGGGGTGCTCTTTCCAGGGGCTGGTGCAGACCCGATGGGCCAAGTGGCCTCCTTCTGCACTGTAGATGCTATTATTCTATACTAGTTGGCATGGAATGAATTCACTTTCCACAACCATGTTTTTACAAGCTGTCACGATCCCATTGTGGATCCATAAGTCAAAAGAACCACACAAACCCCCAAATAAAGACATTTCAGATACAAGGTTTCACTCTGTGAAATGTATAGTTCAAATGAAACATTATTAGTTGGTTTGAGGTAGTAGGCAGTGCCTTTAGCCCAATTTCTGCTGCAGTTCCTAAGTATTCCAGTCCCCCTCAAGGACTTAACCAATTCTCTGCAGGCACTGGGTTATGGCCATGCAATCCTCCCCTATGGGCATTTGTTTTTCTGGAACCTCCCCAGCTTACAGCTTCTCCTTCCTTTTTTATCTGTTCTGGAGCCTGTGTCCCACCAGCCACTATTAAACTTGGCAACTTCAGGATTACCATTATCCAAAAACTACTAAGGGATATAAAGCCCCTCTAAACTGAAATGTTTGGGGAATCTAAATTTTTAAGGCCAATTTTCCTTGGCTTCTAGCTGGAGCATGAATTATGCAACTAAGCCTTGTGGTGAAATATTTCTGGGGCGGAATTCTCAGCCCCCCCGCCCAACTGGGTCAGAAACGGTGCGGCGCCGCGCGAATCTCACCGTGCCATCCCGACGCCGGGACACAATTATCCGCAGTGCGGAGAATTGGTGCCAGCGTGGCGCCGGTCGGGGTATACAGCGATTCTCCGGCCTGAATGGGCTGAGTGGCCGTCATCAAAAATCAGAGTCCCGCTGGCGCCATTACAACATCCTCTGAACCGGCGGGACCTCGGCGTTGAAGGGTCCGGGAGCAGCCTGTGGAGGGGGGGGTCCGAGGGGGGGCTCTGTAGTGGCCTGGCCTGCAATCCGGGCCCACCGATCGGCGGGCCGGCCTCTCTGCCCCCCGCCCCCCCCCCCCGGCCTTTCCTCCACATCGTCTCCTGGAGCCCTGCGCCATTTGGATCGGCAGCTGGAGCAGCATAGGCCGTGGGTGTCCTAGCTCCCGGTGGGCCGCAAAATGGGGTCCCGGAACTGGCACCGACGCCGGAGTAAAATACTCCCCGTTTTTACTCCGGCGTCGGCACATAGCCACCCGATGGGAGAATCCCGCCCCTCATCTGTTTGTGGAGTAGCTCACCCCACTCCGACATGGGCATCTCCATTAGAGTACAAGCATATGGAGCTGGTAGCATCAACTTAAGCTTGTAGAATATTGTATTGAAATTACATCAGATTGAGTCAAACTTGCCTCTTTAATGCGATAAGTCAGCTTTGATATTGTAGCTTATTAACTAAATTGTATGCATTAAAAATTGGGAAGTTATTTTATTGGGAGAAGTGTTCTAAAATGATTTCATTATTTTCTCCAGATGTGAATGAGTGCTTGGATAACAATGGCGGCTGCTCTCAAATCTGTAAAGATCTGATCGTTGGCTATGAATGTGTTTGTCCCACTGGTTTTAAGTTGATTAATGAAACTTGTGATGGTAAGTTTACCTCTATTATTCTACAAGGAAATAATAAATCCTTTGATGAAACTCTGAAGGATATTGGTGCTTTATTTGCAGATATTGATGAATGCAAAATTGCTGGGACCTGCAGTCAAACTTGCATTAATTTAGAAGGAAGCTATATGTGCAAATGCCAAACTGGATATCAAATGGACCCAGCTAAAGGAGTTTGCAAGGCTGTAGGCAAGTGTTTTTTCAGTTGAACATCCAAGGGGATTGCATGTTTAATAGATTAATACACTTTTATCCAGGAAGAGAACCCAGACTGCTTTTTCTCCAAGCGGGACCGGTAAAATGATCACTAAATTCTTGAGCAAGTGACCGACTTGCTCACAACTTGGGAATTTAGTAATTGGAATGAAAGGGGAATTTAGTAATTGGAATGAAAGGAAGACTTCCATGGAATTGGGAAAACTTTTATTTGTGGAGTAGAAGCCTGCTTTTCTAATCTTGGCTACCAAACTTTCAATTATAATAGCGATATACCTGACTACTTTCCAATAGTTTTCTACTCCGTTTCTATTAGGACTTTTAAAACAACTGATCCATCAAGCTCCACACCTTGGTATCCCATACTGGATGACATAATCATTGAGAGGAAGTACTATGATTGAAATCGTTAATTAAGTCGCGAGGGCCAGATAGATGGTTTCCGAAGCTAGTGAAAGAGGTTAGGGAGGAGATGGCTGATGTTGATGACTTTCCAATCCTCACTCGACACAGGAGGTACAGAGGACTGGAGAAATGCAAATGTGGTTCCATTGTTTAAAAAGGGATTGAAGGAAAAGCCAAAGAATTATAGGTCTTGAGTCAGTGGTCATCAAATTAGCAGAATCCATCCTGAGAGATTGGATTAACTGTCACAAAGGCATGGACCAGTCGGGGATAGCCAGCATGGATTTGTTAAAGGAAACTCTTGCCTCACAAATTTGATTGAATTGAGGAAGTAACAAGAAGGGTGGCTGAAGGTAGTGCCGTGGCTGAAGGTAGTGCCGTGGCTGAAGGTAGTGCCGTGGCTGAAGGTAGTGCCGTGGCTGAAGGTAGTGCCGTGGCTGAAGGTAGTGCCGTGGCTGAAGGTAGTGCCGTGGCTGAAGGTAGTGCCGTGGCTGAAGGTAGTGCCGTGGCTGAAGGTAGTGCCGTGGCTGAAGGTAGTGCCGTGGCTGAAGGTAGTGCCGTGGCTGAAGGTAGTGCCGTGGCTGAAGGTAGTGCCGTGGCTGAAGGTAGTGCCGTGGCTGAAGGTAGTGCCGTGGCTGAAGGTAGTGCCGTGGCTGAAGGTAGTGCCGTGGCTGAAGGTAGTGCCGTGGCTGAAGGTAGTGCCGTGGCTGAAGGTAGTGCCGTGGCTGAAGGTAGTGCCGTGGCTGAAGGTAGTGCCGTGGCTGAAGGTAGTGCCGTGGCTTTTAGCAAGGCGATTGACAATATCACATGGCAGATTGGTCAAGAAAGTGAATGCCCATGGGATAAAGGCAATGTGGCAAACTGGATTTAAAAACTTGGCTTAGCAACGGGAAAAAGGGTGTGGTTGATGGCTACCCTTGCAATTGAAAGATGTTTCAATTGGTGTTCCACAAAGTGTTAGTGTTGGGACCCTTGCTGTTTCGTTTAATGATTTGGATGTGATAGTAGGGAGAATGCTTGGGAAATTGCAGATGACAAATATTGATGATGGACAGCGAAGAGGCTAACTAACTTTCCAAATGATCTAGATGGTTTGGTGAAGTAGGCGATAAAGTAGAAGAAGGAATTTAACAGTGAATTTGAGGTCCTGCATTTAGGGAGGTCAAACAGGACACAACAAATGGGAATATGAATGTCCGAAGACCGGTAGATGAAGTGAGGTCTTGGCGTCCAGGTACACTGGTCGCTAAACGTAGAAGTTCAAGTAGACCAGGTTGTTAAAAGCATATGGAATGCTGGCAGAGATATAGAATATAAAAGTAAGGATATAATGTTAGAATTGTGTAAAACACTGGTGATGCCACAAGTAGAATAGTGTGCCGTTACCAGGAAGGATGTTATTGCTCTGGAGAGAGTGCAGCGGATATTTTCAAGAATTTTGCCAGGGCTAGAAAAGTGTGGCTGAGGAGAAATTGGATTGGTTGTGTTTTTTCCCCCCTTGGAACAAAAGGCTGAGGGGTGAATTAATTGAGGTGGACAGGATAAAATTGTTTCCCCAGTGCAGAATTCTAGAAACGGGGACAAGGATTCGAGAGAAGTGGCAGAAAGTGTAGAGCGCACAGTTTTGTTTTGTTTTATACAGACGGTAGTTGGAGTCTGGAATTTGCTGCCATGGAAGGTAGTGGAGGCAGAGACACTAAACTCTTCTAAATGGTACCTGGATCTGCACCTTAAGTGCTCTAAGATACAGCGCTATGGACCGGTTGCAGGAAGGTGCGATTAGAAAGGGCACCTGGGTGTCCTAGGGCTGGCATGGATAAGATTGGCCAAATGGCTTCCTTCCGTGCTGTCACTTTTTTATGATTCTATTTTACTTTAAACTGAAATAAACAACCTATACAGTTCAGTCTGTCATGTTTATACACATCACCTAGGCAATCTAGGCATAAGCTGTGTTGATGTAATTTGGTCAGGTTGAGCCTATGAGGAACTGAGGCGCTTTTAAACTTCTAGCTGCTCCTCTGAACCTTTTTCAAGGTCACTTTCTCTGAGGGAATTCTCTGGGTCTAGTGCTGATGTTCATTCTGCAAGTGACAATTGTCCTTTGATTTATACCAAATCTATCAATATAACCTGCATTTTAACTACAGTTTCCCTGCATTTGTCATGAACCTTGAATAATTATCTCATGCAACTACTGCAAGTATTGCTGGACCGGGGTGGGACAGCGGTTATAATTCCTGCCTCAATGCCAGGGACCTGGGTTCAATTCCAGCCTTGGGTAACTAACTGTGAAGTTTGTACTTTCCGCCTGTATCTGCGTGGGTTTCCTCCTGGGTGTTCTGGTTTCTCCCACAGTTCAAAGATGTGCAGGTTAGTGGATTGGCCATGGTAAATTGCCTTTAGTGCTCAAGGGTTAGGTGCATTTATAAGAGTGGGCAGAGGGTTGATGCTGACTTGATGAGTTGAATGGCTTCCTTCTGCACTGTAGGAATTCTGATTCTATAACATGAATAACACAAATGGAATCTAAATCTAAGTTTAAGTGCAATTTGCCACTGGCCCACTCCCTTGGTATTTATCAAAGTTTTCTGAAAGCCCATATCTACCAAGTTTCCACATTTCCCTACCCTTGTGACTTCCAAGGTTTTGCCAGGGACTGTTTATGATAAAGGGTATCCTGTCTCTAAACAATTACACCCCTTAGTAACTTTGGTATAGTCTAGAAACTACTTGTAGCCATTGAATAATGACCCCCATCTCTGGATCTGTAAAGATTTAATCACCTGCTAATGCTCGCATTCCAAGCATTGTCTGGCAGCTTTGAATTTGTCTATATTTGTTTCTGGAACATACCTCTTCGTTCACCTGAGGAAGGAGCAGCGCTCCGAAAGCTAGTGACATCAAAACAAACCTGTTGGACTTTAACCTGGTGTTGTAAGACTTCGTATTGTGCTCACCCCAGTGCAATGCCGGCATCTCCACATCATTGAATAATGAGTTGGCATTGGGCGCAAGTCCTGTTTTGGGTGGGGAATGCCCAGTCGCATTTCCTGAGGAGCTCCATTTGCTTTTACAGGTAGATGGGGATCCTCAAGCCTGCCTGCACCACCTCCTAGGGCAGGGCACCCTGTCCCAATTCCTAGTGTGGGAAAAATGCCACCTGGACACCATGGGACTGTCTGGTGGTGCCCCTGCCAGGCTGGCATTTCAGTAGCAGTGCCACTGGTGGCATCAGCATTGCCAGGGTGCCAATCTCCATCAGCCAACCCTGTCCCAGCCAACCATGTCCCACTTGTGGAGACCGGTGCTAAATGGTGCCCAGCTTTTTGTGTGTGGGGGGGGGGGGGGGCAGGGTTCTTGGTAACGCCAATAGATCCGAGGGGCTGATTAGATCTCCGATCATGACCTATAGCTAGATCTCTCATGGGGTGGGTGTAACGACCGTGTGGATTTCCAGAAGAGACCTTTGGGATTTACTGGCTGCATCCTGTCATGACTCTGGTGGGATGCGGCTCTAAGTAAACCTCACCCAATGTTTCTAGTTGACCTCTCCAAATCAATTTCTCACCACAGATGCTGACTGATCTGAATTTCTAACTTTCTGATTTTCAGCATCTGCAGTACTTTGTTTTCTTCATGTGACCTGTCTGTCTTTTTCTTCCCTTCCCATCTGTTGTGTTATGCTGCTTCGGATAACACAGGCTGCTACTTGATGAGTCTTAACTAAAGGATGCTCCAGACTCTGAAATGAGTTCAACGTGTTTATTGAACTATTAACGCAGTTCTTAAATGAGTTTGACTCTGCTAATCTAACTGTAGTAACTCAGTCTAACTGTACCAGCTTGCTCTAAGCCACATGCTGGGGTGTGATGCTGCTGATCAACCCTGTCTAACTCTCTAGATGTCTGCCTGTGGAAAGAGGCAGGGTGAGTGCCTCATTTCTTTTTTAGTGTTTGTCATGCCCCCTTGTGGTGATGCCACCTGAGTGTCTTGACTGCCCATTGGTTGTGTTCTATTCTGATTGGTTGCATCTTTGCATATCATGACACCATCCCATGCAAAATGTTAGGCATTGCTTCTAACTAATATGCTTTCATTGGCAAACTAGTCCTTGTAGACTTAATGCAATTTATGTCATCGTAATGCCAGAGAAAGCAATGGTTACACTTGCCTTGAAATCATGCTGACCTTCGTGTAGGAACTATATACACCAGAGACAGGAGACCAGCTAATCTCTGTTCCAGTCAGATATTAACTTGCGAGCAGCAATATCCAGGAAGCAACAAGATACCATTATCTGTTTGAGGGAAAAATTGAGAAACTTGATGAAACCTTGACCTTTGGGGATCTTGATGGGCTGGATGTGTTTCCTCTTGTGGGTGAATGCCAAACTAGTGGTCACTGTTCGTTTTTTAAAAAGGGGCTCACCCAGAGGGAAATGAGTCTTTGGAACCTGCTTCCTAAAAAAGACAGTGGAAGCAAAGTCTGCTTTTAAAAACCGAAGTAAATTATATGATGAACAAAGGGTTACAATCAAATGGCTGTAAACTTATTGAATGGCCCGAGGGACAGAGTGGCATATTCCTAAAATTAATGTTTTTCTGTATTGCTCTTTGAAGCAATCTGGTGAGCCCCAGGAGGCTAGTTGGACTCTGTTCACCCAATTCATTTTTAACTGACTTCTGGTTGCAACAATCTTCCTCATGCCTGTTGGACACATCTGCAATCTATTGAAGATTAATTTTCTGAAGTACTGTCTAGCATCTTATTGCTTGTCTAGCTCTGCTAGATGATCAGTATGGGCTAACTTGCCAGTCTTTCCTGCCTTGGATATTAAAATGCCAGTGCTCTGCTCACATCTTTTCTCATTTATAGCACAATCTTTGACTATATTAAATTATCTAAATTGTTCAATTAGACCAAGGCAGATATCGGGATTTGCCAACCACCCCGCCACGTGTTTTTCCATGGCAAGTCAATGCACTCGGGATTCTACTGACCCCTGTTGATGGGATTTCCTGGTAACAGCATTCCTCATCTCCAGGAAACCTGTGCACGGGTGTGGGACTGGAATTTCCTGCCAGTGTGAACAGCTGGCAAATCCTGCCCTTAACGGTCAAAGAGGTGACTGAGTCTCCTTTTACAATATGTAATTTGTGTTTCCAGAAAATGCAAGTAATACTACTGAGCTGAATGTGTCAACAATCATGTGGAGATGCTGACACTGGGGTGGGCACAATAAGAAGTCTCAACATCAGGTTCCAACAGGCTTATTTGAAATCACAAGCTTTCGGAGCACTGTTCCTTCATTAGGTGACGTGGACAAATGGTATCTTGCTTCGTCCAGGATATTGCTGCTCGCATGTTTCAATGAGACTGAACAGATAGATTAGCTCGTCTCCGCTCATTGCGTGTAGCTATTTTTAAAGAAAAATGTTTATTCAAATTTTCCAACAATTTTTAACAAACCCCCCACCCCCCATAACAAAAAAAGAAACACACAACAGTCAAAAATTATACAAAACTTATACATTGGGTTTCCCCATATACTGTAACCCCCCCATATACAGTAACCCCCCCATATGACATTCAAAGGTACCCGTAGGGAAGCCCCCCCCACCCACCCAAATTCCCCCCCTGAAAGAGACCCCACCCCCACCCTTGGGTTGCTGCTGCTGACCTTCTAACGCTCCGCATGATAGTCTAGGAACGGTTGCCACTGCCTGAAGAACCCCTGCACAGACCCTCGTAAGGCAAACTTTATCTTCTCCAGCTTAATGAACCCTGCCATGTCATTTATCCAGGCTTCCACACTGGGGGGGGGGGCTTTGCGTCCTTCCATAATAGCAAGATCCTCTGCCGGGCTACCAGGGACGCAAAGGCCAGGATACCGGCCTCTTTCGCCTCCTGCACTCCCGGCTCGTCCGTTACCCCAAGTAATGCCAACCCCCAACTCGACTTGACCTGGACTTTCACCACCTTGGACATAGTCCTCGTGAAACCCCTCCAAAACCCATCCAGTGCCGGGCACGACCAGAACATGTGGACGTGATTTGCCGGGCTTCCCGAGCACCTCCCACATCTGTCTTCCACCCCAAAGAACCTACTCAACCTCTCCCCTGTCATATGTGCTCTGTGAGTACCCTTGAATTGTATTAGGCTGAGCCTGGCGCAAGAGGTGGAAGAATTAACCCTACTCGGGGCATCAGCCCACAGACCCTCATCTATCTCCTCCCCAAGCTCCTCCTCCCACTTGCCCTTTAGCTCCTCTTCCTCGGCCTCCTCCTCTTTCAGCTCCTGGTAGATCGCTGAGACCCTGGCTACCCCAACCCATACACCCGAAATCACCCTGCCCTGGGTCCCCTGTGCCCGGGAGCAGCGGGAATTCCCTCACCTGCCACCTCTCAAACGCCCTCATCTGCATATACCTGAAAGCATTTCCCGGGAGTAACCCAAACTTCTCCTCCAGCGCCCCTATGCTCGCAAACGTCCCATCTCTAAACAGGTCCCCCATTCTTCTAATCCCTGCCCGATGCCAGCTCCGAAACCCCCCATCCATCCTTCCCAGGACGAACCGATGGTTCTCCCGAATCAGGGACCAAACCGAAACTCTCACCTCGCCCCTGTCATCTCCACTGCCCCCAGATCTTCAATGTCGCCGCCACCACTGGACTCGTGGTGTACCTTGTCGGCGAGAGCGGCAGTGGTGCCGTTGCCAGCACCCTCCGGCTCGTGCCCACACAGGACGCCATCTCCAACCTCTTCTACACCACCCCCTCTCCCTCCATTACCCACTTACAGATCATCGCCACATTGGCAGCCCAATAATAGCTGCACAAATTCGGCAGAGCCAGCCCTCCCTGTCCCTACTACGCTCCAGAATCACCCTCTCTACCCTCTGGATCTTATTTGCCCACACAACCCATAATGCTCCTACCTACCCGTTTGAAAAAGTCCTTGGGAATCATAACGGGAAGGCACAGGAACACAAAGAGAAACCTCGGGAGGACCATCATTTTAACCGACTGCACCCTGCCCGCTAGCGAGTGGCAGCACATCCCATCTTTTGAAATCCTCCTCCATCTGCTCCACCAACCACATCAAATTGAGTTTGTGCAGGGCCCCCCAACTCCCAGCCACCTGGATCCCTAAGTACCGAAAGCTCCTTTCTGCCCTCTTCAACAGCAGGTCGTCTATTCCCTTTACCTGGTCCCCTGGATGCACTACAAAGAGCTCACTTTTTCCTACATTGAGCTTATACCACGAAGTTCCCAACCTCCCTTAAGATCTGCATGACCTCCACCATCCCCTCCACTGGATCTGCCAGATACAGCAAAAGGTCGTCTGCATACAGCGACACTCGACGCTCCTCTTTCTCTTTTCTCCCCCCCCCCCCCCCCCTGACCACCCCCCCCCTCCATTTCCTGGACTCCCTTAATGCCATGGCCAGAGGCTCAATTGCCAGTGCAAACAACAAGGGGGATAGGGGGCACCCCTGCCTCGTCCCCCCGGTACAGCCGAAAGTACTCCGACCTCCGCCGATTCGTAGCCACACTCTCCACCGGGGCTCTATCTACCAACCTGACCCAGCTGATGAACCCCTCCCCGAACCCAAACCTCCGCAGCACTTCCCAAAGATACTCCCACTCCACCCGGTCGAAGGCCTTCTCCGCGTCCATAGCTGCCACTACCTCCGCTTCTCCCTCCACTGAGGGCATCATAATCACGTTGAGGAGCCTCCGCACGTTAGTATTTAGCTGCCTGCCCTTTACAAATCCCGTCTGGTCCTCATGAATCACTCCCGGGACACTGTCCTCCATTCTCATACCCAGCACTTTTGCCAGCAACTTGGCATCCACATTTGAGGAGTGAGATCGGTCTATACGACCCACATTGCAGTGGGTCCTTGTCCCGCTCCAGAATCAGGGAGATCAGTGCCCCAGACATTGTTGGGGGCAAGGTCCCCCCTCCCGTGCCTTATTGAAAGTCCTCACTAGCAACGGGCCCAGCAGGTCCACGTATTTCCTGTAAAACTCGACCGGGAACCCATCTGGCCCCTGGGGCCTTCCCTGCCTGCACGCTCCTCCAGCCCAATTGGCGCCCCTAAACCAGCCACCTCCTGCTCCTCCACCCTCTGGAACCTCAGCTGATCCAAAAATCGTCGCATCCCCTCTTTTTCTCCCTCTCTCTCTCCTTTCCCCCCCCTCCCGCGGGGGGCTCAGATCTGTACAGATCCCCATAGAAGTCCCTAAATACCTTGTTTATTCTCCCCGCACTCCGCACCGTATTCCCCCCCGCTATCCTTAACTCCACCTATCTCCCTCGCTGCCTCTCTTACAAAGCTGGTGTGCCAGCACCCGACTCGCCTTCTCCCCTTACTCGTACGTCGCCCCCTGTACTTTCCTCCACTGTGCCTCTGCTTTCCCTGTGGTCAACAGGTTGAACTCCGTCTGGAGGTTCCGCCGCTCCCTGAGTAGTCCCTCCTCGGGGGGGCCTCTACATATCTCCTGTCCACCCTTAGATCTCCCTCACCAACCGCTCCCTCTCCCTGCCCTCTCTTCTCCCTGTGGGCCCTGATGGAAATAAACTCTCTCCCCTGACCACCGCCTTCAGTGCCTCCCAGACTACCCTCACCTGCACCTCTCCGTTGTCATTGGCCTCCAAGTATCTCTCAATGCACCTGCCTGCACACCACCTCATCTGCCAATAATCCCACATCTAGATACCACAGCGGGCACTGGTCCCTCTCCTCCGCTAACTCCAGCTCCACCCAGTGCGGGGCGTGGTCTGAGACGGCTATGGCCGAATACTCTGTTCCCTCCACTTTCGGGATTAGCGCCCTACTCAAAATAAAAAAATCTACCCGGGAGTAGGCTCTATGGACGTGGGAAAAGAATGAAAATTCCCTGGCCTGGGGCCTGACAAACCTCCATGGATCCACTCCTTCCCCCCCCCCCCCCCCCCCAAAAAAAAAAATCTGGTCCATGAACCCCCTAAGCACCTTGGCCGCAGCCGGCCTCTTACCTGTCCTGGACCTAGAGCGATTCAGTGCTGTGTTCAGCCCGTTCAGGCCCCTCACATTCCAAGTTATCAGCCGGATTGGGGGGCTACTTGCCCCCCCCCCCCCCCACCAGCCGACTAGCCATCTCCTTTTTCTAGGCCAGCCACGTGCCCGCACCTCCCGCACCCTCCAGTCCCCCAGGTGGCAGACCCCTGCCCCGACCACCTCTCCTACTTCAAGCTCCCCTTTGGCCAATGCAGCAGCAACCCTATCTTCTCTTCTCTTCTTCTCCCCCCCCCCCCCCCCCCCCCCCCCCCCCCCCCGGGCGCAGGATGGCCCCCATCCTTCCCTAGCGCGGGAAAAAGCCCGCGCTTTCCTGAGCCTGCCCCCCCCCCCGGCGCAGCTCCTTTTGCGGCCTTACCCCAATTCCCCGGGCCTCCACTCCCCCTCTTACTTCGTGGGGGTCTGCCCCTCCAACACCGACGCCCACACACTCCCCATCAAATCCCTTCACCCATCCCCATCCAGCACCCAAACCAAAGGAACATTCCCTAAACATAATAAACACCATATACACAGTAAACATCCCCCCCCCCCCCCCCCCCCCACAACACACCCTCAATTTGAGTCCAACTTTTCAGTCCGTATAAAGTTCCATGCCACATCAGGCGTTTCAAAATAGTGATGCCGATCCTGGAACGTGACCCACAATCGTGCTGGCTGCAGCATACCGAACTTCACCCCCTTCCGATGGAGCACCGCCTTAGCCCGATTGAAACCAGCTCTCTTCTTAGCCACCTCTGCACTCCAGTCCTGGTAGATTCGGATCTCTGTGTTCTCCCACCTGCTGCTCCGCTCGTTCTTGGCCCACCTCAGGACACACACTCTGTCCATAAAGCGGTGAAACCTCACCACTACAGCCCTTGGCGGCTCGTTGGCCTTGGGTCTCCTTGCTAGAACCCGGTGAGCCCCTTCTAGCTCCAGAGGCCTCTGGAAAGCTCCCGCGCCCATCAGTGAATTGAGCATCGTGCTCATATGTGCCCCTCCACTCCTTCGGGGAGACCCAGAATCCGAAGATTCTTCCTACTCTACCTATTCTCCAGGTCCTCAAATCTTTCCACCCACCTCTTGTGCAGCGCCTCCACCTTCACTGCCAAGCCCAAGATCTTGTCCTCGTTCTCCGAGGCTGTTTGCCGCACCTCCCGGATCGCCGCCCCTTGGGCCTTCTGGGTCTCCACTAGCTTCTCAATCGCCGCCTTCATTAGCGCCAGCATTTCGGTTTTCAGCTCCTCAAAAGCAGCGTTTAAGAAACCCCCGCTGCTCCTGCGACCACTGCACCCATGCTGCTTGATCTCCACCCGTTGTCATTGTTTTTTCTCCCTCTTTCCGCTGCTCCAAGATCACTTTTCACCGCTCCACACCTGGTCCAATCCATATACTGCCGGGGGGGGGCCTTGCTGTCACCTTCCCACACTGGAAGCCGTTGAACAATTGCCATTGGGGCCCCTCTAGAGAGCCCAAAAGTCCGTTCCCGGCGGGAGCTGCCGAACGTGCGACCTACCTAGGTATAGCCGCAACCGGAAGTCTTGCGTGTAGTTATTACACAAGGTCAGCGTGGTTTCAAGGCAAATGTAAACCATTGCTTACGAGGACATACTTCACCTGATGAAGGAGCAGCACTCCCAAAAGCTTATGATTTCAAATAAACCTGCTACACTTTAACCTGATGTTGAGACTTTTGTAGGGCATGGGTTAAGTGTTTAGTGTAGACATTCTTTTTAGTACCAAGCGAGTAAGAGGAATGGATATGGCTTGAACAATATGCACTCATTCTCTTCAGGGCAAGCTATTGAACTCTAGCTTTGTTCACCTAATTTTCTAACCGTGAGGACTTTGGAACAAACTAATAAAACTGGTTGATTTTAAAAGCAAATCACTGCAGATACTGGAATTGAAGCAAAAACAGAAAATACTGGACAATCTAAGCAGATCTGACAGCATCTATGGAGGGAGCACTCTGCTCCCTCCTTTTTCCACAGATACTGTCAGACCTGCTTAGATTGTCCTGTATTTTTGGTTTTTGCTTCAGATTCCTTTGATTCCACTATCTGCAGTGATTTGCTTTAATCTCCATGTTTAATTCACTGCCACTTCCAGGGATGCCTGCCCTGAAATACTGCTGTTCTCTCCAACAGGGTTTGCCACTCTATGAATTCAGGCTCGACAATTCTGAACTCTTTTTTTTTTTTTTTTTTTCTGCTGCCTCCATCCATGCTCATTTCTTCAGGCAGGAGTCTTCCCCTTGATTTATGTTCTAGTTGTAACATAAGCGGCTTCCTTGTGGTGCACTTGACAAAGGAAGGTTCAGACGTGGAGATAACTTCATGTTTATTAAACTATTTACACTTCTATTATTCGGGTTCGACACGACTGCTAATCCTACTATAGCTACCCAGACGGACTAACCAGTTGCTGCAATCCACGTGGTGGGTGTAATATTGAATCAGCACTGTGTCTCTACTCACTGACTGTCTCCACTGGAAAGAGGCAGATCATGTGTCTGGTGTCCTTTATATATGGGTTGGTGCAATGCCCTCCTGTGGCCGTGGCACCTCCTTGTGTATCGTGAATGTCCATTGGTCGTGTCCTATCTACCTGATCTATTGGTTGAGTGTGTGATGTCTTTGGTGCTCCCTCTAGTGTCTAGCCAGCCTACGTGCATTTACATTGATGCACATCACCACACCCCTCTTTGCTTCACACCCCACTCTCCCATTTCCTTGCCTTCAGTATTCTCCCTCTACCTGGACCCCTCTCTGGTCTCTTACCTGCTCTCTCTTTTCATTGGCTGTCTCAATTTCTCTGCTCCTCTCACCCACTTGAACCTGTCTCCTGAACTTGCAGCATTCCACTCTCTGGTCAAACCCAGACTTTGCCATCAAAGCTGTCACTGACCTCTACTTTGCTGAAGCCCAACTCTCAGACACTTCCTCCTACCTCTCCCTGGGCCATGACCCCAGAACACAGACTATCACTTGTTTCCAGGGCTGTCACTGACCTCATCTCCTCCAGAGATTCCTCCACAACTTTCATCCTCAGTCTCTCAACCTCCGCTCACTTCAACCTCCCCAAAATCCACGGACTGGTATGCCTGTGTCAGCCTGTTCTGCCCCATCAAACTAATCCCTTCCTAAATTGACTATATTCTCTCCTCCTTGTCCAGTCACTTCCCACCTACATCTACAATTCCTCTGACACCCCAGGTCCTATCCACAACTTCCAGTTCCCCAGCTCTAACCTCCTCCTTTACCATGGACATCCAATCCCCCTCTATCTCTTTTGACGAGCACCCAATTATTTTTTCCAATTAAGGGGCAATTTAGCATGGCCAATCCACCTAACCAGCATATCTTTTGGGCTGTGGGGGTGGAGCCCATGCAGACATGGGGAGAATGTGCTAACTCCACACTGACAGTGGCCCTGGGCTGGGATTCAAACCCGGGTCCTTGGCGCCTCAGTCCCAGTGCTAACTACCTCGGTTACTTGAACAGAGGCCTGAAACAATCCCCTCCATCTGGCTGAACTTGTCCTCTCTTTGAACAATTTCTCCTTTTAACTGTCTCTCTTCCTCCAAATCGGAGGTGTGGCTATAGGTACCCACATGGGCCCCAGTCTCTGGGGAAATTGGAACATTTTCAGTCCTACTCTGGCCTCCTACCACAACTCCAAAAGTGTTTTGGTGCTGTTCTGTGTTCCTGTCTGGACCTGGAAAATTGTTATAATATTGCATCCAACTTGCATCCCTCTATCACCTTCAGTTGGTCCATCTCTGACACTTCCTTCTCTGACCCCTCTTTCCATTTCTGGGGATAGACTTGTCACCTCGTATCCATTTGAAAGCCCAGACTTCCACCGCTACCTCAACTGCAGCTCTTCACGCGCCACATTCTGTAAGGACTCCATCCCATTCTCCCAGTTCCTTTGACTCCATCGTGTCTGTTCCTATGCCACCTTCCAATAAAAAAAGTGTTGTTGACATGCTGTCTTTCCATCTTCAATCATGGTTTCCCACCATTGTGGTTGACCCATTTCCTGCATCTTGCTCTCACCACGCCTCCCTCCCAGAACCAGGCCAGGTCCCCCTTATCTTCATTTTTCACTGCACCAACCTTTGTATGACAAGAGTCATCCCCTGCCAGTTCCACAACTTCAGCATGATGCCACTATCAAACATGCCCTGCCAGCATTCTGCAGGCACTGTTACTCTGGAATACCCTGGTCCACTCCTCCATCTCCCACTGCACCTTCCCATGCAATCGCAGAAGGTGCCACATCTGCCCCTTTACCACCTCCCGGTTCACTATCCAAAGGCAATTGCACTTGTCAGGTGAGTCAGCACCTCCATCTCCTTCAATCTGGTCTATTTGGTGCTCCCAATGGAATCTAATCTACTTTGAAGAGACTAAATGCAGATCAGTGACCGTTTTGCAAAACTCCTTCAGACTGTCTGCAAGCAGGACTTGGACCTTCCTGATACTTGCCATTTCAACTCTGTCCTGCTCTTCTGTCCACATGTCTGTCTTTTGCCTGCTGCAATGTTCCAGTGAAGCCCAATGCATACTGGAAGAACATCACCTCTTCAGATTAGGCATATTACAGCCTCCTGGATGTAACAAATATAGTTCGACTTCAGACTATGAACACTCCTCCACCGTCACCCTATTTTTATTTATCAATTTGTTTTCAGTTCTTCCATCGTCACCATTGACCCCCAACCCCGTCCAATTTGGGTCATCTGTTCCGTTATAAGTTCTTTGACACATTGCTTACCCATTGCTTCCCCATTTTCTGCCATTAACATATTCTGATCTCTTAATGTGCCACTATCCGCACCCTTCTTAGCCTTGATCACCACTTTCCAAGACATAGTCAATCTCTACCTATACTGGCCCTCTATCCAGCCCCACTGTTCCACACCCCCCTCAACCGTATAAATACAATCCTATGTTCCCCTCTAGCGTTGACAGTCATCCAGACGTGTAAGGTTGTCTCCCTTCTCTCCACAGATGCTGTCAGACATGTTGAGAGTCCACTACTTTTTGTTTGTAATGGAACCCGTCATAGAAACATAAAATTTACAGTGCACAAGGAGGCCATTCAGTCCATAGTCTGCACCGGCTCCTGGAAAGAGCACCCTCACTTAAGCCCATACCTCCATCCTATCCCTGTAAACCAGTAACCCCACCTAAACCAATTTAACATGGCCAATCCACCTAACCTGCACGTCTTTGGACTGTGGGAGGAAACCAGAGAACCCGGAGGAAACCCATACTGACATTGGGAGAACGTGCAGACTCCGTTGGGACCCTATGAAGTAACTGTTGACCACTGTGCTACCCATAGGTTGATCGGGCTGAGTTGCCAGTGCCTTGGTCGATGTGGGTGGTCAGGCTTCTTTCCTTTTTTATTGGCTTTGTAGCGGTTTGGTACAACTGAGTGGCTTGCTTGGCCATTTCAGAGTGAACTACATTGCTGTGGATTTGGAGTCGCATGTAGGCCAGCCAGACCAGGTGAGGACGACAATAGCAGGTTTCTTTCCCTAAAGTGTGTTTATGACAATTGTTCCATGGTCTACATTAGACTTTAAACTCAACATTTAGAATTATTGGATTCAATCTGCAATGGTGGGATTCGAACCCGGGTCCCCAGAGTACCCTGGGTCTCTAGATCACCAGTCCAGTGACAATACCACTATGCTGCCACCTCTGTTGAGAATTCAGAATGTCGAAATTACCTAACAGCAAATCTCTCGGGACTTCTGGGAAGAAACCAGAGCACCCGGAGGAAACCCACGCAGACATGGGTAGAACATCTCTGCACAGACAGTGACCCAAGCCGAGAATCGAACTTGGGACCCTGGTGCTGTGAAACGAGTGCTAACCACTGCTACTGTGCCGCCACATGTGTACTTTGAATAACGTTCTGCATAAATGTCTTGGGCTTGAGGTAAATCTCAGCTGGTCAAGTAAACTTTGAGGGACGCTAAGTTTCCTCTCTTTATTAGGAGAGGAACCATACTTGATCTTCACTAATCGCCATGATATCAGAAAATTGGGATTACACCACAAAGAGTACAGTCAGGTCGTCGCACAATTGAGAAATGCTGTCGCGCTGGATATTGATGTGGCAGAGCAGCTGATCTTCTGGGCTGACTTGGGACAGCAGTCGATTTTCAGGTAATTCAAGTTCTAATTTATTGTCTTGCATCTTGTAGCTGACCTTGTCCAAAACTGCCCTAGCTAGCTCCAGTATCCAATTTTGGACAAGTTTACAAGTGACTCTGTCTCCTTTGAACACTTGTAGCTGATTTCATTTTATTTCCAGCAATGTTTAGTTGATCTACAGGTGGGTTTTTCATACTTTTAAATGAAACCAATAATCACGAAGACATTTACCTGTCAAATTGTCTTATTTTGTTTAAACCTCCTCTTCAAATCATGATCATTACTTACAACATGATCCAGGGAGCCATTCAATTACTTAATGTCAAATATGCCAAACCTTTTTGACTCCACACCAAAAATAGAAGTGTTTCGGAAGCATGTCAAGGTGCAGCCTACATGGTGACTTGAAATCAATTGTAATCATACAGTATTGTGGCGCTTAATCCATATGTAAGTTTGTTTTGACATTTGCATGCAAGAATAAATGGTTGGGGTTTGTTTACTTGATTTTTTTTTTTCTCTGCAGTATGGTGATGGAGAAGCACAAAGGCAGCACTGGTATTTCCAGGATTGTTAACAATGTACAAATTCATGTGGGAATTGCTGTTGACTGGATCTACAACAATATTTACTGGACTGATATGGGTGCTAAGACCATATCTGTTGCAAGCTTTGATGGATTCCGAAGGAAAACCCTCTTTGACCGCAACCTGAGGGAACCAGCTTCTGTAGCAGTTGATCCACTACTGGGGTATGAGCCTTGCCTTGAATCTACTATAGGGCATTGAATTAATTCGCTTTAGCTGGTGTTTTCAAATCTTTTGTGACCAAAGGTTTTTTGGATGATCCGGTACCCAACCAGATGACCCGGTAACTACAGATGCTCACTTATAGTTTGTATTTTGTATTACAAAATGATTTGGGCACAAGTTATTTTTTTCGTGTGCTGATATTTTTAGATTTGAGTTGACTACAACGATTTCATTCATTTTTTTTTTTACATTTCTCATCAAATATTTAACCAGTTCAATGATTTATTATTTGCCTCAGCCATTTGTAGTAAATGTATTGTCCTAACTCCCTTGAAGTTAATTCTGTTCTAACCCCACTGCCACCCCTCACAGCCCTGTTTTTCTGAATCACTAACCCAAAGCTACTACCCAATTTTATTAACTTGCATTTCCCTTGTTTAAATGCATGAAAACCCCCATATTTTTAGGCTTCACATCTGAAGCATGTTAATGCATACTCTGAATCTTTTTATGCATGTTTCATACTTCAAATCATTCCTAAACTGATTACCGACCCTAAACCGTATCTGCTCATTCATCATCACTTGTTTATATATTCATTGCATTAATGGCACTTCTCTGTCTGCTTGTCTATGCTTCTGTATCCAATCAATTTTATATTTGACTTCTGATGTATGCAAGTCTGCACGCTGCATATGGTTCAAGCATTTTTATGATTTGCTGGAAGGGCTGCTTGCATGTGCAAGATTGGAGCTTTTAAATTATCGTAACAGTAGTTCATTTGTATTTCAAATCACACCTAACAGACAAAGTCGGATATTAACTTTTTAAAAGCTATTTTCTTAACGCTTTCACATATTGCTGGACAACACCATATGATATGTACCCGTGCAATTCCTTCATTGGCTGCAACCTTCCGGCCATTCCGGCTGACAGGATCTTCCTGTCCTGCGAACGATGCACCCTTGCCATGTGTTTCTTGGCATCAAGGGGTGCATTCAACCGAACTGGACCAGAAGATCCTGCTGCTGGTCAGTGGTGGGATATGTGGAAAATCCCATCCATTGTGTACAAATGTGTTGGAACCTTGCAGTTGGAATTGAAATTTTGCTGTGTTTTTTTTGGTTCACCTGAATAACATAGTGACTTTAACATGTGGAACCATTTGTTAGTGAAGAATAGTAATTAGCTACTTTGTAAATTCAAAATAACTGCATTGGAGCCTTCATTAGTATTGTGCCTAAAGGAACAGTTCACTTTTTTTCCAGTCTCTGGCAATCCTGCAAAGAAATGCAGCTACCCGGAACTCTGTGATGGTAGCTTTATTCTAGGGTCAGATTTCAGAGTATTACATTTTCTAAAAGTGCAAAAGATTGTAGAAATGCAAGACTGGGAAAGAAACTAAAGCATCTACCCCCAAATATTTTGCTTCAAGAGGCAATCCGACCACAAAGTTGGAAGATGCAAGAGTAATTAATTGATTTATTGGCCAAATGTACAGCATCACTTTGCAAAAGCAACTGCACTTTTATCCAATATTACACCTGTACTTTTATTAATATTAATTAAACCAAGTCATTGGTGTCCAATTTCAGAAATTGGGGAACTTGTAAAGTAGGAATTCTGTTACATGCCCCAATTGTTGTTTAGCCACTGCCACGTGCCTCACTCTGACAAAGCAGCTATTTTGAGCCTATATTTGGAGCAATTGGCATGCTTAAAATTGTCTGGTGTTCTAATTGGCAACCAGGTATGGGGAAACTCTGTTCATATTACATTTGTGTTGACTTGATCTATGTTCTGCTGAGTTACCATACCAGTAGCAATGATATAGTGGAGAAATAGAAGATAGGGGGTGGGTTGGGGGCAGTTCTTGGTGCCTCTGCGCCCTCTTTATCTGCTGCCAGGCATCTTGGCGTTGAGGGTGAGGAGATATTTGTCTTTTTTTGCAGGCTAAATTCTGTAAAAGGTACCTGTTTTTCTGTCTTGCGGAGGAGAGCCACCTAATATGTGACTACTCGGCACATCTAACAAGAACATGGTTGACTCGTAACTATATAACTACTCAAGCATTTGGGGATGGGCAACTGGCCTTGTCATTGACACCATGTCCCATGAATGAATAATGGCCCACAATATCTTAAGTTTATAGATAAGCTATGCAAAGTCTTCTGCAGTTCAATTTTCAATCTTGTAGTAATCTCAGACCTGATTTGCGAATAGTTGGTAGGAATCTAAAATTGGGTGTGCTACCATTTCAGCATAACATAACTAGCCTTTTTGGAGAAAATGCTGTCCCATACAGCTGGGATCTCTAGGTGAAATAGCAGTGATATTTCATGTTGTATTTGCTGAAGCTTGAATTTTTTAACCTCATTTAAAGGTATATTTATTGGTCAGACTGGGGTGAACCTGCAGTGATTGAAAAAGCCGGAATGAATGGTGTTGATCGCAAGCTCCTCGTGACCAAAAACATTGAATGGCCAAATGCCATTGCACTTGGTGAGTAGACTTGTATAAAAGCAGATTTATTTTTATTGTCAGTTTCTGCTTCTACAACATAGTTTATTTGGTTCAATTTTCTCATAGATCTTGTGAACAAACGTCTATATTGGGTTGACTCTAAGCTGCACACATTGTCAAGTGTGAACATGACTGGACAGGATAGAAGAACTGTGCTTTCCTCACATGAATTACTTGCTCATCCTTTTGGTGTATCAATATTTGAGGTAAGGTTTGATATGACAAGTGTGAAGTTGTATAAACATTGTTAAATGGTTTTGGAAAAAGTGACTGACACAAGTGTTATGAAGAGTTTTGGAAGATTCTTAGATTTTATGGAAACTCCAGAACTTGTATTAGATCCATCTGATATCTGCTCCTCATGCCCATCTACTTGCAGTCAAGGGGCAGATGGTCAATTTAAGATTGTTTATGCAGCATAAGGAAGACTACAGCTTATGCTGTTCAGGAGAACATCTAACCCCTGGTCAGTATTTCTGACCAATTATAATAGCTATTCATTATGCTAGATTTGTACTACTTTTGTGTATATTGTGTGGTAAATATTTATAGAAAAGCAAAATACTGCCGTGCTGCAAATCTGACCCAGTACAACGCATGTAAAGTTACTTCCACCCGCGAGTGGGTAGATTTGCAGCTAATATTGGCTTTCTTTGTCTGGAATGAACTTTGGAAGTGGTCTTATTTCAGGATCATGTCTTCTGGACTGACTGGAAATATAACACGATCTATCGTGCTGATAAATACACTGGAGAGGATCCGATCACTTTAATCTCCAATCTTAAGGAAGCTCAGGACATCATTGTCTATCATGAGCTTGTACAGCCAACAGGTAGGAAGTCTTATTTAATATCAATTAGCAAACCCTTTTTTACTAGTGGTGGTTTACTGTTTGGTTCCTACGGATCAATGACTTAAATCTATGCAATTCTGATGTAGCTAAAAATGAAACTAGCTGAAGTCCTTGATTGCCTTAATGTCAATTTTGGATCTCCAAATTGAGTTCACTTTTTTCAAATGTTGCAACAAAAAAAATTAACTTTTCAAAATGCAAATGCACTAATTTGGATGCTTACCTTGCCTATAGTGCACCTGAATTGACTGTTTATTGCACAAAATAATGGGGCAAGTTTGCTTCGTTTCAGGCTGTCTTCCACTTCAACTACTGACTCAATGATCATCAGGAGATGTAGGTGTCACTGGCTGGGCCAGCATTTATTGACCATCTCTAATTTGTCATTGAATGGAATGGTGCGTTCAAGCACATTGCTGTGGGCCTGAGCCACATGTAGGCCAGACCAAGTAAGGGTGGCAGATGGTTTATATGGGGATTGGCAATGGTTTCATGGTCATCATTAAAATTCCTAGTTTTAAAAATATATATTTATTGAATTCCAATCTCACCATCTGCCATAGTGGGATTCTAACCCCAATCCACTGCGCATTACCCTGGGTCTCTGGATTATTAGTCCAGTGACAACACCATTACACCTGGAGGGGGACCAATATTCTACAATGCAGATTTTCTAGTGCTACAAGGGAGGATTTAAACTAGATTGGCAGGGAGATGGGATCCTCAGCAGCAGGGAAGCAAATGAGGGGCTGAAAGGAGATGGAGTACTCAGCAGCGGCAAGCTAAATAGACATGATAGGCAGGGAGCAGGGAAAACCTGTTAGATTAAATTGCATCTATTTCAGTGCAAGAGGGCTGATGGGTAAGGCTGATGAACTAAGGGCATGGATCGGTACGTGGGACTGGGATATTATAACCTTAACTGAAACATGGCTAAGAGAAGGACAGGACTGGCAGCTTAATGTTCCAGGGTACAGGTGCTTAGAGGAGGGGAAGTTGCATTTTTGATTTAAGGGGGGGGGGGCATTACGGCAGTAGTCAGATTAAATAAGCGAGGGATCATTCAGTGAGTCTTTGTGGGTTGAACTAAGAAATAAGGGACTGCTGATATTATTGGGGTTGTACTGTAGGCCCACAAATAATTAGAACAAATATGCAGAGAAATTGGGGAGACCTGCAGGAGTAATGAGGTTGCCATAGTAGGGGATTTTAATTTTCCTAACGTTGCCATAGTGGGAAGATCTTGGATAGAAGTGTTCAGGAAAGTTTCATTGGGCAGTGTGTGTAGGGTCTGACTCTTAACGAGGGCAAAATTTGATCACCTTGTGGGAAATAGGGCAGGGCAAGTGACTGAGGTGATGGTTGGGGACCAGTGACCATAGTTCTGTTAATTTTTAAATAGTTATGGAAAGGGACAAAACTGGTCCACCAGTGCAAGTTCTAAATTGGGGCAAGGCAAATTTTGATGGATGAGTTCAGGGTCTATATTCCTGTTCGGGTGAAGGGCAAGGCTGGCAGAAGTAGGGAACTCTGGATGACACAACCTATTGAGGTTTTGGCCAGGAAAAAGGAGGAGGCATGGCTTGGGCATAAGCAGCTGGAATCAAGAATTCCCTGGTGGTGTACAGGGGATACAAGTAGGAGTGCGAAAAGGGGGCATTAGGTGGCTTTGGCTGAGGATTAAAGTTAATCCAAAGGGACTCTTCAAATATATTAAAGGAAAAAGAATAACTAGAGAGAATGGGACCCCTCAAGGACTGTAGTGGACATGTGTGAAATCGCAGGAGATGGGTGAGGTTCTTAATGAATAGTTCTCCTGTTTACTGTGGAGAAAGACACTAAGACTTGGGAACCTGGGAAGGTTAGTGGTGATATATTAGGGACAGTTTGCATTAGAGGTGATGGGATGTATTATGTATGAAGGTGGATAAATCTGGCCCTGACCAGATATATCCAAGAACACTTGAGGCTGGAGAAGAAATTGTGGGAGCCCTGGCTGAGATTTTCATTATTGTTAGCCACGGATGAGGTACCAGAAGACTGGAGGATAGCAAATGTTGTACCCTTATTTAAGAAGGGCTGCAAAGAAAAACCTGTGAATTATAAATTGGTAAGCAAGTTACTAGAGATGATTCTGAGGGATAAGATGTACAGGCATTTGGAAAGACTGGGTTTGATTAAGAACAGTCAGCACTGCTTTGTGCATGGGAGATCATGTCTTAAAACATTATAGTGACCAGGTAGGCTTGAGGGCAAGGCGGTAGACTTAGTCTATATGGACTTCAGTAAGGCCTTTGATAAAGTTCCACATGGTATGCTGCTCTGGAAGGTTAGATCACATGGACTCCAGGGAGAGCTGGAAAATTGGATATATAATTGGCTTAAAGATGGAAAGCAGAGGGTAATGGTGGAAGGATGCCTGTCGGACTAAGAGGCCTGTGACTAATGGTGTGCCTCGGGAGGTGGGGGGGGGTGGGGTCCGTGCTGGGCCCGTTGCTGTTTGTTATCTAATCTAGATTTGGATGAGAATTTAAAAGGCATGATCAGCAAGTTTGCAAATGACACTGGCATTGTAGACAGCGAGGAAGGTTATCAAAAATTGCAGCAGTATCTTGATCAGCTGGGGAAGTGGGCTGAGAAATGGCAAATGGTTCAATACAGATAAGTGTGAAATGTTACATTTTGGAAGGTCAATCAAAATAGGAGTTTCACGGTGAATGGTGGAACCTTGGAATATCGTGGAGCAGAGGGACCTTGGAGTTCAGGTGCACGGCTCTGAGGGTCAAGTCACAAGTAGGTAGGGCAGTGAAGAATGCTTTTGGCATGCTTGCCTTCATCAGTCAGTGCATTTGAGTATGGAAGTTGTGCTGCAATTGTACAGGACATTGGTTAGGCTGCATCTGGAGTATTGTGGTGTTTGGTTGACTTGCTATAGGAAAGATGTTAAACTGGACAGCGTGCAGAAGAGATTTGCAAGGATGTTGCCAATACTCCAGGGACTGAGTTTAGGGAGAGATTGGACAGGCTAGCACTTTTTTCTTTGGAGTGCAGGAGGGGTGATCTAGGAGGTGTATAAGATCATGTGAGGCATGGATAGGGGGAATGCACTCAGTCTTTTTCCCAGAGTTGGGGAATCGAGAATAGAGAACTGGAGGGCATAGGTTGGGAAAGAATTAACGGAAACCTAAGGAGCTACTCTTTCACACAGGGTGGTATGTATGTGGAATGACTATGTGGCATGCCCCTTTTGGGGGCAGCACGGTAGCACAGTGGTTAGCACTGTGGCTTCACAGCTCCAGGGTCCCAGGTTCGATTCCGGCTTGGGTCACTGTCTGTGCGGAGTCTGCACGTTCTCCCCGTGTCTGCGTGGGTTTCCTCCGGGTGCTCCGGGTTCCTCCCACAGTCCAAAGATGTGCAGGTTAGGTGGATTGGTCATGCTAAAATTGTCCTTAGTGTCCACAAAATGTTAGGTGGGGTTTGGGGGATAGGGTGGAAGTGAGGGCTTAAGTGGGTCGGTGCAGACTCGATGGGCCAAATGGCCTCCTTCTGCATTGTATGTTCTATGTCTATGTCTATGACCTGCCGGAGGAAGTGGTTGAGGCGATTATATTGGACAGATACATAAATAGGAAAGGTTAGAGGGATGTAGGGTTAGCTTAGATGGGTTTTTTGGTTGGCATGGACTGTCATGATATCCACATCAGCATATCATGGTGCAATCACGCACACATTGATGGACAGGCAGTTGGACCAACCAGCACACACATAACATCGCAGCCAATCACCAGTGAGAGCACACGCACTATAAAACCAGGAACACCACAGTTCCCGCTCATTCAACAGGAGATAGCACAGAGCTTGCAGTGTAACACTCAGCCATAGTCCATGTGCTGAGTGCCTCACTAAGATAGAGTGATAGGGCTGGATCCACAGGTTAGCTGGTGAAGCCAGAAGTTAGTTGTAACCATTGTTAAGACAATAAAACAGTTGTACCATCTACAGCCGTGTTGGATCATTTGTGCAGCAGAATACCCAACACGACATGGACCAGTTTGGGCAGAAGGACTTGTCTCTGTGCTATAGATTCTATGATACAAGATGATCTTTCAACAAGATGTGCTTAGATTGTGGTTTCCTTCTCATTCCACTTTAAGCTAGATGTGTTGTGATATGGGGCGGCATTCTTTGGACTAGCCTGTGGCAGGACCCGTTGTGAGTGAGAATGGAAAATTTGGAATTCCAGCCAATACTCCCTTAACCTTCAGCAGCTCTGGAAATCACAGCTGCAAATCAGAATGGAACATTTTGCCCACATGTAAAATATAGAATCTGGCAACATTTTTGGTTAAATTCTTGTTGCGGTTCATCAAATCCAGTAAAACTAAAATTAAAAGTTGATCCCAAACTCTGGCAGGAGAATTTAACAATGCACCCCCTCAACCCACTTGTACCACCCAGGTTTGTGTTGGCAGCCACAGATATCTGACATAGCGATAGCCATTGGCCAGTAACAGTCTGTTGAAAGCAATACTTCATCTGACAACATGTAGAAATTCTACTTCATTGTGTCTGTGTTGGTTCTGTCTGTGCAATTTGTCCAGTGTAACAAATCATGATTTTAAGCACAGATCCAATTTCCCCAATATTTACACTAGTTTGAAGAGATTGTTGTGGGGACTGACCCTGCATGAACCCAGGATGAATTAATGTTCAATCTCTGCTAATTGCACTCGCAGCGGGCCTTAAATGCTAGATTAAGCTGGTTCTTGGCACAAAACACATTATATTCAAAAATGTTTTAATATGCTTCCCCCTCTTTCTGTACACTGTCTCTGACTGCACGTGGTATTTATAATCTATTCCACTAGCTCCCTTTATCCATATTAAATTATCATTTTGCACATATCAAATTTTCAAAAGATGTTTTAAACCAGTGTAAATGGGCTATGTTTTATGGTCAATATTGCAATATGCAAATGAGCAGAACTGCTGTCCACAATGTAAACTGTATCGCATTAAGTGAGTAGCTATTTCTGCTGGTTTAAGTTCTTCGCAGTTCCTTAGTCACCTGTCCTTGCAGATTTGCATAACAGCAGTTTGCATTGGAAATATTTGAAATATATTTGGAGGTAATTGCCATTGTATTGGAGTAGAAGTTAATGTTAGATTTATTTAAAGAACCATTCGAACATCTTGCAATACTAAAGCCAGCTGTATTTTAGAGCACATTGTATTGATTTGGCCACAATAGGATGCATGAAAATTGAAAGGTGGCTTGGTTTAAACTGCATATTTTTCTATTGGTTCTCAAGACATGCTTTTGCTCGTCAGGTTGGTTTTGCCATACACTGCTAGTAGCAGTAATCCCACTGAGAAGGCAAATCTCTTCTTGCGATGTTTTGGACTGTTGGCTAAAAGTTTGAACTGTCATACATGAGGATATTGGCTGTGATCAACTTTTTTGATTGCCTTTTATTGAAAACTTCTTTCTAGGCAAAGACTGGTGCAATGAAAATCTGAAGAATGGAGGATGTAAATATATGTGTCTTCCAGCTCCTCTGATCAACAGTTACACTCCAAAATACACATGTGTATGTCCACCTGGAATGGAGTTGCACAAGGATGGACAGAACTGCAGAGCAGGTATGAGAATGAAATGCAAAAGCACTGCAGGTGCCGGAACTACAGAAATTCTGGAAATACTCATGGGTCAGGTAGCATTTAATGGGGCAAGTTACATTTTCTGTCGCCTGCAACATTAGCTCTCTTTCTCTCTTTCCTCCACCCCCACATGCAGACGCCCCCCTCCCCTGTTGGAGGGAGCAGATAGCACACTGGCTGTAAATAATAGTTAAACTTAGTAACTCCAACTTGCAAGAGTGTTATTAATGGACTGGTGAGGCAGTTGTTGGTAACCATTTACAAACTATTTAAATTTCAATTTGTAGATCACTCCACTCCAAATTGGGGACAGCGTAAGGAGGGAAGACTGACAATCAGACATGTAAAATGAGTAATTTCAATTTGGTGACTGAGCAAAATGGGTTATGTATGGGACAAAGCAAGAGGTTACGATTGAAGAGAGCTCGCATGGACCTTGGTTAAATTTATGAAGTACTGTGTATAGTTCTGGTCTCAATTATGCAAAAATGATGGCACAAAATTCCAAGCATGATTGGAGGTTGGGGGCAGCACGGTAGCCTTGTGGATAGCACAATTGCTTCACAGCTCCAGGGTCCCAGGTTCGATTCTGGCTTGAGTCACTGTCTGTGCGGAGTCTGCACATCCTCCCAGTGTGTGCGTGGGTTTCCTCCGGGTGCTCCGGTTTCCTCCCACAGTCCAAAGATGTGCGGGTTAGGTGGATTGGCCATGATAAATTGCCCTTAGTGTCCAAAATTGCCCGTGGGGTTACTGGGTTATGGGGATAGGGTGGCGGTGTTGACCTTGGGTCGGGTGCTCTTTCCAAGAACCGGTGCAGACTCGATGGGCTGAATGGCCTCCTTCTGCTCTGTAAATTCTATGATAATGATCTATGATAACAAAGGCAGGTATTTGCATCAAATAGTAGTTGAGGCGAATAAGATTCCTTTTAAGGGAAGCAAGTCATGAGGGTGAAAGCAACAAAATGCTGATGGGATTTAGATGAAGTAGGTGAGAAGAGATTTGTATGGAGCATAATCACCACGTTGGGCTGAATGACCTCTTTGTGCTGTAAATCCAATGTATTGTCATCAACTTTCTCATGTGGCGCGCTCTCGCTCTCGCTCTCGCTCTCGCTCTCGCTCTCGCTCTCGCTCTCGCTCTCGCTCTCGCTCCCCCCCTCCTTTCTCTCCCCCCTCCTTTCTCTCCCCCCTCCTTTCTCTCCCCCCTCCTTTCTCTCCCCCCTCCTTTCTCTCCCCCTCCTTTCTCTCCCCCTCCTTTCTCTCCCCCTCCTTTCTCTCCCCCTCCTTTCTCTCCCCCTCCTTTCTCTCCCCCCTCCTTTCTCTCCCCCCTCCTTTCTCTCCCCCCTCCTTTCTCTCCCCCCTCCTTTCTCTCCCCCCTCCTTTCTCTCCCCCCTCCTTTCTCTCCCCCCTCCTTTCTCTCCCCCCTCCTTTCTCTCCCCCCTCCTTTCTCTCTCCCCCCCTCCTTTCTCTCTCCCCCCCTCCTTTCTCTCTCCCCCCCTCCTTTCTCTCTCCCCCCCTCCTTTCTCTCTCCCCCCCTCCTTTCTCTCTCCCCCCCTCCTTTCTCTCTCCCCCCCTCCTTTCTCTCTCCCCCCCTCCTTTCTCTCTCCCCCCCCCCTCCTTTCTCTCTCCCCCCCCCTCCTTTCTCTCTCCCCCCCCCTCCTTTCTCTCTCCCCCCCCCTCCTTTCTCTCTCCCCCCTCCTCCTTTCTCTTCCCCCCCCTCCTCCTTTCTCTTCCCCCCCCCCCTCCTTTCTCTCCCCCCCCTCCTCCTTTCTCCCCCCCTTTCTTTCTTTCCCCCCCCCCCCCCCCAACACTTCGGCTGTCCAGCTCTAGCAATTAACCCCATTTGATCTCCAGGGTTGGCTTTTCTTCCTGACCTTGCACTGTTACCACCTGCAGTTCAATTTCCAGTCCACTGGTGGCAGCATCCTGAAATTCTGTGTCTCTCCTTCATTTTAATTTTCCTCGTCCACTGAGGAGGCTGTGGTGTTGTCGCTGTGCTAGTAATTCAGAGACCCAGAGTAATGCTCTGCAGACCTTGGTTCGAATCCCAGTTTAAAAAATCTGGAAGTAAAAGTCTACACGTGACCTTGATTGTTGAAAAAATCCATCTGGTTCAATAATGCCCTTTAGGGACTGAAATCTGTTGCCTAGTCTGGCCAACATGTGATTCCATATGAAATATGTGATTGACTCTTAAATGCCCTCAGGGGTAGGCAATAAATACGGGGCTAGCCAGCAATGCCTTAAATGCCTAATTGAATCGAAAGTGACAAGACATTTTAGTCCGTTCATAAGGCTGCCTTTTAAGTGAAATATAGTGAGCCTTCTGTGGTAATGTGCATCAATGTAAATGCACGTAGGCTGGCTAGACACTAGAGGGAGCACCAGAAACATCTCACACACAACCAATAGATCAGGTAGATAGGACACGACCAATGGACATTCACGATACACAAGGAGGTGCCACGGCCACAGGAGGGCATTGCACCAACCCATATATAAAGGACACCACACATGACCTGCCTCTTTCCAGTGGAGACGGTCAGTGAGTACAGAGACACGGTTGATTCAATATTACACCCACCACGTGGATTGCAGCAACTGGTTAGTCCGTCTGGGTAGCTATAGTAGGATTAGCAGTAGTGTCTAACCCGAATAATAGAAGTGTAAATAGTTTAATAAACGTGTTATCTCCACGTCTGAACCTTCCTTTGTCAAGTGCACCACAAGGAAGCCGCTTATGTTACACCTACAACATAACAAATCACCTTCAACATGGTAAATCGATATTTCAGGCATGTCTATCACAGTTTAGGTTAAAGATCCCCTAACTACTAGGTTAACTATCCCCTAACTATTCATCTTGAGCCAATAAGATCCTGTTTAAACAGTCAAAAATTCAACTCCAGATTAGTTGGGAATGTTCAATTTATATATAAATTGGCACCATGTGATGTTTCATGCTTTTCATGCCTTGGCCCCTATGTACTAGCCTGTGTAACACTGGATTTTATTTGGACATTACATATTCCAGCTACAATTCTGAGCCGAATATCAAACTTAGTCAAAAATTGGGAAGGTTATTCATTTTTGCAAACAATTGTGCTCTAGATTTAGTACAGTTTGAATACTAGAATGAGTTTTGCTTCACCCATTTACATCCTTTCTGTAGTACCGGTGTGAGCTGAAGGGTTGATCCCTGGCTGGGACAGACATGTCCTGATAAATCATTAAAAGCCAGTGATGTACTAGCTTCAGGAGGAAACCATTTCATGCAAAATTGTCGATTGCCTAGTCTTTAAAAGGAATTGGAGGATATTTGCTAATAAAGCAAATGCTTCTGCATTTGATCATCAGCAATTGGCTGTAGACCTAAAGATAGTAGTTTGATTCTTGGTCTGTATTTGTGGCCATGGTTCGTTTCAGCCCATAGCAGATGCTACAATTGAATTCAATGTAGCTTGTGGTGATCTCTGTAGGTGCATGCACACAAGGGGTTAATGGGTAGATAGCAGCACCACATGATCACCAGAGGGCTGGACCAACGGGTATGAAGGGCAGCCACACGGGGTCTCTGTGTCTCTCTCTCTCGGGTGTGCTGTGAACAGGGAAACATCAGAATCACATAGTGGAGTTACATTTAGTTACAATTGTTAAATCTTGTTATCCAATTCCTAGTTCCCATGTCAAGGTAAAGAACTTGCGCATTAATAGTTATAATTACTCAATAAACCTTTGTTACTGGACGAGTTTGAGTCTTCAACAAGATCCAGAGGACCTCGCCATCAGCCAAGGATTGAGTAACACATGTTATCGACCACGCAGGTAACACTATATAGCTCAGTTAGGTCTGGGAGGGAGGGGTAGGGAATAGATTCTGCTTGTGATCACCTGTTCTTGCTGTGCATGTGGAAGGACTGGGTCAAGCCTGGTTGTAGCCCAGTAGTTTTTTTTTCTGTTACACAAGCGGAGTTGACCTACCACAAGATTTTGACAGCAAGGCCGAATTGAATACTACTTGTTAATTTCCAATTTGATGCAATCTTTTGCAACTTCAATTTTGCATTGAAAACATTTCTCTATTTAACTACTTGTGGAATAAATAAACTGGACTAAGGGTGCAGTAGATGATTTCAATTGAATGTTTCATCCGAAGAGAACACTCATTCCTTAAACTGCTCATCAGTGAGAATATTAATTTTCAATCAATGCATGTTTCTAACTATAAATATTTTGTTTTAACCAGTTAAAACTACCTGTGGAGTGATAGAATTCAAGTGCAATGATGGGCAATGTATACCTAAGAGGTGGCAATGTGATGGTGAAGCTGACTGCAGTGATGGATCAGATGAAAGTGAAGAAGTTTGCTGTAAGTGCTTGGTCGTAGAGGGACTTGCCTATTGTAAGAACCAAATGAGATTTTGCTGCTTGTGAACATGGGAGTGTGCATGGATTAAGCAAGCTTCAAGTGTGTATTTGAACAAGGCTAACCTGCGCCTCTACATCTAACGTGCTTCCCTTCACTATGTTGCTTGTGCTTCCTCCTCCTCTTTCTCTCTCTCTCTCTCTCTCTCTCTCTCTCTCTCTCTCTCTCCTCTCCTCTCCCTCCCTCTTTCCTCACCCTCCCCCGCCCCCCAAACCACCTGCAACCAGTTAACGGCCATAGATGGTACAATCTGTCATTCTCTCTAAAACCCATTCGGCTAAAGTTGCGATTACTGATTTAAAATTCTACAGCTTGGTTTTCCTTGATTGTCTAAAAGTGTTAGTCAGGGCTTGTGGGACGGGTGCGGGGTGATCAGTTGTGACTTTCCAGTGTGGTCCTGATTGCAGAAGCACCCAATGCCCGCTATTGATACATTTGTTGAGAATGGCGTGGTTGCTGCCTTTCGTGAGCAGGAAAGGAGGCGGTGTGCAGTTTTCCGAAGCAGCTGTGTGCAGGTCACATGCCCTGCATGTTGTGACAACTGTCCTGTATGTATGTGCTTTTGGTGCCAAATCACCATGGAGAGCTGCTTCCATTTTCAAGCTACTATGCAGATAAATCATTTTCATACAAGAGACAGAAGGCCAGAGACACACGCACTGGATCTTCTGGCGAGGATCTCATAACTGAATCTGCTGAAGAGAGCTGCTCGGGAGAGCCCAGGGCAGGACAAAGCAGTGCTAGTGTTGGGTCTGTACAGAGCTGAGGGTGTCTGATTAACAGCCTACAAAGAAGAAAGTTGACTTGGGAGGTTTGGTTTTGTCAATTGTGCAAACGCAAAGCCCATGTGTTGCAAGTCGGGATGTACTGGCAAATAAGAAATTTCAGATTGAAAGAAATGAGGGGTGAAAAATTCACTTTTTTTTTTGAGACTGAGACCCCAGGGTTAGTTATTAACTTGCAGCTGACTCTAAATGAAAAGAATCTGCTGCTATACCTGTTCTGTGCTAGCTCATTAAAAATACACAAATCAAACTAAGCTGTCAGCATTCTGGAGAAGCATGTCCCAGGAGAATACAGTCCTGAATAAAGTGTTTTATTGCTATTGCCCTTCACAACAATGCTGTGCGAGGTTGGATTTTCTGTTGGCACTAAGATGGAGACTGCACAAAGGAGCTGGCTGAAGTCTGCACCTGAGACCTGGACCCTAAAAGGGGCTTTTCACTAACTTCATTTGAAGCCTACTTGTGACAATAAGTGATTTTCATTCAAATGTGCATTGCCCTCATGTGAAGTGCAATTGAAGACCAAGCGGGCTCCCCTTTCGCATTAAAGATAAGTGACCAGGGTGTGGGTTGTGAAGGTCAGTCAGCTGGCATAAGTGGATCCTGGGAAAGTTTGGAAAACACTGCTATATAATGCTAATATTGGGCACGATTTAATAACTTTCACCCCCTCTCTCCCGCACCTCCCTAGCGTGCATCTGGGTGTGCCGGTTAAATAGCTAGAAAGGCCAAAAGTGAAATCCACACCAGGTGTGTTTGCTGTCTAACTCGCATGCTCCTGATGGAGAGATCTGCATCACTCTCAAAATATGATGAGCATATTTGACTCCATTTCCATCTTGTTTGTAAGATTAAATACCAGATTGAGGTAGATTGTGATGGCCTTCTGGGAATTAACCAGCTCCCCAGCATGAATTCACACTGGTGTGTTTAGTCTGTTTTAAAAACATTAATGGTGTTTAGTCTGTTTTAAAAACATAAAGCTGGCACAATGGCTGCTGAGGGAAATTGAGGAGGTGAGTAGGTGTTTCCATTTCTCCAGCATGCAGCTCAGGGGCACTGAAGCTACTGCCTCAGTGCTCTGGGGGGGAGGGGGGGGGGGTGCAGTTGGGAGGGAGGATGAGGTGTTGGACCTGGTAGGCAGGGACTGAAGCATTAAAGGTTGGGATCTCTCCTGGGGTTGGTGGGGGGTGCTTTTCTGAGGCCTTCAAGCCATCTTTAAATATTGTGGATACCCATAATGGGACAACTATAGCTGCAGCCTGTCTGTCCTACACAAAATTCCTTGAAACCTGAACAGCACTGCTGCCTCCAGAAAGGCAGACCGCACACCTCCCACCCAGGCTTTGCCCTCTTCCAGACCCATCAGGCAGAAGATACAGAAGTCTGAAGATGCGCACATGCAGACTTAGGAACAGCTTCCTTGCAGTTACTAGACTCATCAACGACTCTCCCTCGGACTGATCTGTTCCCTGTAAGAACACTATTCACGACGCCCTATGCTGCTCTTGTTTGGCCTTGTTCCACACTAACCACTCACTTTGTTGATGTACCACTCAAATGTACTCTGTCGATTATTCTTTTGTCTACTATGTATGCACTGTGCACGTTCCCTTGGCCGCAGAAAAATACTTTTCACTGTACTTTGGTACATGTACCAATCAGGACTGAGCCCTGTTCTTAGTTATATGCTGATGGTCACTTTTTTTTGACTGAGCAGCTTTGAGCTTCACAGCTGGGCACTTCACAGTGACTTCTCGTAGGAACACGTGCTATGTCTCAGACTATGATCATTGCATTTTAATCAAACTTTGAAAACTGAACTCTAGGAAGCGTTCAGCACCATTGCTAACAATCCAAACACTTGTGGGCTTCAGCACTGGCGATATCCTCGTGGCCATTGGGGGACTGTGGATCAGGGAAGGGCACCTGAGCATGGTCTCCTAAAGTTCCCATGTGGGGTGTAGGAGCTCCTGATGTGGCTAGGGGGCATGTGCAGAGTGAGGTTCTCCAGCACAGCTGGCTGGCTGGCACTGAGAAGGCAGGACATTTGGGGATTTGAGGGTCCTGGGGTGGAAGCCCTAACTGATTGTCAGGGCTCTCCTCTAATTCCTTGCAGATATAACAATATGGCTGATTTGTCAGTCCCACAAGGTTGAGAGGTCATGTATCCCAGGGCTGCAGGATTCTCTGCCATCACCAGGATGTGCCAGATCCAGGGGCAATTTGATGGCACACATGCCACCTTGCATGCATCAGGGAGTGCCCTTCATTAACACGAGGGTTCCACTCCCTGAATGTTGAACCTGGTATGTGATGAGCACATCCAATCGTGCACATGTCCCTGGGAGCACTGACCGCTACATCCTGGGACACTTAGATCGTTGGCATCTTCACTCCAGGATGACTGGTTCCTGTGGATGGGTACCTGCTGAGGTCCTGGCAGTTGATGCCAGTAAAGGAGTCTAATGTGCTGAGGACCAGTGGGGCCCTCATCCTTGCATGCTTATCATTGGAAAAGGCCTTGTCTGTTCTCTTGCCACCTTTACCACTCCTAGGATCAGTATAACACACCCCAGGGTGATGGGCCTGTCGGCAGGTCATTATACACGGCAGGGGAGCGGTGGTAACTCGCTTAAGGTAAGCTCTGGTGCTCCTCCCCAAGCTTAAGTCTGACTCCTTTGATAGCATACTCACACCCATCCTCCTTGAGCATTGTCTGCATTGGGGATATTTGATCTCCGACCACTGTCCTGAGGCAATGGGTTCAGGCAGGCAGGCCTGCTCTGAAGATGTAAGACTACATGTGCCTCCAGTGTAACGTTTTTAAAGTGTAATGTTTTAATGTACATTTGCATTGGACATTTCCATTTTTCCTAACTAGTGATTTTCCCCTGTCCCAACCAGTGCCCACTTGTGTTCCTGTTCCTCGTTTTACTAGATATTTCTTGGTCTACTGCATCTAGGTGCGTTGATGGGATACACAGGTGGAGGCAGCCTGCTGCTTTCTGTGCCCTATGGTCTTTGATGCCTTGGCAGATGTCCTGTGGGGAAAGGCACTGGCCACCTTACTGCTGTCACAGGCTTTGTGCCACCCTGTTCTGCCCACTGCCCATGAGATGCAGCAGTGGCAGGAGGCGATTTGGAAGAACTGGAATCTTTTCATCGCCTTGGTGGCAGGCCCTGGTTTGACCTCCAGTGATTCCTCCTCCCTGATGTACCTATAGGGCCTTGGGATGGAGGAGCAGCTGGAGTGAGCGCCAGCAGTTGGTCATTTGGCTCTGCTGGTCCTGGTGCCTACCCATCTGCACCATGGTATTGAAGCTCCTCAGTAACTGGTCCCATGCTCTGCAGTACCTCCGCAATGTCCCCTTGCATATGGGACATGTTCCTCAATGACTGGGACATGATATAGACGTGCTGACTTGGACAATGCACAAGATGTTAACCTTGTTAACCTTCCTGACTTTCCACTCTGGTTGCCACTCCTAGCAGTGTTGGCCTGTGCCATGCATAGTTGGCATCTGCTGTGTCCGTAGACTTTGGGACTCCAATTGGCTATGCACGCACCCACTGAAATGTCGCTGACATCCCCTCCTGGATCTCATGGCCCTGTCCTAGCATCTTCAGCTCTGGGATAACCTTGTTCAGAGGCTCGCCATCTGACTGGGACCCAGCTGAGTCTTGGGACCCAACAGCCCTCCCGACTGCGGACTCCCTTGGATGTTCCTGCCTCCACCTGATGTGCAACAGCAACTATGGGGCTCTAACAGATTGTGCCCCAGAAGCCTGTCCACTCGTATTGTCCACTGAGGTGTATCCCTGTGTGCTGGTGGAAGGTTTGGGTGATAGCTGTTACACATCGATGGTGGTCTCCTTGGCGAGCTCCTCTGCAGTGGTGGTGGTGGTCTCTTGGAGTGGGGGGGGGGGGGGTGGGTGGGGTGGATTGACTCCAGATGGCCTGACCCCATTGGGTGGGGATCCTGTGAACGTGGTTAGTGAGTTTGTCTGACGTGAACAACTCCCCACAGAAGGGGCCCTGGTTCCCCACCTCTACGTCGCTGTCAGTGACCGCTCTCCTCCGCCAACCCTGCTATTTCCAGGGCCTGTTCCTCCTAGGGGGTGAGAACTTTAATCTCTGGTCCGCCCCCCAATCTTAGCCCATAATAAGCAGGAACAGGCCATCTTCTCCAGGGACAAAGAGGGCTTTGTGAGTGACATGCTTGATGGATTGGTGGGGGTCTATGGAAGGTGGCATGTGGACATCACAATTGGACATAGAAGGGGTTGTGCTGGTGGGTGGCGGGGGGTTCTAAGGAACAAGCAGTCGGATTGGTTGCGGGGTGGGTGGGAGGTCTCTGCCAGTGATTTGTGGGACGGGGATAACTTGCCCTTGCAGCTCAATGCTGGAGGCCTTGGGTTGTCTTCTGACACTGGTCCTCCTGGTCATGCTGGCTGCAGCAACCAGCTCCAAGGCGGTATTGGTGATCCTCCGACCCTCCTCTAGGAGCAGGATGTCTTGTCCAGCATCCACAGTGTTGAAGCCTGGTCAGGTTGGTGTCCCCAAAGCAAGGGGCAGGTTTACATGTTGCCATGCTTGTGTTGACTGGAGTGAGTGGTGAGGGAGTGTTTAAAAGTAGTACCCCCCCCCCCCCCCCCCCTTAGCAGTGAGATACTGAGGTGCATGAATCAGGTGGTGATGCAGCCAGTAATGGTGGTGATCATGGGTGCTCACTTCCAGCACTAGATGTCTTAAATATAGGTTGCGATCATGCCAATGTGGCTGTCGAGGAACCCACTGCCAATTGGCATGTAGACATTTTTCTGTTAAATTGCAGCCATCATCTGCAGTTGTAGCTGTACCAAATATTTCCTTGCACTTAACAAGAAACCACATCTGCAATTTTGAGATGTTAAAATAAGGAGGGGTGAGAATGAATTAAGAGATCTGGCATCAGATATTTTCTAAACCTGCTGACTAGTTTGTTACTGCAGAAACTATAAATGTGTAGTGGGAAAAAGGTCAAAGCACAACTGGGATTGGGATGAATAAATGGGAACAAATGGATGTGAAAAATTCAAAGCTTGTACAACACTTTAGGTAGGAAAGAATGGGATCAATGCTGACTTTCAAGAATAGCATCATACCGACATTGTTTTTTCATTTTGTCTGAATTTCCTATAATTTTGTCCATAGTGAATCAGGCCTACCCTGTCGGCAAGTAAGCTGATCACTTTTAACTGAGACTTGGTTACTCATTTCAGACCTGAGAATCTGCCCCATTGGTGAAGTTAAATGTGGCTCTGGATCTCTCCAGTGTATTCCAGATTCTTGGAAATGCAATGGAGTACGGGACTGCGATGATGGTGATGATGAAGAAAACTGTGGTAAGTTTAGCAGGAAATGACCCAAGAGATCAATCTCGATCTCTCTCTCTCTCTCTCTCTCTCTCTCTCGCTCCTGCTGGCCCTTGTGTTCCCTCCAACTCTTCCCTGGCCCCGCCCCTTTTCAAAGTTCCAGGTTGCAACAAAGATGTATTTCTTGAGAGATTTTCTTTTTGTCAAAATGGCTTCCCACTTCAACCACCCTGGCTGCCCATCCCCATTGTCTTAACTGCATGACTTGATAGGTCAATAGAGAGTGCTGCTGCTACTGATTTTGATGCGACTTGGTAGGTCATTTTAGAGAAATTAGAGCCAACCAGTTGCATCTGTATTGTCAGGGTTTCTTCCTCCTAAAGGACATTTTCAAGAACTCAGCAGCTTCATGGTCTTTTGTTTAGAACAATTCTGTTTGAACATTTTAATTCTGTCTGGATTTATTAGTCCACTAATGCAACCTCTAAACTATAGGATTACAAAATTACAGTTAAGGATACTGTTATCTGAGAACAAAGAACATTACAGCACAGGAACAGACCCTTCAGCCCACAAGCCTGCACCAATCTAGGTGCCCCAAATGATCTGTATCCTTCCATTGCCATTCCTGTTCAAGGTGCATCTTAAATCTCGTGCCTGCCTCCACCACTCCACTAGAAATCTCTGCCAGGCACCCACCACCCTCTTGCACGAAAAACTTTCCCCGCACATCTCCCTGAAGTTTCCCCTCACCTTGAACCTGTGCCCCCTTGTCTTCCACCCTGGGAAAAAGCTGCTGACTATTCACCCTGTCTGTACCTCGTAATTTTATATACCTCAATCGGATCACGCCTCTGCCTCTGCCTTTCCAACTTTCCAAAGAAAATATCCGAGTTTATTCAACCTCACTTCCTAGCTAACACACTCCAGACCAGGCAACATCCTAGTAAAGCTTCTTTGCGAACCTCCAAAGTACCTATTTTCTTCTGGTAGTGTGGTGACCAGAACTACATGTAATATTCCAAATGTGGCCTAACTAGTTTTATACAACTGTAAAATGACCTGCCAATTCTTGTACTCGATGCACCAGCCAATAAGGCAAGCATGCTGCATGGCTTCTTGACCATCTTGTCCACCTGCATTGCCACTTATGGAACTATGGACTATAGACCCTGAATGTCAGTATTCTTGAGGGTTCTGCCATTTACTGTGTAATTCAAGCCTGAATTTGGTCTTCCAAAATGCATCACCTCGCATTTGGATTAAACTGCATCTGCCATTTTCCTGCCCATCTCTCCAATCTACCTATATTCTGCTTTATTCTCTGACTGTGCCCTTTACTATCTGAAACTCCACTTACCTTCGTATCATCGGTAAACTTACTATTCAGATCATCTACCTTTTCCTCCAGATCATTTATATTATTACTAACAACTGATCCTTGTGAACACCAATAGTTACAGATCTCCATTCTGAAAAACTCCCATCCACTGCTTCTCTATCGTGTTGGCAAGCCAGTTCTTTATCCATCCAGCTCGTACACCCTGAATCCCATGCGACTTTACATTTATAGAATGGAATTTACAGTGCAGAAGGGTGCCATTCGGCCCATCGAGTGCACCAGCCCTTGGAAAGAGCACCCTACCTAAGCCCACACCTCCACCCTACCCCTGTAACCCAATAACATTTTGGACACTAAGGACAATTTAGCATGGCCAATCCACCTAACCGGCACATCTTTGGACTGTGGGAGGAAACCGGAGCACCCGGGGGGAAACCCACGCAAACACTGGGAGAAAGTGCAAACTCCGCACAGTGACCCAAGCTGGGAATTGAACTTTGGACCCTGGAGCTGTGAAGCAACTGTGCTAATCACTGTGCTACCGTGCCCAGTACCTGTGTGCCATGAGGGACTTTTAAAGTCCATGTAGACAACATTCACAGCCTTTCCGTCATCAATTAATTTTGTCACCTAAATTCTCATCAATTTGGTAAGATATAGTTAGTGTTACATAGCATTTTAAATTTTCATGGAATGCGGAGTGTGGCATATACTATGGCGATATTGCTTGGTAGATAGGTCTTGGATAACTTGGTTGGTTAAAGTTATCTTTCTATCTTCCCATGAAATAGTGGCGATAAAGAATTTTGATTTAGACTTGCCACTGTCTCCTGACTGACACTGTTTCACCATTGTCTTGTATCCTGAACCTGTGTAAACACACTTTACCCAGAGTGTAAAATTATTCTCCGCACTCACAACTGTGGTTAATAGTAAAATGGTTCCGTATATTTAAACTGGATTTTTCTGTTGGGGAATGAAATTTAACACTTGAATTTCAGTCATGGTTCTGCAATTGGAAAGGTTTGTGCCTTAGAAATGTCTGTTTTAATTTGTCTTTTTTTTTTTCAGGTCATGTTACTTGTAGTCTGGCTACGTTCACTTGCACCAGTGGCAGATGCATTTCCAAGAAATTTATCTGCAATGGTGATGATGACTGTGGTGATGGAAGTGATGAGAAAAACTGTGCTCCCCTTTCCTGTGGCCCACATGAGTTTCAGTGCAGTAATTCTTCAGAGTGTATATCCTCGAGTTGGGTGTGTGACCACAATGTAGACTGCACTGATCAATCTGATGAAGCTCTGGACAGATGTGGGATCACGACCACTCCACTTGTCACTTGCTCCCCAAGTGATCTTCGTTGTGGTTCAGGTGAATGTATCCACCACAAATGGTACTGTGATGGCGATATTGACTGTAAAGATGGAAGTGATGAAGCCAACTGCCGTAAGTTATTTTCAATAATAGAACTCCTGTGCTGATTTTTTTTGTTCATCTTTTAAGCACCATATAAAGGAACTTGGTGCTATTGGCACTCCCTGATCCTGCACCACTTAAGCTGCCAGTATTGTAAAGTTTGCTTCATCTGACTCTAGACTCGAGCAATGTACTTGCTTTGAATTTTTGTTTCACATAACCTATTTCCCAAATGGATATTGTGGATGTGGCAAGATTTCTCAAGTCGCCGTAGTAATTCCCAACCCGGTGCTACCTGTTGCAATGTGTATGGTTTATGTACCAAAAAGAACGGAGCAAATGATCATGGTAGTACAATACAAATGTGTACATTGTCTACAGTTTTCTCTTCGGTCAGTATTTACACCTTGCCACATGCCTCCAAGGTCAAGTTTAAAGTTGGAACAAGAGGTAACAAATGCATGGATGAAGGCTTGGCAGCAGATGAGCGGAGTAGGGATGGATAAAAGCAAATTACTGTGGATTCTGTAATCTGAAGCAAAAACAGTAATGGACAATTGCAGCAGGTCTGAAAGCATCTATGGAGAGAGAAAGGAGCTAACGTTTCAAGTCAGGATGACTGTAGGATCACCAAGTCGGGATGGAGTTGAGTGACACTAGTTGCAAGTTGTCTTGGTGAAAGTATTCCTCCATGGAACTCTTAGTCAAAAATGACAAGGTTGTAAACGGTCTAGCTCAGTCGCAGACAATTGGTATGAATGAGTTTGTTGTGGGGACCATAAGCATACAGTATTGGATGAGACATCTGTGAATCAGTCTGGATGATTTTTGATATTGGAGGGGTTTTGAGTTCATGTGAAGAAGCTGGGAGTCATCAGTGTTTGTGTCAAAAGCAACACTTTTTTTCTTTTCCAATGCTACTGAGGGGCAACGTTGGGGACACCCAGAGATAACTGGACAAATGAATCATTGGAGGTGATTTTCAGACTGCAACTAGGAGACCAGTGTTGTGGAACAACTCTGCCATCAAAAAGTGTTGCTGTTTCATAATTTAGTAAATCAAACTAGTTTGATCGTTGAATGCAGTAGCAATTGAAAGTTGGATACTAGCTTCACAAACTACATCAAACAGTGCAGAATTCTGCTATACATTCTTGATTGCTAACCATGCATTGGGTTAGATTTATTCAGACAACCATTGCATAAATTTGGGCCATTCTGCAGAACATAAATCTGACTTATCCACTACAAGCTATCTTTTTGGTCCATATTTGATCCCATGAACTCTGATTATAACCTGTAGCTTCCTCTGTACCCCTGCAAAGCCAACTGATCTGTCATTATATATGCTGCTTGAGGGAAAACATTGAAGGACACAGTGAATAGTTTGGATTTGATCAGGTGACTTGTGGCTGTACTGTAGCATTGTCCACAAATTTGCTTTATAATGTACTTATGAAAGACCTAATTAAAATTGTAATGTGCATGTTTGTTTTTGTTTTAGCACCTCTGACATGTAGGCCAGATCATTTTAGATGCAGTGATGGCAGCTGTATCCCTGAACGTAATCAATGTAATGGAATTGGTGATTGCTCAGATGGTAGTGATGAAATCTACTGCAAGAAGAGTAAGTAAACAATTATCATGTATTCGAAACTCACTTCATGATTAATTTTGGCACAAGTGCGGTGGTGGTGGGTAGAGTGGGTTAGGATGGAGGAGGAATCTTGTAAGGGGTCTAGTTTGAGGACTTATGGTGATGGCAGCATTGCCAATGGCTGAGTAGGTATTCGGGGAGCCTAGTGTTGCAGTCCACGGTGAAGATATGGAATCGGCTGAGGAGGCATTTTAGGATGGAAGGGATGTGGGTGCTAACGCCACTGAGAATCATGGGTTTGAGCCAGGGGGGATGGATGGTGTATTTAGGAGGTGGAGGGAAGTGGGGCTGGTCAAGGTGAGGGATTTGTATTTGGAGGAAGGGTTTGCCTGTCTGGAGGAGCTAAGGGAGCGAGTAAAGCTGCCGGGGGGTAGGGAGTTCGGGTATCTGCAGGTTACGGATTTTGCACAAAAGGTCTGGAGGGGGTTCCCTCGGTTGCTGGGATACACCCTGCTGGAGTGACTGCTGCTTCCGGATGTGGAAGGGGAGGGAAGAATTGGGGATGTATACAAGTGGCTGGGGGAGCAGAGAGGTGAGCGGGTGGTGAAGAGGGAGGGGAGATCATTGGGGAGTATGGAGTGAGGCATTGCGAAAGGTAAACGGGACCTCTCATGCAAGGATGAGCCTGATACAGTTTAAGGTGGTGCACAGGGTGCATATGACTCTGGCGAATGGGTGGGTTCTTTCAGGGGATAGCAGATGAGTGAAAGGTGTGGGCAGGGGCCAGCGAATCTCACGCACATGTTTTGGGGTTGCGAAGAATTGGGAAGATTCAGGGCGGGAGTGTTCGCAGTCTTTGCCAAGATAGTAGAGGTGGACCCGGAACCTTTGGTGGCGATATTTGGGGTTTCGGAAAAGCCTCGGCTCGTGGAGAGAGGAAGTCCAATGTCGTGGCCTTCGCCTCTGATTGCATGGTGGTGAATTTTGCTGGAGTGGCAGTCGGCATTGCCACTAGGGGTAGTAGCATGGTTGGGTGACCTGTACGACTTCCTGTGGTTAAGAGAGAGAAAGTATGAGTTAAGGGGCTCAGCAGGGATGTGAAAAGGTGGGGGATGTTTGTGACCGTGTTCATTGCGGGGGAGGGGGTATAGTTAGTTGATTGTTGGAAGTATGTTTCCCAGGGTGTTTATTTGCTATAACCTGTTTTGATACATGTTTGTAATAAAATGATTTAATTTTGGCAGTTGCTGAGTGTGCAGGACCCATGGACTTCAAGTGTCAAAGTGGTGAATGCATAAACATTTCTCAAGTCTGTAACTATAAAAAAGATTGCAAGGACTGGAGTGACGAACTTGTGGGCAAATGTAGTAAGTATTTTAGGGCTAAAGGTAAAGTTGATCTGAAACTCTGGCCCCACTTGTATGACTTCTCATGGCTTAAATGTTCTAGATAATTGTAAATGTAAATGTGAGCTTGACATGTCAAATTGAACTATCTCTTTGGTGCACTGGTTTGGCAATTTGAGAAGAATCTTGCTGATATCAGTTAGCTCTGAACTAATTTGAATGCAATACACATATATTCATTTCCCATTCTGATTCTGTTGCTAAACATCCTCTCGTATTAAATGGGCTTCAGCATTTAACTTGTATCTTAGTATGACAAGTACTGATTAGTAAATCTTCTGAAATATATCTTTGCTTCTGGTCCTCACCACTACTCCACTAGGCTTCCCCCTCCTTAATAGGCCATCTAATACCCTTGTGTGATCACCTATTAAGCATGTCGTTGCTCATTTATCCTTTTTCCATTCCTGCCAGGGCTTCAAAAGACCAATTCCACCTGTTTATTTCAGTGATGTTTACAGATGTTATACTAATTTCAGAACATTCTCAACGTTTTATTAATTGCCGTACTCTAACTTTCAAATTTTAGTTGCAAAATTAGCAATTTTGAAGTTGGGCATTGATAAGTAAACTCCCATCAAATGGTAGACCTGGTGAAAATTGTACTTTGGTTACATTTTGTTTTAGAAATCAACTTGTAAATGTTGACTATTAAAAACAGCGAGGTTGGAAACACTCCAGGTCTGTCGGTATCAGTGGAAAAGTGAATTAATGTTTTTTTTCTCTCAAGACATGGTTCCAGACCTGAGTATTTATTAGCATCCCTGTAGCATTTTTGCTTTTGTAAATGTTCGTGTGTATTGAGAATTGGAATGGGCTTCTACATGTAAACTTTATTTAAATTGTTAGCAGTTGACTGACATTGGCTTTTTCAGCTAGTCACTGGTGTACAGAAGCCATCACCATTCCTCAACCATAAATTAATAATTTTTGCACTAATGTAACACAGTAATGCAAACTTTTTTTTGTGGACTGGAACGAGTAGGATGCTCACTTTCATTTGTTTGCTTTTGCAGGTGTGAATGAATGCTTGATGAATAATGGAGGTTGTTCCCACATCTGTCAGGACCTCGTCATTGGCTATGAATGCGACTGCCCTGACGGTTTTAAATTGGTTGACAAGACATGTGAAGGCAAGTTGAACCATTGAATTTTGCAGATCAGAAAAAATGTCCGTTAATGAATCTAAAGATATTGTCACCTTGATTTTAGATGTTGATGAATGCCAAAATCCTGGAACCTGCAGCCAAATTTGTGTCAATTTAGAAGGAAGCTACAAGTGTGAATGTCACACAGGATATCACATGGATCTAACTCATTCGGTCTGCAAGGCAGTAGGTAAGTTCAATTTTAAAAGGAATAATTGAACTGTCCTTGAAAGATATAATTCCTTTGGGTAGTTTGAGAAGTTAAATGTGAGACACTAGTATGTGTATCTTCAGCAGCAGCTTCCTTTTAAAAATCTATCCTTCATACCCTTGAGTAGATTTGGGTGTTATAGAATTTACAGTACAGAAGGAGGCCATTCAGCCCATCGAGTCTGCACCGGCTCTTGGAAAGAGCACCCTACCCAAGGTCAACACTGCCACCCTATCCCATAACCCAGTAACCCCACCCAACGCTAAGGACAATTTTGGACACCAAGGGCAATTTATCATGACCAATCCACCTAGCCTGCACATCTTTGGACTGTGGGAGGAAACCGGAGCACCGGGAGGAAACCCACGCACACACTGGGAGGATGTGCAAACTCCGCACACAGTGACCCAAGCCAGAATCGAACCTGGGACCCTGGAGCTGTGAAGCAATTGTGCTATCCACAAGGCTACCGTGCTGCCCAAATTGGCAGACTTTGTAGTAAGGTACTGTCCAAGGGTGTATTGAGATATTGGTTACACTATAGAAGAATAAAAGCTGACCCTTTGATTTCCACAGGAGCTTCTTGTAACCTTGCGCATACCTTTGTTTTTCAGCTAATCCTTTTGCACCATTCTCTGTTCCCAGTAATCAGTCTCAACTCCCTTGAATATCATTCTGCCTTCAAGGCTACTTTTGGGGCCCTTCATATTTACCCGTGTTTTTCTTCGACTGTTCATACAGCTTATTAATTTGTAATAGCTAGCCAGTCTAACCATTTTGTTTTCTTCTCCAATTATTGAACCATGAGATAATTGTGCTCCTATTCTATTTATATACACTAATGTCCATATTCCTGCAAGCCTCCTTGATTAAGATTTAACAAACCAAATACTTCGCTCCCACTATTGCAGAATCCTCATGTGATCATGACCCCTTTTTGGGCTATCTGACTATGGCCCTGCTTTCAGGCTAGCTATAACTGTCCTTATGAAGAATAATTTTTTTAAATAATCTTTATCGTCACAAGTAGGCTTGCATTAACACTGCAATGTTACTGTGAAAAGCCCCTCCATCAGCTTTGCTTCTGGATAAATTAAACCTTTAATATAATGCTTCCCAGTTCACTCTTCTTCTGTGGCAACAGTTTAATGCTTCACACTGACCCCAGTGAAACTGGGGGTGGGGATGGATGGGTGTTTGAGCCCCAGGGATACTGGTACAAAAAGCAATTAAGGCACCTACAATTTGTTTTCTTTTTGCAGCCTCTGCTCATTTGGTCAGGCCTCTGCTCATTGAACATGGAACATAGAACATAGAAAATACAGCACAGAACAGGCCCTTTGGCCCACGATGTTGTGCCGAACCTTTGTCCTAGATTAATAATAGATTATCATTGAATTTACAGTGCAGAAGGAGGCCATTCGGCCCTTTGAGTCTGCACCGGCTCTTGGAAAGAGCCCCCTACCTGTCATGATATTCAAACACACATCATGATAGACACACCAACAGACAAATCAGAACACACAACACCACAACCAATCACAAAGATATAAAAGCACAAATACGACACCTGGTGGTCAGTATTAGCTGGAGAGGAGGACCAGGACAGACCTGCTACACGACACACTCAGGGAGACAGCACGTGCAGAGTATCCAGAACGAACTGTACATAAGAGTTAAAATAAAATAGAGTTGTACTACATACAACTGTGTTGGCTCATCTGTGCACCAGAGAACCCAACACCACACTACCCAAACTCAACACCTCCACCCAACACCAAGGGCAATTTTGGACACTAAGGACAATTTATCATGGCCAATCCACCTAACCTGCACATCTTTGGAATGTGGGAGGAAACCGGAGCACCCGGAGGAAACCCACGCAGACGTGGGGAGGATGTGCAGACTCCGCACAGCCAGTGATCCAAGCCGGAATCGAACCTGGGACCCTGGAGCTGTGAAGCAATTGTGCTATCCACAATGCTACCGTGCTGCCCTTGAGAACAAATAAATCTACACTATATCATTTTACCGTAATCCATGTACCTATCCAATAGCTGCTTGAAGGTCCCTAATGTTTCTGACTCCACTACTTCCACAGGCAGTGCATTCCATGCCCCCACTACTCTCTGGGTAAAGAACCTACCTCTGATATCCCTCCTATATCTTCCACCTTTCACCTTAAATTTATGTCCCCTTGTAATGGTTTGTTCCACCCGGGGAAAACGTCTCTGACTGTCTACTCTACCTATTCCCCTGATCATCTTATAAACCTCTATCAAGTCGCCCCTCATCCTTCTCCGTTCTAATGAGAAAAGGCCTAGCACCCTCAACCTTTCCTCGTAAGATCTACTCTCCATTCCAGGCAACATCCTGGTAAATCTCCTTTGCACCTTTTCCAGAGCTTCCACATCCTTCCTAAAATGAGGCGGCCAGAACTGTACACAGTACTCCAAATGTGGCCTTACCAAAGTTTTGTACAGCTGCATCATCACCTCACAGCTCTTAAATTCAATCCCTCTGTTAATGAACGCAAGCACACCATAGGCCTTCTTCACAACTCTATCCACTTGAGTGGCAACTTTCAAAGATGTATAACGTAGACCCCAAGATCTCTGCTCCTCCACATTGCCACGAACTCTTACCGTTAACCCTGTATTCCGCATTCATATTTGTCCTTCCAAAATGGACAACCTCACACTTTTCAGGGTTAAACTCCATCTGCCACTTCTCAGACCAGCTCTGCATCCTATCTATGTCTCTTTGCAGCCGACAACAGCCCTCCTCGCTATCCACAACTCCACCAATCTTCGTATTGTCTGCAAATTTACTGACCCACCCTTCAACTCCCTCATCCAAGTCATTAATGAAAATCACAAACAGCAGAGGACCCAGAACTGATCCCTGCGGTACGCCACTGGTAACTGGGATCCAGGCTGAATATTTGCCATCCACCACCACTCTCTGACTTCTATCGGTTAGCCAGTTCGTTATCCAACTGGCCAAATTTCCCACTATCCCATGCCTCCTTACTTTCTTTATAAGCCTACCATGGGGAACTTTATCAAATGCCTTACTAAAATCCATGTACACTACATCCACTGCTTTACCTTCATCCACATGCTTGGTCACCTCCTCAAAGAATTCAATAAGACTTGTAAGGCAAGACCTACCCCTCACACATCCATGCTGACTATCCCTAATCAAGCAGTCTTTCCAGATGCTCAGAAATCCTATCCTTCAGTACCCTTTCCATTACTTTGCCTACCACCAAAGTAAGACTAACTGGCCTGTAATTCCCAGGGTTACCCCTAGTCCGTTTTCTGAACAGGGGCATGACATTCGCCACTCTCCAATCCCCTGGTACCACCCCTGTTGACAGTGAGGACGAAAAGATCATTGCCAACGGCTCTGCAATTTCATCTCTTGCTTCCCATAGAATCCTTGGATATATCCCGTCAGGCCCGGGGGACTTGTCTATCCTCAAGTTTTTCAAAATGCCCAACACATCTTCCTTCCTGACAAGTATTTCCTCGAGCTTACCAATCTGTTTCACACTGTCCTCTCCAACAATATTGCCCCTCATTTGTAAATACAGAAGAAAAGTACTCGTTCAAGACCTCTCCTATCTCTTCAGACTCCATACACAATCTCCCGCTACTGTCCTTGATCGGACCTACCCTTGCTCTACTCATTCTCATATTTCTCACGTGTAAAAGGCCTTGGGGTTTTCCTTGATCCTACCCGCCAAAGATTGTTCATGCCCTCTCTTAGCTCTCCTAATCCCTTTCTTCAGTTCCGTCCTGGCTATCTTGTATCCCTCCAATGCCCTGTCTGAACCTTGTTTCCTCAGCCTTACATAAGTCTCCTTTTTCCTCTTAACAAGACATTCAACCCCTCGTCAACCATGGTTCCCTCACTCGACCATCTCTTCCCTGCCTGACAGGGACATACATATCAAGGACACGTAGCACCTGTTCCTTGAACAAGTTCCACATTTCACTTGTGTCCTTCCCTGACAGCCTATGTTCCCAACTTATGCACTTCAATTCTTGTCTGACAACATCGTATTTACCCTTTTCCCCCAATTGTAAACCTTGCCCTGTTGCACGCACCTATCCCTCTCCATTACTAAAGTGAAAGTCACAGAATTGTGGTCACTATCTCCAAAATGCTCCCCCACTAACAAATCTATCACTTGCCCTGGTTCATTACCCAGTACTAAATCCAATATTGCCTCTCCTCTGGTCGGACAATCTACATACTGTTCGAAAAGCTTCCTGGACACACTGCACAAACACCACCCCATCCAAACTATTTGATCTAAAGAGTTTCCACTCAAATATTTGGTAAGTTAAAGTCACCCATGACTACTACCCTGTGACTTCTGCACCTTTCCAAATTCTGTTTCCCAATCTGTTCCTCCACATCTCTGCTACTATTGGGGGGCCTATAGAAAACTCCTACCCAGGTGACTGCTCCTTTCCTATTTCTGACTTCAACCCACACTACCTCAGGGTGATACTCCTCGAACTGCCTTTCTGCAGCTGTTATACTATCTCTAATTAACAATGCCACCCCCCCACCTCTTTTACCACCCTCTCTAATCTTATTGAAACATCTATAACCAGGGACCTCGAACAACCATTTCTGCCCCTCTTCTATCCAAGTTTCCGTGATGGCCACCACATCGTAGTCCCAAGTACCGATCCATGCCTTAAGTTCACCCACCTTATTCCTGATGCTGCTTGCGTTGAAGTATACACACTTCAACCCATCTCCGTGCCTGCAAGTACTCTCCTTTGTCAGTGTTCCCTTCCCCACTGCCTCATTACACGCTTTGGCGTCCTGAATATCGGCTTCCTTAGTTGCTGGACTACAAATCCGGTTCCCATTCCCCTGCCAAATTAGTTTAAACCCTCCCGAAGAGTATTAGAAAACCTCCCTCCCAGGATATTGGTGCCCCTCTGGTTCAGATGCAACCCGTCCTGCTTGTACAGGTCCCACCTTCCCCAGAATGCGCTCCAATTATCCAAATACCTGAAGCCCTCCCTCCTACACCATTCCTGCAGCCACGTGTTCAGCTGCACTCTCTCCCTATTCCTCGCCTCGCTATCACGTGGCACCGGCAACAAACCAGAGATGACAACTCTGTCTGTCCTGGCTTTTAACTTCCAGCCTAACTCTCTAAACTTGTTTATTACCTCCACACCCCTTTTCCTACCTATGTCGTTGGTACCAATGTGCACCACTACTTCTGGCTGCTCCCCCTCCCCCTTAAGGATCCTGAAGACACGATCCGAGACATCCCTGGCACCCGGGAGGCAACATACCTTCTGGGAGTCTCGCTTGCGACCACAGAATCTCCTATCTATTCCCCTAACCATTGAATCTCCTACAACTATTGCTTTTCTATTCTCCCCCCTTCCCTTCTCAGTGCCAGAGACCTGGCCGCTAGGGCCTCCCCCCCCCCCCCCCCAAACAGCATCCAAAACGGTATACTTGTTTTGAAGGGGAACGGCCATGAGTGGTCCCTGCACTGTCTGCCTGTTTGTTTTTTTTCCCCCTGACTGTAACCCAGCTATTCTTGTCCTGTACCTTGGGTGTGGTTACCTCCTTGTAACTCTTCTCAATCACCCCCTCTGCCTCCCGGATGATCCGAAGTTCATCCAGCTTCAGCTCCAGTTCCCTAACACGGTCTTTGAGGAGCTGAAGTTGGGTGCACTTCCCGCAGGTATAGTCAGCGGGGACACCGGTGGTATCCCTCACCGCCCACATCCTACAGGAGGAGCATGCAACTGGCCAAGCCTCCATCCCCTCTTACCTTACAGAATATAGCTGCCCTGTGGACTAACGAGATCTCCGACTCTGCTCCCAGTCAGCTGCACTCTCTGTAACCTCCTTGATTGATTTATTCCTAAATTGATTGATTTAGGTTACGCCTACAGGACCAGAAAAGTAGAGCAGATTTATAGGTGCATCCCAGGACTATGAAATCTGAATCTCTGCTCCATTGTTGCCTTCAAGTTCATGACCGCAATGGCTTGTCCTGCAAGCCCACTGGGAGTCGTGACCCATGCTTTCAGAATCCTGTCTGAAGCTGCAACTTTAACAATCTATTTTCAAGCTGAATAAATATATTCTTGGCATTTTTCTAATTAACAGATTGGGAACACAAGATATGCTTCAGGGACTTGCATTTTCATTTTCCTGCATAAATTTTAATTCGCTGATCTGCTTTCCTCCATAACACTTTCTGTTCATTGCTTTCATTTACAAAATGTAAACCATGCAGCCAGGATACATGCAAAGGAATCGGGAGGAGACTATAACTAGGGAGCACCGTTTGTGGTCTCTCTCGTTTTGAGGGTCGCAAGTCTTTGGAACTCCCTTGAGAGTGAGGCTGGGTCATTGAATATTTTTCAGGCATAGGTCTATTCTTCACTTTTAAATCTCCATGAATTGGTAGTCATTGGAGGTCGGCGGAATGTGGAGTTGAGGCCACAATCTGATCAGCCAGGATCTGTGCAGGGGGTTAATTTTAATTCCAATTCCAATTGAGCCACTACAGTGTGTATCCAGAAGTTCTATCCTTATTTTGCAGGTAACTACATTGATTTCTGACCAAATGTACACTTTCATAGCATTTTTGTGTGTTCCATTGATTTGTTTATGCCTACAGTAGAATTGTAACTAATTCCAAGGATAAGCTACATGAATCTTGATGCAGAGTATTGGTCTTTCTGGACATGGTAGCAATAAATAATGTGGGAGCATTTTGCAATAAACAAGTGCTATTAAGTGGCTCAGGCCAGATGAAAAAGCCTATTGTAATTGTACACTTTCCATTCAGTTTCATACACTGGTTGTAGTTGCATTTTGTTATAATTGGGTTTATAGAAGTTGTTGTTAACATACAGTGCAAATCTTAGAACAAAGGTGATTTCTTGGCAGCAAAGGCCTCGTAGATTTATTGAAATGTGTGGATAATTTCTTAAACTTTTATAAATCCTGCACAGGAAAAGAGCCTTATTTGATCTTCACTAATCGACATGACATCCGGAAACTTGGACTGCATCGCCTTGAATACACCCAGATAGCTGTGCAGCTGAGAAATGCGGTCTCTCTGGATGCTGATATTGCTGAACAGAGACTCTTTTGGGCTGACTTGGGCCAGCAGGCAATTTTCAGGTAGCTCTTTAACTGATTGATATAAACCTTAGTTTACTATTTGCTGCAGCTGAGGTGCTTGCCCAGTGTCCTGTTTTGGTTTATTGCATATGCAACTGGACTCCAAAGAAAATGTGGCCTTGTATTGAATTTCTCAGATGGTCACAATTAATTGTGGTCTCTAAGCGAGTTAACTTTCTTTTCAGCATGTCCATGAATGAATGGGAACACTCGTCTGGGGTTTCCAAAATTGAGGATCTAGAAATCCCAGGAGGAATTGCAGTGGATTGGATCTACAAGCACATCTATTGGACTGATCGGGGTACTAAGACGATATCTGTGGCCACATTTGATGGAACCAAAAGGAAGACTCTCTTTACTGAATTGAAGGAACCAGCTTCTCTTGCAGTTGATCCAATAACTGGGTACTGAGAAAATGTGCATTTCAATGTGTAAATGTGTCTGGTTTGGCACACGGCTTCTAGAGAAATATTTGGATTGATAAAGACAATTCTGCCAAGGTTGGGTAGCATTTTTTTGATTTTTAAAAAAGTAGATTTTGTCATGGGTGAGTTAGCTTTAGCAAATGCCAAAGCTTTAAGTCTTCTTCGTTATATTATAATGGCAATGCATTTGGTTAGAGTAGAAAGGAGAATTGTCCTGCTGTTGAGTATATCCTGCACAAAAGCAACTTTGGAAAAGCTGGTGTTCTGTCCCACTGAAGAACAAATGAAAAATGGTAATAAATGAGGTCCAAATCATTTTTGCAAATACTTACAACGTGAAATTAGTTTTGTTAGTTTCTTGGCTTTATGCGCATACTTAAATCATTCGCATACCGAATCATCTTCGCAAACGTTGGAGGAAATTAATGTTCGGATTGTAATAAGCTAATTTTAGGCCCATAAAATTCAACCTTTCTGATTTGTGGCTCATGCTTTGACCTTTGCAGGTTTATTTACTGGTCAGACTGTGGTGAACCAGCAGTGATTGAAAAAGCAGGAATGAATGGTGCTGACCGCCAGCAACTTGTTGCCAGAGAGATTCAGTGGCCAAGTGGCATTACACTTGGTAAGGATGGAGATTTTTATTCAAGGAGTTGGAAAATGTGCCTTTTGGCAAATGGTTTAGCCCTTTTTAAAATCTTTATCCACAGATCTTGTGAAAAGTTACCTGTATTGGGTTGATTCAAAGTTGCACACACTATCAAGTGTAAGTCTAAATGGCCAGGATAGAAGAACAGTGCTGTGGTCACTGGAATTCCTCATTCATCCTTCTGCTGTCTCTGTCTTTGAGGTAATGTTGTATGTCCCCTTATTTTGATGTGTTATCAATTCTTGGAATGCTTGTTCACTGACTGTGTTGAATGTCATTCTAGTACAATAGAAAGGTAGCTGCTAGGGCCACGAGCTAAACTTTGATCTTTGTTCCACCATGGAACAAACCAGAATGGAACATAGCTGATTTTCTCCCCTCATTCTTCTTAATTGCGTAGTTTGGAGTGTACTAGTTGAACTAGATATTGAGTCATTTGCTATATTTCTAGAATAAAAATGGTCTTGTTTTAGGATCGTGTCTTCTGGACTGATGTGGCGAACAAAGCAATCTATGGAGCCAACAAGTATACAGGCAAAGATGTGGTGGTTTTGGCTTCTGACCTTCATGAGCCTCGAGACATCATTATCTACAATGAACTGTTGCAAACATTTGGTAGGGTTTGTAATTGGATCAGATGTTGCATCTTGCTCTACCATTCAGTTAAAGCCTTGGCGGAAATTCTAAACACATTTTCTTGCCTAGCACCATAATGCTACTGCTTATTTAGTTAAATTCTTTTGGTCAACCACACTTCCATTTCACCGAAATGAATGTTAAATGATGTCAAAACACGTGGTGTTTAAATATGATTTAATTACATCCCATCTGCAGTGTTTTCTTCCCTCTTGCAACATCATTGAATGAGAGCTACAATAGGGTGAGTTCCACCTCTTCACTTCCCTATTCCTAAAAGGTAGTGAGTATTCCAGCTCCACCCCCTTTTCACTTTCCTATTCCCAGCAAGAAAAACAAACATCTAGAAAATGGGGTGATAAAACTAACCCAATATCGAAACAATGCTTAACCTTACTCTGACTTGGATTTGAATAAATGATGACACTAACAAATAGAAGTTTTACAAATTCCTGAACTAAATTTATTGAACGACACTTCAAAACCACAAGCATAATAATAGTTGAACGATGCTTCAAAACCACAAGCATAATAATAGTATACTTGTCATTAAACAGTTAAGTATCTGCACAAGAACCTGTGCAGGCTAATCTCTCTCCTCGTCCATGGCTTCAATTAATTCCCCCATTAAACCCCAAAACTGACCTTTGTTAGTTGTCCATGCTGTAACCCAACCACAAAACTAGTCTTGTGCTCTTTCCAACACTATTGGTTTTAAACCACAGACTGACTTTTTCTTACCCAGTTGCTAAGCATGATTCCACAGCTTTTCTCTTGTCCAGCTTCCAAGCTCTTACCTTTATTGTCAAAAGTAGGCTTACATTATCACTGCAATGAAGTTACTGTGAAAAGCCCCTAGTCGCCACATTCCGGCACCTGTTGGGTACACAGGAAGAATTCAATGTCCAATTCCCCTAACAGCGTGTCTTTTGGGACTTGTGGGTGGAAACAGGAGCACCCGGAGGAAACCCGAGCAGACGCTGGGAGAGCGTGCAGACTCTGCACGGGCAGTGACCCAAGCCGGGAATCGAACCTGGGACCCTGGTGCTGTGAAGCAACAGTGCTGCCCATTTTAGCACTGCTACTGTGCTGTCCAATTTTTGTTCTGATTCTTGCTTATGCTGATCAGATATTCCAAGTTGTTGCCTGAAACATTGTCAAACAGTTGAACAGCATAGCAATGAATCCGTTCCAGGAACTTTAATGTTTCCTGTAAATATTCCTATTCCTGCATCCAGGATGTCTATTCATTTTTTTAAGATAAATTTAGAGTACACATTTCATTTTTTTTTTCTAATTACGAGGCAATTTAACGTGGCCAATCCACCTAACCTGCACATCTTTGGGTTGTGGGGGCAAAACCCACGCAAACATGGGGAGAACGTGCAAACTCCACACTGACCGTGACCCAGAGCCGGAATCAAACCCGTGACCTCGGCACCGTGAGGCAGCAGTGCTATCAACTGCACTACCGTGCTGCCCTCAGGATGTCTATTCATGATTATTTTAACCATTATTGGTAATCACTAGTGTCTGGACTGAATGTTTGGTAAAACAAGTCTCCAGATACTGTGAACATGTATCCAAACGAAGAATTTCCTGTGACGAAGGGTTTGGCCAGGCATGATGTTTCCTTCCTCTATACACAAGTTCCACAACATGGCATGGTTTAAAAAGAGTGACTTGAGTGACTCTGAATTTATCCTCCATGTTACTTCAACATCATACAACCTTTTGCAATTCTGGTATTGCACAACAACATTTTGATCTCTCTTTTGAGGGAAAATGTGCATGTCGTTTTTTTGTTGCATGAATTGAAGATCTATACTATATTCGCAGGTAAAAACTGGTGTGCCAAAAGCTTGCAGAACAGAGGTTGTGAATTCATGTGTCTTCCTGCTCCTTGGTTTAATAGTCAGTCACCTAAATACACCTGTGTGTGTCCATCTGGAAAAGAACTAGAGCCAAATGGACAACACTGCAGAATGGGTACGTGTGAAATTTATTTGGTGCATATATTTAACACCAGCTGTATAGATTCTCCAAATAACAATGAAAATGTATTGACAACATTGTTTCTTTAATCTAAAATTCAATAGGAATGAAGTCTTAAAACTTTTTGTCACTTAAAGTTGGGTTAACGGGCCAGAAGTCTGAGTGGTGCCTGCTATGGGGACAAGTCCAATTACCAGATTGGAAGTTGCTGGGATTTGAACAGAAGTAACTATGGATCATAACTGAAGTATTGTGCCCTCGTCAGTAAGAGTATCAGTAGTTTGGTTAGTGAATTCAATGTCTACAGTTAAAAGCCAAAGGATTGAGACTCCACCCTTGCAATTGGTGTCAGAGGATGCTTGACAGTAATTTTGTTGGCCATTCCAGGGTATGTTCATTAAAATGGATGCAGTGCAGGAGGATATTTGGTCCATTCTGTTCTAGCTCCTGATGTGTTGGGTACTCCTGGATCTGTGGAGACTGTGTTTACCTTAGCAGTAACATAGACAGGCTACCAACACTTGTAATAGTACAACTCTATTATATTTTACTAAGAGCTGTTAAACATACTTGCACTGTGGGTCGACACTATGCCAGATTGACTGAAGACCTATGCCGAACCTGACCAGCCTATACTGATAGCACATGGTGGATGTTTGTGCTACTGACTGCGGGCTCTGTCTGCCTCAGAGGCTGCATCCCGAATGAGCGGGAAAACGAGTGCCCTCTGTCTTTATAGTTACCGTGCCCTAACTGGTGATTGGCTGCTGTGTTGTGTGTTGATTGGTCTTGCAGTGTGTCAGTCAGTGTGTGTCTCTGCACCATCATATACTGATGTGTATATTATGACCGCTCCATAATCTGTTTCAATGTTTCCCATAGGAAAGTCGTCTAGGCAGTTGTATGTAGGAGGAAGGAAACTGAAGAGGGGGAGAAGCAATTTGATTTTTAATCTCCTCCTTGAAGATGGAGAAGTTGGATTGCTGAGAGATAATAAGGGTTTGAGACCAACATGATTCTGGTAATAGAAGTTTGAAACCAGCTCAGTTGTCTGCCATACCTGTCACCTAAATGAGATGAGCAGGTTTATGACTGTGCTGAGCACCCAGACTGGCTCACTTCCACCTGGAAGATTAGACCACGCTGCTGAAGTTCTTTCTACTTGGCTCCTGTTACAACAGGGAGCTATTGGGAACTTGGGTTCAGAAATGGGATCCAAGATGTAGGAGGCAATTTGGGGGTTACCAGATTGAGGGCTAACATTAGAGTCCGAGGCATATGCCTACACCTGTCCTGAGTTGTCCTGTCCCATTCAGACTTAAACTAGTTAGTGAGAATACACTGGATGATCCACCTGAAATCCATTGTCTTTCAGGACACTGTTGACCAGCCATTAGAGTCTGATGGCCATGGGAGGTTAGTTGCATATCGATAGCATGGCTGTGTTCTTTATAAATGGGAAATCAGACAGCCAAGATGGATGGGTTCGAGATGGATGGAGAGGACCTTTTTTGTTAGAAGGGTTGGGCAGAGCTCTGAGGAAGAATCCTGTTTGACCAAGTAATGACAGAGGATTTGAAATGCCAGAGGTCATGGAAAGCTATTCCAGAGGCAGAGTTTTAAAAGGATTCTGAAACAACTTCACGAACAAAAGAAAAGTTGCTTCATAAATACAAGTATCACCTTTGCCTGCCTGTGTGAATCATAGATTATCATAGAATTTACAGTGCAGAAGGAGATCATTCAGCCCATCAAGTCTGCACCAGCCCTTGGAAAGCACATTCTACCTAAGCCCATACCTCTACTCCATCCCAGTAACCCCACCTAACCTTCCTTTTGGACACTAAGGATAATTTACCATGGCCAATCCACCTAACCCGCACATCGTTGGACTGTGGGAGGAAACTAGAGCACCCGGAGAAAACCCACACAGACATGGGGAGGAAGTGCAAACTCGCACAGTGACCCGAGAATCTAACCTGGGACCCTGGAGCTGCGAAGCAACTGTGTTCCAGCCACTGTGCCCCCCCCACCCCACGGTAGTGGCGTGAAAGCAGAACATTCCTTTTGAAGTGCTTTTAATGGGAACTTGTGTGTTAGCGTTAAGAAATTACATGTAATCTGTTTTATTAAGTTTATTTTAATATTTTTGTTAACAAAATAACTAAGCCATATTTCATATGTCATTACTCCTGGAATGAATATCTTTCCCTGCTGCATTAAAACTTAACGTTGTGGCTCTGGTCTAGTATCTTAGCTACTGATGAGCTGACCAGGTGTCCATAACACTCCAAATAAGAGTTACTTGTGCTTTGTGGTTACTCGTGCTTTGTGCTGCAATGTTCCATGACCAAGTCCCCAGGAACCTTGTGTGCACAAAGGTATTTGAAAGATGATTTGTGTCTTATTGGGCAAACTGCATACTTGTGGATTTAATTGTTTGGGTTGAAGACTCTTGCACATATTTTGCTGTGCCAGATACTAGGTTGAGTCAAAGGAGAATCCATAGAAACTCTTTCAGAGGTACTGGGTCATGAGATTTTATTCCCTTTTTCAGCAACAGTACATACAACTATTGCAACTGCTGTGACAACTATTGCAACTGCTGCGACACCAGAGTCTACTTTGTCCTCTGTTACTGCAAAATACCGGTCTACTGAACTTCATGCAACAATTGTGCCTCCTAATGGCAAGTGCATCTTTGAGTAATTATTTAAAAAAATATTCATAGCAGCATGAACGCCTTTAAAATTTATCTCCTTACAAAAGTTTGACTTTACAGATTATTACTGTAATTGGTTATTACTCCCATGATTATCAGCTGTATGTAATGGTGCACTATTCAAAGTTATAAAACCTAAATCTTGTGCTTACTAGTTTTTCAGTTGGATTGAAGCTTAAAAGGTTTTTTCCAGTCACATTCAAATATCACATCCATTCCCATACAGAAAGAAATGCCAATGCTACTCTTGATAAAGAGAACAAACCTGAGGGAGGTTCTGGAGCAGGTTGGGCTGCCCTTGCTATTTGTAAGTATTTCTGTACAAATAAACATCATTTTAAACCTGTTAATTTTTGTCTAGAATGACTGGTTATAGTTCTAAAGGCTCACTAATTCTTAAATTGATTCAGTTAATGATTTGGAAGGTAAAGCTATGAGAATTCCTTTGCCTAATAAGGGACTTCTTTATTTCAGTACTCTTGACCATGGCTGGTGTAGCTGCTTACGTTAAATGGCAAGACTGGAAGAGGAAGACTCGGCAAAGCCTGTATTTTGAGAACCCGGCCTTTGAATGTGATTGATTGTGGACAGCAAATAAAGCTCATTTTAAAGTATTTTCATTCTTTGTTTGAATTATGGCATATTGACAACATGAAAATGTGGCCCCACTAGATTTTCCATCTGAGGGTGGAATTTTCATGATCTATGAATGGATGTGTTCAAATGCTTTTGGTTTGAGCTTAAAAGTTGCAAGTAACATTTGTACCAGGAAATTACATGTCCAACAAAATCATATTTTCCCTTGAAGCTCCACCATTGGCATCCTGGCATCACCACTGATCAGAAACACAGCTGGTGGCTGGGAAGTTGGAGGTCAGTAATATCTTGACTCCCAAAACCTGTCCACCATGGTGTGATTGAATTCTCTCCACTTGCAACTCCACGATACGAACCATCCAGGACAAAATTATGTGCATTATAGCCCTCCATCCATAACCTTAAATATTCATTCCCTCCACCGCTGATGTAGAACAAGCGATGTAAGCCATCTACAAGATGTACTGCAGCTCTGCAAGTTTCTTTCAAAAGCATGCCCTGTCCAGGTGGGCTAAAATCATGAAACTTAGGAATATCTAGTTTACAAACCCAGGACAGGCATTCCAGTAGTACCGTCATTTAAGGAGGACAACAAATAAGCTGTGGTGAGGATTCTTTATGACAGTGGTAACCCTTTGACGTTCGAATCCCACCAACAACCCCTAACCTCCTTGATCCGAGGAGACCTTGGAGCATTCCCAGCTATTCATTCCTTACCTTGGTTCGTTGATTACCTATTTTCCTTTCATTTCACTTCTCATCCTTTAATGGGGGTGATGGAACAAGGTTTAAATTTATGGATCCGTTCAATTGCCAGTCATTATTGCTGCTTGTCTAGCAGTCTTCACCGTTTGCTCTTCTTCATGAAGGTAAGGAATTCTTGGAGAATGCCTCTCTGAACCTCAAGGGAGTTTCAACTCCAATTTCAGACTCTAATAAAAGTGTTCTACTTAACTCTTTCGAAATTCAAATTGGCATAGATCTGTCCTAGCTCCCTCCTGAAATTCCGAAACTTTTGCTTGTATGCTGCTTGTATGCTTCGGCAACCAATTCTATGCACCCAGAACAGCCTTTTTTTTTAACCTAGTCATAATCCTTAGACACCCCCTCTGATGGAAGTATAAACTTCCTGTGCCTGCCCTGTCAATTTACTTGTATGGACAATGTCCACTTTTTTTCGACCACTCCTTTTGGGTCTCTATTTTCTCAGATGCCGTAAAACAAGGTTTCCACTTCCTTTTCAAACAAGAGTGCCTGGATAAATTTAGATGGACACTGGTTCCATTCTAGGACCTAGCTCCTGGCAGGTCCCTTTAATTTCCAGTGATGGCACAAAAAAGGGAAATAAAGAAATCATCAGGAAGGATCCCCACAAAGTGTAATTATTTCTTTTGCTTTTGCCATTTGAAGCTATTGACAGTTTGAATTATTTAAGCATTTAATAATTTATATTAGTGTCACAAGTAGGCTAACATTATACACTGCAATAAAGTTACTCTGAAAATCCCCCAAGTCGCCACACTCGCATGCCAGTTCAGGTACACGGAGGGAGAATTCAGAATGTCCAATTGTCTAACGAGCTCGTCTTTCGGGACTTGTGGGAGAGCGAACGTGCTGACACTGCACAGACAACAACCCAAGCTGGGAATCTAACCAAGGTCCCTGGCACTGTGAAGCAACAGTGCTAGCTGCTAATATTTTTTAAATTCCATCTTATTTATAGGATCATTAGTCAACAAACCTAATTTCAATCCTCTGGCCCACTCCCTAACCTAAGTTGCCCCTCATGGGTAGCACAGTGGTTAGCACAGTTGCTCCACAGCTCCAGGGTCCCAGGTTCGATTCCCGGCTTGGGTCACTGACTGGAGTTTGCATTTTCTCCGTGTCTGCGGGGTTTCCTCCAGGTGCTCCGGTTTCCTTCCACAGTCCAAAGATGTGCAGGTTAGGTGGATTGGCCATGCTAAATTGCCCTTGGTGGCAATAAAGGTTGCGTGCGGTTACTGGGTTATGGGGTAACGGTGATAGGGTGGAGGTGTGGGGTGCTCTTTCCAAGGGCCAGTGCAGACTTGTGCAGGTGGCCTCCTGTACTGTAAATTCTATTCTCTGATCACTGCTTTAAATTCTGCCACCAGAATCCTTCCCCAAAATTGTTTAAACTTTACGTACACTCCATCACCTGTCAAACAATCTCCAGCAAATTCCAAAATGGTTTGATTTGGTTTTCTTTTAAAATTTGGCTTCCAGTACTTGTCATGATATCCACATTAGCATATCATGGTGCAATCACACACACACTGATGGACAGGTAGTTGGACCAACCAACACACACAACATCGCAGCCAATCACCAGTGAGAGCACATGCACTATAAAATAGGGAACACCACCGTTCCCGCTCATTCTACCAGGAGATAGCTCCGAGCACAGAGCTCACAGCGTGCCACTCAGACATACACCATGTGCTGAGTGCCTCACCAAGATAGTGAAAGGGCTGGGTCCACAGGTTGGCTGGTGAAGCACAAACCTCAGCCAGCAGTTATTAGTTATTATTGTACAAGACAAAACAGTTGTACCATCTACAACCATGTTGGTTCATTTGTGTATCGGAACACCCAACATGACGACTAACTGCTTTTTAAAAAAAAAAAAAAAAAAAAAAAATCTTTTTGCTCTGTTATAAGTCACCCCATGCATGCATCTCAAAAGCTTTTGCAACAAACATTAGGAGCAGAATCCATTCTTCAGGCCAGTCATTTTGTAGTAACTTCCTTAAATGATGCCAGGTACATTTTTACATGTCCTTGTCAAATTTTGTCTCTGGGCCCTTCTCACTATTCCCCTCCAATACATGGGCTTTAAACTTGTAAGGACTTTCCAATTCCCTACCTTTCCTTGCCCCTTTCCTCTTTCTAACTTCTCCATTTCTGATTCTGGCTTTCCATTGCTCTTTTTCAAATCAATTTTTCTTCCTTTTTTGTTCTCTCAATTCCGTTTTTGCTACTTTGACCAAATTAATGGAGTTACCCTTTGTCCCGGAGTTCCCAAGTGCTGAGCCACTACAATCTTTACTAGCTCCTGATTTAAGTCCACCCTTAATTCCTCTACCACAGGCTTCAAATTAACCTAGGTTATCCATGCCAAGGCATTAAGATAAAACCTGTTCTCTCCAGAAAGGTCTCTAAGCATTTAAAAGTAGCCACCGCGAAAGTAAATCTGAAACTCTAGAAAACCATTTTCCTATCTCAGCGTGTTAGGAATCCCCATGGTCCCTGTGGCACTGAACTACAGACTGATCAGGTCAACCCAATGGAGTGTTAACTTCCCTAGGTCCATGATTTGGTTTTCCTGCCATCATTCCCACAGGCACATTGCTGTCTTTGAGCAGCCTGTCAGTTTAAAGAAAAAAGGCAGCACAGTAGTTGGCACTGCTGCTTCAGGGCCAGGGACCTGCATTCAATTCCAGCCTTGTGTGACTGTCTGTGAAGTCACGCATGTTCTCCCAGTGTCTGTAGCTTTCCTTCAGGTGCTCATTTTCTCCCACAATCCAAAGATGTGCAGGTTGGGTGGATTGACCATGCTAAATTGCCCCCAGTATGGGGTTGTGGGGATAGGTTGGGAGAGGGGGCTTGATATGGGGTTGCGGGGAGTGGGCTTAGGTGGGGTCCTCTTTCGGAGGGTCAATGCAGACTTATGTGCTGAAGGGGGGGGGCCACCTCCACTGTAGGGCTTCTATGAAGCCATCTTTGAACATTTACAGCCTGTTCCCCTCTGCTTATGCTGAAGCCCTAGGGCTGCTGGGAGTTGTGGTCTTTTGTCTCAAAGTACAGTGAACTTAAAAATATACATTCTTGCACCAGAGTTTCCATCTTACGGAGGAGCCTCTAGGCCAATCTACATCCAACAACCTGCTCCGAAAACTCTGTCCACATTTGAAGAATTTTAACACCGCTGAGACCATCTACAATACTCAGAAACATTTAATAACATTCTAAATAAAACAATCCACAACATTCTAATAAAGTCTATTTGTCCTCTCTTACAAAGATGATGGACCTTCTGATGATGGATCTTTAAACAAGTCTTTGGATCTGCAACCTTGGCTAAAGAAGCTCTATACTAAGCTTTGTTAAACCTGTCGATTGTTTTTTGAGATAGATGGTTTACAGGAGCAATTATACTACCCACTTTTAGGGGCAGAGGTAATTGAAACTAAGAGCAATACTATTTACAGCCATTGAATTGCAGCCTAGATATCCTAGCCTTGGGTGATAAACAATGATACACCTAATGCAGACATTCGGCATTTGATTGGTTCCCCTTTTTTCCCCCCCTCCATTAATTCACCACTGGATAACAGCATCAGAAACTTCAACCATCCATGTGGACCATTAACTGGAGATGTAATTGAAAAGATGGACAGGCAAATAATATAAAAATGGATTTTGTCACAAGTTCAATTATTAACAGAGCTTTTTGAAAAAGCAGACTTTTAGGGCAGCACGATGGTGCAGTGGTTAGCACTGCTGCCTCACGGCACCGCGGTCCCAGGTCCGATCCCGGCTCTGCGTCACTGTCCATGTGGAGTTTGCACATTCTCCCCGTGTTAGCGTGTGTTTCGTCCCCACAACCCAAAGATGTGCAGGGTAGGTGGATTGGCCAAGCTAAATTGCTCCTTAATTGGAAAAAATGAATTGGGTACTCTAAATTTTTTTAAAAGCAGACTTTTGAAAGTACCAGAAGGTTCCACCCTTCTACATAGCTAATAATTCACCTGATTATTGCAATCAACGTTCTGACATTTGATGCGATAAGTAAACATTCCACCTTAACAAGGATCTGATTATTGTCAAAAGGTCAGCTTGAATAATAATAGTTGTTCATTAGCAATTTAAGTGCTGTTTAAATGTTTGTCCAACCTTCAGAGCATCCTTTGGACAAACAGAACTTCATCACACTCTGCAACATTATCGCTGTTTGCAGTAATCACGGGGGAAAAAGTCTGGGACTGTAAGAAGTCAAAAATAAACCCTGTACTTTAATGGCCAAAAACAAACTGACCAGAGCTTGCAATTCAGGTCAATCATTGTCAACAGTAAACTGATCTCCTAGTTATATTGCAGTGAAAATTGGGGTGTGTGGGTGGACTCAGCATGCAGACACATGCTCTAATTCTGCGAGACACTGCACTTGCTCCTGGTGCCAAGCTGACCCCCCTCAGCCAAATATCCTCCTGCTTCAAGATGGATGGCTGGGGAAGAAAGGTCTCACGGTGACTTCATTGCAGTGTTAATGTAAGCCTACTTTATCATAGAATTTACAGTGCAGAAGGAGGCCATTCGGCCCATCGGGTCTGCACCGGCTCTTGGAAAGAGCACCCTACGCAAGGTCAACACCTCCACCCTATCCCCATAACCCAGTAACCCCACCCAACACCAAGGGCAATTTTGAACACTCAGGGCAATTTAGCATAGCCAATCCACCTAACCTGTACATCTTTGGACTGTGGGAGGAAACCGGAGCACCCGGAGGAAACCCACGCACACACTGGGAGGATGTGCAGACTCCGCACAGACAGTGACCCAAGCCGGAATCGAACCTGGGACCCTGGAGCTGTGAAGCAATTGTGCTATCCACAATGCTACCGTGCTACAATAAAGATTATTATTAAAGTTCTGCCTTCCTGAGTGTCAGCAATAACTGTCACTTGCAATGGGACCAATAATGTCATACCAGTGTTGGATCTGCAGTCCCCGGTAGCTGGTGAATGGTTAATGCTATGACTGCAGCCACATTCTGAAGGTTGTGACTGACTCCAGAGTTGAAGATTGCAGGATACGATTCACCATGGTCTCTAATCTGTTGTGTGGGCTGTGGTAGACCCCATAATGTTGATGTGAGCTGATTGACTACATCCCTCAAGTGGAAAGAATTGCATGCAATTGTCCCAGAACACTACCTTGGGGGCAGGCCCCGGAATTCTGCCCCTTTGCTCCTTGGTCATTTACCCTGCCTCAATATCTATGCTGGCGCATTATTTCCTGCCTGCCTGATGTTTTGACTCATCCTGGTCATCCAAATGATCAGTCAGCCAGGTTCTTTACTTGACTTTGTTGACAAAGCAAGTTAATGGTTCTGAGACATTGACCAAAAGGAGGGAAGGGAGTAATGCTCCAGACAAGGTAAGAGAACAGATGCAGTTGTTCCTCCACATCACCTGCACTCTGGCTTTTTCTGCCCTTCAAGCAGCCCCTTAATTTTCTCGCCATTGTCATCCTATCTCATTTTCCATCTTCTCTTTGTCCCATTCTTCTATGGGTCTTACTCCTGCCATGAATTTACCTAGCAACAGCAGTAAAATAAGTGAACAAACCCTAATACAATGCGAGGTGTCCACCAACAGGTAGAAATCTACCAAGAGACAGCAGTAGATGGTATTCAAAAGGCTCCACTGATCTCCCAATGTTAAGAATGGAAAGCTGTTAGGGCAGCACGGTGGCACAATGGGTTAGCCCTGCTGCCTCACGGCGCCGAGGTCCCAGGTTCGATCCTGGTTCTGGGTCACTGTCCATGTGGAGTTTGCACATTCTCCCTGTATTTGCATGGGTTTCGCCCCCACAACCCAAAGACGTGCAGGGTAGGTGGATTGCCCACGTTAAATTGCCCCTTAATTGGAAAAAATGAATTGGGTGCTCTTAATTTTATTTTATTTTTAAATGGAAGGCTGTTTAGGTAAGAATTGGGTGTGAATAGCTTATGAGGAGGAACAGCTCATACATGATTGGGAAGGTCAAAGAGGTATACATGTGTTTATAAATACTCCAGGAAGTTGATGGGGACAGACAGCCAAATACACACAAGGCATAATCAAAGAGGAACAATGGCATAATTGGCGCAATGATCAGAAGCCAGAAAGGTAATTAACATGTAGCAGTCTCAGAAAGCACACAAGCCAGTCTCCAGGCACCAAGCCTGAAAGCCAAAGTATTGCAGTTAGCAGTCTAAACATGAAACAAGCCTCTAAGCCTTAGAGCAAAGGCTGTGCAGAAAACCTTCGTAACAGCAATTTTTAATATCTTCGCTGGACCAGGAAAAGATATTTCCCAGACTTTTTAAATAATCTTTATTGTCACAAGAAGGCTTACATTAACACTGCAACAAAGTTACTGTGAAAAGCCCCTAGTCGCCATATTCCAGTGCCTGTTCGGGTACACAGAGGGAGAATTCAGAATGTCCAAATTACCTAACAGCACATCTTTCGGAACTTGTGGGAGGAAACCGGAGCACCCGGAGGAAACCCACGCAGACCTGGAGAGAACGTGCAGACTCCGCACAGGCAGTGACCCAAGCTGGGAATCGAACCTGGGACCCTGGCGCTGTGAAGCAACAATGCTAACCACCGTGCTGCTGTGCCGCCCTTGAGTATCATCCCTGTATTGTGCGGCAACTATAAGCCGGTTATTTAATTTGGATGTTGTTTGGGGAAATGTGGAAGTCTTGTGCCATTCAGGTATCCTAGATATATTTTGGAACAAGGGGTATGTTCTATATAAACTGTGTGCATTCCATAATTCATACATTTTAATTGCATTAGAGTAGAGTAGCCCTGTTCATGTGTATTTGTCTTCAATAAATAGTCTTTAATAATTGTTACACGATGCCTGGGCTGTTTATCCTCATTGGGATTGCACTTCTCTCCTCACACCAAAACAAAATAAACCCCCCCTTCTCCCCAAGAACCGATGTTCCAAGTTGGGATACCCTTGCTGATAACATTAATGTGCTTCATGACACTCCATCCAGGACTAATTGTTTGGGTTTTGCAGGACACAAGGTTGGCAGATTTGAGTATTGCCCTTCTGTGAAGCAGTCTCTGTTTCGGGGGGATACACGCTCGGGTTTATGTTCTGGTGTGGAGTGCTACAACAAAGAGCAAGTCCAGGAATGCACCTCCCCACCTGGGTCTTGATGCCACTGAACTTGGCTCATGTTACAGACAATATGCTGCAGAAGCCTGGGAGCTGGAGGACATACGATGATGGAAATTGGTTTTTAGATATGGGGTCCAACCAGGTCCTCACAATGCGTTTCCTCTCTTATATCTTTGGGTTATGGACACAATGAAAGAATTTTGGTGAAGCTTCTTGGTCACTCACCCTGTGTACCAGGAGTGCAAGTGTTATGGCACCTATTTGTTTGGAGGTTGTGCAAGTCAGTTCCTGTGTTATAAGTGTTTTACAGGTGAATGTATTACATGTTGCGAACTTCAAAATTGCTAATGTCCAACTCTATCTGCCAAATTAGGGAGAATATGATGAGTGTTTTTAGCTGGCAAGCTCTGGTTGGGTTGTTAAATTTCTTGCAACATTTCAGGGATTCATGGGGGTTGCACAAATTGCACCATGGATCAAACTTGAGAATAAATGGAACTATTGAGCAGAATCGCCTATACATACTGTATATATTGAAATGTTTCTTCTGGTACCCCTCTAGAATACTGAAAATGAAACTAACAAAGCTTACTTTGGAATAGGTAGTCTTTATATTTATCTCTAGTGTCACAGAGCCATTATGGCACAGACAGAAGAAACAAGGCAGGTGCTGGGAGGTGCGAAGTGTTTCCACACCCCAGGAGGAGAAACAGCTTATACCTGATTGGGAAGAGACACAGGGTGATGCTCCGGGGACCTGGGTTCAAATCCCACCGGGATAGATGGTGAAATTTGAATTCAATTTTTAAAAATCGGGAATTAAAAGTGTGATGACCATGTCATCATTGTCAATTGTCATAAAAACCCATCCAGTTCACTAATATCCTTTAGGGAAGGAAATCTGTCATCCTAATCTGGTCTGCCCTACATGTGACCCCAGATCCACAGCAGTGTGGTTGACTCTTAAATGCCCTCAGGGATGGGCAATAAATATGCCATAGCCAGCGACGCCCCCATCCCGTGAATGAATAAAAGAAAAATACACTGATCTCCTCATGAAATGTGATCTCACCTTGTACCATACTCGGATCTTCCTCCTGGATCATGGACTCCCACTCCCTTTCCCTCCTGCTCCGTTACTCAGCTACAGATTTCAATTACAGACCTTCTTGCTGACAGCCAGACAGCCTCGCAATGCTACTGGTTGCAAGCCAGGATGTGGAGGGAACAAAAAAGGTCCCTGCTGTCAAACCCATTTTCTGAGTGATCAGGATCCAACTGCAAGTCTAACACAGGGGATAACTTTAGCTGCCAGTGTGGGTGGGTTTAGGAGGCTAAAATGTTTAAAAATCCAAAAAAGGAATGCAAAACACCTCGAGATGTCGAGCTCATGGTTTTAACAGAGGTGGAACACGACTAATCTGCTCTCCGTTAGAGACAGGTCAGTCACTGAAACGTTCCCAGGAGGCTGCTTCCTATTTTAACCCCGTGTTGTCTGAATTTGCTGGCCTCGAGAAACATGGCCAGCAAATTCGAGAAACATCTCAAAGAGATGAGAAGAGCCAGAGTTATGGGGTTACCCTTATGAGGTAAGGATCAGGAGAAGCAGGAGTATTGCTTGTTTGTCGAGCTAGCACAGATACAACAAGTCAAATGGTCTCCTGCGCTGCAACAATTGAGATTCTGTAAAAATACAGTTTCCATCTTGACAGCACCTAGCAATCATTGACTTCCGCCCTCAATCTCCAATCTTCCTGACCGCCTGCAATCTTCTCTGTGCCGTTGGAGGTGGAGGGAGCTTATCGAGTTCTGGCGCGAAGACCGAGGGCTGGAGAAATTCCTCGAGCCATAGTGGTGAGATTTCTCCGATATAAGGACAGAGAGATGGTCCTCAGATGGGCAAAGAAAACCCGGAGCAGTAGGTGGGAGAACGCGGTGATCCGCGTATATCAAGATTGGAGTGCGGAGGTGGCGAGAAGGAGGGCAAGCTTTAATCGGGCCAAGGCGGTGCTGCACAAAAGGAAGGTTAAATTTGGAATGCTGCAGCCGGCAAGACTGTGGGTCACACATCAAGGGAAACACCACTACTTTGAAACGGCAGAAGAGGCGTGGACATTTATTGTCGAGGAGAAACTGGAATAAACGGGTTAGAAAAAGAACGTTTGGGACAAAGTGGTGGGGTGATTACGTGGGGTGAAGGGGGGGGGGGGAATGGGGGAAGAGATGATTTCCGAAGTTGTTAATCCTGCGACCCTGTAACTTTTCTCTCTTCCCCGTGTCGTGGGGGAGGGGGGGAGGGAGGATGTGGAGCTGGGGGCGCCGGCCATTGGGGGCGGGGCCAAATGGCTTTTTCCCCGCGCTATGGTAATCATGGCGGGAACAGGGAAGCAGGAAGGAGGGGGCCTCGCACAGTGGGGGCCGAGGTCACGGGGGGAAGCCGAGGTCGGCCAGAGTTTGCTGACTTCTGGGAGCAACATGGGGGGTGCAATTACGCTAGAAAGGGATCTAGCGGGGGGGGGGGTTAACTGGGTTGCTGCTGCTGGGGAGAAGGGGGAGCTGGTATGGGGTGGGGTGGTCGGGGCGGGAGGGCGCCGTTGGGGGGAGATACGGCTACATGGGAACCGGGAGAGGAGCTGGATTGAAAAAGGAGATGGCTAGTCGACAAGGGGGGGGGGGGTAAAGAGCTCCCCAACTCGGCTGATCACGTGGAATGTGAGAGGGCTGAACGGGCCGATTAAGAGGGCACGGGTACTCGCACACCTAAAAGAACTTAAGGCAGATGTGGTTATGCTGCAGGAGACGCATCTGAAACTGATAGACCAGGTCAGACTTCGCAAAGGATGGGTGGGGCAGGTGTTTCATTCGGGACTAGACGCAAAAAACAGGGGGGTGGCTATATTAGTGGGGAAGCGGGTAATGTTTGAGGCAAAGACCATAGTGGCGGATAGTGGGGGCAGATACGTGATGGTGAGTGGCAGATTGCAAGGGGAGGCGGTGGTTTTAGTGAACGTATATGCCCCGAACTGGGATGATGCCAATTTTATGAGGCGTATGTTGGGACGCATCCCGGACCTAGAGGCGGGAAAGTTGGTAATGGGTGGAGATTTTAATACGGTGCTGGACCCAGGGCTGGACAGATCGAGGTCCAGGACTGGAAGGAGGCCGGCTGCAGCTAGGGTGCTCAAGGACTTTATGGAGCAGATGGGAGGAGTAGACCGCTGGAGATTTGGTAGACCTAGGAGTAAGGAGTTTTCGTTTTTCTCCTATGTCCACAAAGTCTATTCACGGATAGACTTTTTTGTTTTGGGAAGGGCACTAATCCCGAAGGTGACGGGGACGGAGTATACGGCTATAGCTATTTCGGACCACGCTCCACATTGGGTGGACCTGGAGATAGGGGAGGAAAAAGAACAGCACCCACCCTGGAGAATGGACATGGGATTATTGGCAGATGAGGGGGGTGTTTAAGGGTGAGGGGGTGTATTGAAAGGTACTTGGAACTCAATGACAATGGGGAGGTTCAGGTGGGAGTGGTCTGGGAGGCGCTGAAGGCAGTGGTTAGAGGGGAGCTGATATCTATCAGGACACATAAAGGAAAGCAGGAGGGTAGGGAAAGGGAGCGGTTGTTGAAAGAACTTTTGAGGGTGGACAGGCAATATGCGGAGGCACCGGAGGAGGGACTGTACAGGGAAAGGCAAAGGCTACATGTAGAATTTGACTTGTTGACTACGGATAAGGCAGAGGCACAATGGAGGAAGGCACAGGGTGTACAGTACGAATATAGGGAGAAGGCGAGTAGGTTGCTGGCCCACCAACTGAGGAAAAGGGGAGCAGCGAGGGAGATAGGGGGGGTGAGAGATGAGGAGGGAGAGATGGAGCGGAGAGCGGAGAGAGTGAATGGAGTGTTCAAGGCATTTTATGAAAGATTATATGAAGCTCAGCCCCCGGAAGGGAAGGAGAGAATGATGTGTTTTCTGGATCAGCTGGAATTTCCTACGGTGGAGGAGCAGGAGAGGGTGGGACTGGGAGCACAGATTGAGACGGAGGAAGTAGTGAAAGGGATTGGAAGCATGCAGGCGGGGAAGGCCCTGGGACCAGACGGATTCCCAGTTGAATTCTATAGGAAATATATGGACTTGCTGGCCCTGCTACTGATGAGAACCTTTAATGAGGCGAGGGAAAGGGGGCAGCTGCCCCCGACTATGTCAGAGGCAACGATATCGCTCCTCCTAAAGAAGGAAAAAGACCCGCTGCAATGCGGGTCCTATAGACCTATTTCTATTTCCCTCCTAAATGTAGACGCTAAGATTCTGGCCAAGGTAATGGCAACAAGGATAGAGGATTGTGTCCCGGGGGTGGTTCATGAGGACCAAACTGGGTTTGTGAAGGGGAGACAGCCGAACACAAATATACGGAGGCTGCTAGGGGTAGGCGGAGATAGTGGTGGCGATGGATGCCGAGAAAGCATTTGATAGAGTGGAGTGGGATTATTTGTGGGAGGTGCTGAGGAGATTTGGCTTTGGAGATGGGTATATCAGATGGGTACAGTTGCTGTATAGGGCTCCGATGGCGAGTGTGGTCACGAATGGACGGGGGTCTGATTACTTTCGGCTCCATAGAGGGACGAGGCAGGGATGTCCTCTGTCCCCGTTATTGTTTGCACTGGCGATTGAACCCCTGGCCATAGCATTGAGGGGTTCCAGGAAGTGGAGGGGAGTACTCAGGGGAGGAGAAGAACACCGGGTATCTTTATATGCGGATGATTTGTTGTTGTATGTGGCGGACCCGGCGGAGGGGATGCCAGAGATAATGCGGATACTTGGGGAGTTTGGGGATTTTTCAGGGTATAAATTGAACATGGGGAAAAGTGAGTTGTTCGTGGTGCATCCAGGGGAGCAGAGCAGGGAAATAGAGGATTTACCGTTGACGAAGGTAACAAGGGACTTCCGGTACTTGGGGATCCAGATAGCCAAGAATTGGGGTACATTACACAGGCTTAATTTAACGCGGTTGGTGGAACAGATGGAGGAGGACTTTAAGAGATGGGACACGGTGTCTCTGTCACTGGCAGGTAGGGTGCAGGCGGTTAAAATGGTGGTCCTCCCGAGATTCCTTTTTGTGTTTCAGTGCCTCCCGGTGGTGGTCACGAAGTCTTTTTTCAAGAGAATCGAGAAGAGTATTATGAGTTTTGTGTGGGCCGGGAAGACCCCGAGAGTGAGGAGGGGATTTTTGCAGTGTAGTAGGGACAGGGGGGGGGTTGGCACTACCGAGCCTAAACGACTATTACTGGGCCGCCAATGTTTCAATGGTGTGTAAGTGGATGGGAGAAGGGGAGGGAGCGGCTGGAAGAGATTGGAGAGGGCGTCCTACAGGGGGACTAGCCTACAAGCAATGGTGACGGCGCCGTTGCCGTTCTCACCGAAGAAATACACCACAAGCCCGGTGGTGGTGGCTACATTGAAAATTTGGGGGCAGTGGAGACGGCATAGGGGAAGGACGGGAGCCTCGGAGCGGTCCCCGATAAGAAATAACCATAGGTTTGTTCCGGGGAGAATGGATGGGGGATTTAGAGCATGGCAAAGAGCTGGGGTAGTACAATTGAGAGATCTGTTCGTAGATGGGACGTTTGCGAGTCTGGATGCGCTGACGGAAAAATATGGGTTGCCCCAACGGAATGCATTTCGGTATATGCAACTGAGGGCTTTCGCGAGGCAACAGGTGAGGGAATTCCCGCAGCTCCCGACGCAGGGGGTGCAGGATAGAGTGATCTCAGAGACATGGGTGGGGGATGGTAAGGTGTCGGACATATATAGGGAAATGAGGGACGAGGGGGAGATCATGGTAGATGAGCTGAAAGGGAAATGGGAAGAAGAGCTGGGGGAGGAGATTGAGGAGGGGCTGTGGGCTGATGCCCTACGTAGGGTAAACTCGTCGTCCTCGTGTGCCAGGCTAAGCCTGATACAATTCAAGGTTCTACACAGGGCGCATATGACTGGAGCACGGCTCAGTAAATTTTTGGGGGTAGAGGATAGGTGTGGGAGGTGCTCGAGAAGCCCAGCGAATCACACCCACATGTTCTGGTCATGCCCGGCACTACAGGGGTTCTGGGTGGGGGTGGCAAAGGTGCTTTCGAAGGTGATGGGGGTCCAGGTCGAACCAAGCTGGGGGTTGGCTATATTCGGGGTTGCAGAAGAGCCGGGAGTGCAGGAGGCGAGAGAGGCTGATGTTTTGGCCTTTGCGTCCCTAGTAGCCCGGCGCAGGATATTGTTAATGTGGAAGGAAGCCAAACCCCCGGGTGTGGAGACCTGGATAAACGACATGGCAGGGTTTATAAAGTTAGAACGGATCAAGTTCGTATTAAGGGGTTCGGCTCAAGGGTTCACTAGGCGGTGGCAACCGTTCGTCGACTACCTCACAGAAAGATAGAGGGAATGGAAAAGAAGAAAACAACAGCAGCAACCCAGGGGGGAGGGGGGGGGGGGGCGGGGGAGGAACCGGACGGACTCTCAGGGATGTCATTGTATATGTATAGACACTTGTTATAGGTAATGTATATTGGATTGTTGGATTGTATCTTTGAAGAGTAATTAATTTTGACAAGGCAGTTGCCACTCAGTTTTGTTTATGTTTCTATTTATATATTATTTATTTATTTGTTTAAAATTGGCCACGGTTATTTATATTGCTTTGTTGTTGTTCAAAAGAAAAACTATGTACTGTTATGTTTGGCCACAAAATTCTGAATAAAATATATATTTTTTAAAAAATAGATGAGAGCTGCTTTAAAAAGACTTCCTTAAAAAAAAGCATAGTCACTAATTTAAGATGGCTGACATAGGTCACCTGACATGTCTGGTCAGCTTCTGGACATTTCCAATGTGGATTACAATTAAGATTCGTCAAGGCAATCTCCTATGGAACGTTATACCTGCTGATGCCAAGAATTACTTTGTGGAGGAACTAAACTGCACTGGTTCTCACACTTTGCAATTCTATAAAACTACATTTAAGGCAGAGAAAGAAAATCTACTGCGACGATGGTGCAAAGGAAGTAGGCTTCCTAGTTCATCACAAGAAAGAATGATCCATTCAGAATTGATGATTCAATTGTTAAAGAATCTAATCACCTATAGCACAAAATAATAGCCAAGGTCTACCGAGACGTGAGATAACCAATTACATCCTGCAGAATACACAACTCACTATGGGGAAAGAGGTCATATGACCAGGATAATCGTTTTGAAATGTCTTTAATTACAACATGCAAACTACTAAAAACAATGTCGAAGAAATCTGCAAGTAGAACAGTAACACTACCTCTCTCTCTCCCCTTCGCTCAAGTTCAATGCCTTGGGCACGATCGTCCGGCCATGCTGTGCCAGAAAAGCATCTCGCATCAGCGCAGCGTGGCTGGTGACAGCCAGGAGACCCTGCTTCCAGGATCCACCCAGCTCGTAATGGCTCACGAGAGTCAACACAATCTCACGAGACGTGGCAAGGAGAATCCCACTCACAATGGACGGGATAAGATTTTGGTAAATCTGCATATTAGAGCGAGACAGCTAGCCTCACTCTGATGTGCAGATTCCTGACTTACCCGAGGCTTTGGGATTCAATCCTTTCACAAACAGGGTCCAGATGGAACGTCACTCGCAGGGTCTCCAAGGAGATCAGAGGTCCTCAGCTGCATGCCCTTTGGGAAGGGTGGTGCCCTGGCATTGTGAGTGCCACCTAGGCACCCTGACAGTGCCACTTGGGTGCTAGCCTGGCACTGCCAAGGTGCCATGATGGCATTTTTTGCACATGCATGATTGGGCTGGGGTTGGTCACCATGGGGGTTGGAGGGTGCGGAGACCCTCCCATATTGCGTTTGGGCTGGAAGGAGGTTGGGGATTTTTTTTCTGGGTCTCAGAGATCAGGATGTCATTTAAAAATGACGTCCCAATCTCTAGCTACAATGGGGAGTGCCGGTGAGCAGGGCTTACCGTTGTAAAAAATGGGGCTATGTGAGGCCTTTGCTTTGCGTTCCCCGTTTAGGTCCATTATTCAACGCGCTTAACGTTGAATAGCCATGTGTTTCTTGGCACTAAGAGTGTCGGGAAACACTAGGCTAAACGCGCTCGCTAGGGGACTTTGTTGCCTTTTGGGAAGATTGCGCCCTCTATCTCTGATATATTTTGGAATTCATCACAGAGATACAAAATTTCAAGAGAACTTTAGGTACAGTTACATCACCTTTTGGAACAGACAGATTTCATTTAAAAAAGAGACAGTCTAAATAAATTGCAGTTTACATCGCCCTCAATTCCACTGGAATTTCAAGACCAGCATGAAGAAAATCTGCTTCAGCCATGGATGCCAGCGAAGGCCTCATAAACAGCGAATTTTTGTAACCTTTCTTCAAATATTAATTTGGCCATATAAGTAACTTCCTACTCTGTAACTTGTAATTTTGCATACCTGTGTCTGTGGGTGCTGCAAAGGTCAGGACGTATGTTTACCTTTTTAAATATCTTTATAATGTTACTTGGGTGGATTTTGAGCTCAATAAAAATGAACCCCTTTGTATTTAAACTCCAAAAAGCCTGCTGAACTGAGTTCTTTGCAATCAGTATGTAAATGGTTAAGTGCATTCGCTGAATTCAGACCATCATCCTTCTAAATTGCAACAAACCCTGTTACAATCAATCAAGGAGTGGGAAAGAAAGGTCAAGTGCTGGCATGTGTCTTCACCAGTCATGACACCTTTTATAGCTTTATGACTACTAAGTTATCAGTTCACTCTGGGAATAAGAACCTAATTCTTCAGAATGTAATTTCTTTCACTCTTTCTCTCCCCAGATATAAATGGTACTATGATATGCTGGAATTTTAGTATCATCTACTTTTGATGCTTAAAACAATATTTTATAATATTCGAGATTACCCAGATAAAGTAAGCTTAACAGGTAACTGCTGTAACATATGTTGTGGGCAAAATGTCACGTTGTTTGGTTATCTTGCACACAATTTACTTGTGAAAGCAAACATTGCCCCACCCTCATTAAAACGCCTCAGTTAGTTTTAAGTACATCTTCGACTGCAATAATCAAAGTTGATATTTTAAATTGCTTTTTAGTAGATGTTCATTGCTAATTTAATCCTTTCATCATTGCTTATTTATCACACACTTTCATATTCATCTAAGTATACACACAAACTGTAATGCATATATAAATCATCAAACACATGCATTATGTCACAATACCCTGGACTAATGTGCAGTCAACTCCAGCCCCACTTCATCCAGAGTTGCAACACAGGTGAAATAAGATTTAATTTAAAATTCCCGAGGTCCTCCTGCAAGAGACTAAGTCAAGAGAACCACCACGGGCAATAATCGCGAAACTGCACAAGTTTCAAGATAAAGAGTGAGTGCTGAACTAGACGAGGAGCAAGCGCTTGTGTAGGTTGGAAGGACACACAATCTGCATTACCAGGACATAGGAGCCGACCTGGCCAAGCAGCGGGTGGAGTTTAACAGGACCAAAGTGGCTTTATTCAAAAGTAAGGTGCGTTTGTAACCAGTGAGACTATGGGTCACGTTCAACAGCAAAGAACATTATTTTAACGCACCGGAAGAAGCAAACAAGTACATCCGAAAGAATGGACACAGAAGGCAACAATAAGAGAAAATCTGAAGCTTAAAATTTTAACCTTGACTTTCTTTTTTGTTCCCTCGAAACCTACATGATCAGGGTGGGGGGGGGGGGCAAACATAATCGGAAACGAGAAAGAAGGGGGAGAAGAAATCAAGCGAGCTGCGTACATAAAGAGCTGCTCACAGGGGGAGCCATCTCACTGGCAAGCAGGCTAGTGTGCGGGAATAAAAAGGGGGGGGGGGTGGTTCTACGACGCATCTCCCGAAAGGGAGGGAACGTCTGGCAGAAGGAGGGTGCAAAATAGCAATCCAGGGCCAGCAGGGGACGAGGGGCAAGGGTGGACAGATCAGAGGGAGAGGCAATAGGAGTACGGGGAAAGGAAAGAGGGTACGGGGCAAGGGCAAATGGTCTCGGGGGAGGGGGTGGCTCAGGGATTAGGTGGGGCAGAGGAGGGAGATGGGTAGAATGCTGGTTACACAGGTCGCCCATGGAGACAGCTAGAAAGAGGAAGACAATGGTGGCCATCTTGGATGTCCCACAAACAAAGGGAAACCCCTGCTTTCAGGGACATGTCCACGAGGTAAGTATAGCTGACCTCACAGGAGGGGGGAGACCAGAAACCCCCCCATCAGAGTAGTCACCTGGAATGTAAGGGGAGTTAACAGGGCAATGAAAAGACCCAAAATCTTTGCCCATCTAAAAAGCCTGAGAGGCGACATAATCTTCCTCCAAGAGGACACTTGAGGGAGAAGGACTGACTGAGGGCAAGAAAAAGCTGGAAAGTACGGACTTTGTCACGAGGACAAGGGGATCAGCGATATCGATGTTGCTTAGCAAGAGGACAGCCTTCACAGTGACAAACACGGTGACGGTGCCAAGGGGATAATGCATGATGGTTAGCAGTGGCTGTCCCACAGGGATGATATGTGATGGTCAGCATTGTCCTGGAAGGAACACTGGTGGAGCTTGTAAATATACACATCCTTAACTGGGACGACACCAACTTCATTAAAAAAACAATGGTGGAGATCCCCGACCTCGACTCCCAGCAGTTCACCATACGAGGAGACTTGAACTGTGTACAGGACCCAATGTCGGACAAGTCCAGCCCCAGATCAGGGAAAAAAATCGGGAATGGCAAAGTAAACGGACATCATTATGGAGCGGGGGGGTGGACCCGTGGAGGTTCAACCATCTGAGGGAGAAGGAGTTCTCCATCTTCTCCCATGTTCACAAAATCTATTCCCATATTAAATTCTTTGTAGTTGGTAAGCTAGCTGCCTGCTGGCTCACCAGCTGAGGAAGCAGGCAGCCTCCAGGGGTAGTAAGGGTGGAATACTCGGCAATAGTAATCTCAGACGATGCGCCACACTACATGGACGTGAGGTTGGAGACGGACTGGGCCTAGTGCCTCCCATGGAGGTTGGACACAGCCCTCCTCTCTGAGAAGACGTTCTGCAAGAAAATATCACAAGCCATCGACGGATATGTAACCTGCAGCCAAAATGGGGAGATCTCACCCGCCACATGCTGGGAGGCACTGAAGGCAGTGATAAGAGAGAATGGCATAGAGAGCTCTGAAGGACAGGAAGAAAAGGATGGTTAGGCAACGGCTGATTTATTCCATATTGGAGGAGGATCTACGGTCGCCACTGACATGACCATGGAGCTGCTGACAGAGAGGAAAAATCTACAAATGGAATTTGACCTGCTTTCCAGCTTGCCAGACACGGAGGCATGGAGAAAAAGCTAGCTGCCTGCTGGCTCACCAGCTGAGGAAGCAGGCAGCCAGAAGGGAAATAGCTCAGGTGGGGAGCAGGATTGGCAGGCTAGTCACAGCAACAAATAAAATTAACAAGGCCTTTGCAACCTTCTACCAGGAGCTGTGCACGTCTGAGCCCCTGGAGACGGTCTCGAAGATTAAACGGTTTCTCGACAGGCTGGCCACACCAGTCGTGTGGGAGGAAAAGAAGCAGGGACTGGAAGCATCGCTAGGACAGGGGGAGGTCATGGAGAGCATCAACTTCATGCAGTTGGGGAAGGGTCCAGATAGATTCCTGGTGGACTTCTATAAAAATGATTGTGACAGTATTGGTCCTGCACCTCAATGATTTGCTGTCACACAGGGATCTGTTGTCCACGCTAGCACAGGCATCGATATCGCTGATCCCAAAAGAAAACAATTACCTGACAGACTGTGACCCATCTCACTCCTGAACACTAACACAAAAGTCCTGGCGAAGGCCCTGGCAAGGCAACTGGAGAGTTGAATGCTAAAAGTAAATACAGAAGATCAGACTGGCTTTGTCAAGGGCAGACAGTTAATGATGAACATCAGGCATCTGCTTAACGTGATTATGACCTCACCCACGGAGGAGACACCAGACGTGAGAAACTCCCTGGACGCAGAAAAGGCCTTCAACAGAATTGAATGGAGTACCTCATGGAGGTCCTGGAACGGTTTGGGTTTGGGACAGGGTTCACCTCATGGGTGAAATTACTGTACAGCACTCCCATGGCGAGCATACAGACAAATGCTACCAGCTCTGAATACCTCTGGCTGCAAAGAGAAATAAGGCAGGGATGCCCACTGTACCTGCTGGCAATTGAGCCACTGGCTATTGTCCTCAGGTCATTGAAAGGGTGGAAGGGCATCCAAAGGGGAAACAGAAAGCACAGAGTCTCATTTTATGAAGATGACCTACCCGTCTACATCTCAAACCCCCTAGCCATCATGGAAGAAATAATGGAACTCCCAAGCCTTCTCAGGTTACAAACCTAACCTGAGCAAGAGTAAAATCTTCCCCGTAAACCCCAGAGGGTAGGGTCAGAGCTTGGGAAGCTGTCGTTAAAACTGGCCCAAACCAAATTTCAATACCTGGGGATTTAGAAAGCTCAAGACTGGTCACAGATCCATAAATGGAACCTATCGAGCCGCGTGGAAGAATCTGGGGGACTTGACTCTGGCAAATCTCCAAAACTACAACTGAGAAGCAAACGCAGGAAGAGTACGAGAGTGTGTGAAAGAGCCGGAGGCGGAATGGGTGGGAATGGAGGAGACCTCCTGCACAGGGACACCCCTCCAAGCACTGGCCACGGCCCCACTCCCATTTCCCCCAGCCAAGTACTCAAGAAACCTGGCGCTGGTGGCCACACTAAAGACTTGTTATCAGCTCAGGCACCACTGCAATCTTGGTGCAATGTCCGCTATGACCCTCATCAGCAAAAAACATAAATTCACCTCGGCAACAATAGACGCCTCCTTTAAGATGTGGAAACAGGTTGAAGGGGTGCTGACAGTAGGGGATCTGGTCATAGACAGCAAAGTAGCGGCACTGGGGGAACCTAGCAGAAAAGCTCCAGCTTCCAAAAGGGAACAAGCATCAATACCTGCAACTGAGGAACTTCCTCTGCAAGGAGCCCGCAATGTTCCCCCAGCTACCCGGACACGCCCTATTGGACAGACTGCTAGCATCGGGAGCGTTAGGGGATAGTAACAGCGCCGACATGTACGGATGATTGCTAGAGAAGGTAAGGGCCCTGCTGGACGAGACACGGGAAAAGTGGGAGAAAGAGCTGGGCCTGGAGATGGGGAAGGACTCTGGATCGAAGCACTGCACAGGGTGAACTCCACCTCCTCATGTGCAGGGCTGAGCCTAACACAGCCAAAGGTAGTGCACAGGGCGCACTTGACCAGAACACGCATGAGCGGGATCTTCCTGGAGGTGGAAGACAAATGTGAATGGTGCCAGGGAGACCCGGCCAACCATACCCACATGTTCTGGGCTGCCCCAAACTTGTTGGGTACTGGACCGCCTTTTTTGTAGCCATGTCCAGGATTGTGGGAGTGAGGGTGGAGCCATGCCCACTGGTGGCTGTCTTCAGGATGTCAGGAGCTCCTTGCAGAGAGAAGGGCAGATGCCCTAGCCTTTGCCTCCCTGATCACCCGCCAGAGACTCCTGCCCAGCTGGAGATCAGCCGCGCCACCCAAGGCCGAAGACCGGCTGTCCAACTTGGTGGAAATTCTCAAATTGGAGAAAATAAAATGCACCATCATGGATGCAATTCACCAGCCTCTTCAAGGATCTGTTCATGAGTAAAGCAGCAGGGCGTGATTCACGCATGAGGGAAATCTAAACTTAGCAGGGCCATTTGAATACAGCGCTGAGTTCAAACGTTCCTCATTTTGGCTGTTGCAAAGAGCTTTAACCCACAGTGTGGAAGTCAGAAATTTATGGAGTGGACACAAGCCTTCTTGAAGGCCGGGTAAGGTCTGTTTAACTGTCATGGGGTTGTTGCATGAAAATATTCACAAGTAGACCGTAACATGAGCAAAAGAAGCATTTTATTGTTGCAGAGCTCTGAGGGAAAGGTCCTAGATTCCTAGGTCTTGCTAGCACACTTTCTCTCTGAGCTGTGGCTTAAAATGGGTTATAGACACTTTGAAAAGCGGAATTAGTGCGCATTTTCATTTACATACAGCCAATCAATTCTTTTAGCATCGTAGTTCATTCCATATATAGTTATCAATTCTTTACACAGTATGTTATATTCGTCCAATCAATGTGTTGCGCATGTGATTACATAAGGTCATAAGGTTATGAGCTGCTAGTCATACGGTCATGAGTTGCCAGTGATAGTTGTGGATTTAGAAGCCCCCTTTCCTCTCGCAGCTGTTTTGACAGCTTAGAACAACAGCTCTTGCAGTCCGTGAAGCACTCTTCACCACTGACCCATTGGGCTGGATACCCCGAGCCTTCGCATCGAAATTGCGTTCTGCGCGGGGTGGAGAATGGGTGTTCGTACAGGATTCTTGGCCGGCGCCGCTGAAGCGATTCTCCAGTCCTCGGAGAATCGCTTGCGATTCGCTCACGTGCGGTCTACAAAGCACGGGTAGGGGGCTATTGACAGAGTTCCCGACTGCGTGGTTCTAACCACCTATTGGCCATCTGGAACCTCGGGTGGCAGCTGCATACTCAATCCACAGCTGCCCTGGTGGGGGGCGGGGAGATCCTTCAGTGGGGGGGGGGGGTCCTCATGGACGGCCAGGCAAGCGATCTGGCGGCACCGATCCACGGGCGCGCGCAATATCGGGGGGACCTACTTCTTCCATCACGGTCTGCGGTGCGTGTCTGCCATGTCGCACGGGGCGGCCGCCGAAAGCCACTACCGTACGCGTGCGCGGTCTCCCGACCGGAAGTGTGGGGCCCTGTTTCTACAGCCAGAGCTGCGAGAAGCACTCTGGGGCCCTGCTAACCCCCTGCGGGTAGGAGAATCGCTCTGGACTGAAAGTCGGGAGTGAAACGCCAGTTTTTACACTGGCGTGGGGACATAGCCCCATTCTTGGAGAATCTAGCCCATTGTCTTTGGAGGATACATCTGTTAGAGTCACTCTTAGTCCAAAGTTCATTGTCTCAGCAGAAAACACCATCTAGCAACTTAAGAAGCTATTGATCCTCTTGCCTCTGTATTATCACAAGGGCTCAAACAGACACGGATCAAATACTCTACACTGAACGTATGATTCATCACAGTTTATTCACTAAACTTGCATCAAATACACCAGCTATTCAAATCATACTATGCAACTGATCACAATTTGTCTCACTCACAGCTACAGACATATGTAGATATTACCCCTTTGAACTGATGTGGCCAAATTTTTCTCGGAGGTCTGTTTTGTTCTCTGAGCCTTCACTCAGGGTCCTGCATGTGGTTGGTCCTAGGTCATTGCTTTTTAAAAAATATATATATTTATTAAAGTTTTTTAACAACACAATTTTTTCCCCTTACAAACAATAACCCCCCCGCCCCCGTGACAAAATAACACGAAATCGCACTGAGCAAGATATATACATGGCAAAATGGTGTATTTACATAGCTTTATACACTGGCTCTCTCCCGCACTTGCCAGTTTCCCCCACCCTTCATGTTATCTCCTGCTCATCCATCCCCCCAAGCAATCCCCCCCGCCTTCCCAAGACGTCCCCCCCCCTGCCCCCCAGGGTTGCTGCTGCTGCTGACCGACCTTCCTCTAACGCTCCGCGAGATAATCTAGGAACGGTTGCCACCGCCTGTAGAACCCCTGCGCAGACCCTCTCAAGGCAAACTTAATCCTCTCCAGCTTTATGAACCCAGCCATGTTGTTTATCCAGGCCTCCACGCTAGGGGGCTTCGCCTCCTTCCACATTAGCAAGATCCTTCGCCGGGCTACTAGGGACGCAAAGGCCAGAATGCTGGCCTCTTTCGCCTCCTGCACTCCCGGCTCGTCCACTGCTCCAAATATTGCTAGCCCCCAGCTTGGCTTGACCCGGACTTTCACCACCTGAGATATTGCTCCCGCCACTCCTCTCCAGAACCCCTCCAGTGCCGGGCATGACCAAAACATATGGACATGGTTCGCCGGGCTCCCAGAGCACCTTCCACATCTGTCCTCTACCCCAAAGAACCTACTCAATCTCGCCCCCGTCAAGTGCGCTCTGTGAACCACCTTAAATTGTATCAGGCTGAGCCTGGCACACAAGGAGGAGGAATTAATCCTACCCAGGGCATCATCCCACAGACCTTCCTCAATCTCCTCCCCCAGCTCCTCCTCCCATTTACCCTTCAACTCTTCTACTAGCGCTTTCCCCTCTTCTTTCATCTCCTGGTGTATTTCCGACATCTTGCCCTCCCCGACCCATACACCCGAGATCACCCTGTCTTGAATTTCTTGTGCCGGGAGCAACGGGAATTCCCTGACCTGTCGCCTCACAAAAGCCCTCACCTGCATATATCTAAAAGCATTTCCCGGGGGTAACTCAAACTTCTCCTCCAGTGCCCCTAGGTTCGCAAATGTCCCGTCAATGAACAGGTCCGCCATTCTTCTAATTCTCGCCCGATGGTTACCCCTGATCGGGGACCACACCGAGGCTCCCACTGCACCCCCGTGCCATCTCCCCTGGCCCCAGATCCTTAACGTTGCCGCCACCACCGGGCTCGTGGTATACTTTGACGGCGAGAACGGCAGCGGTGCCGTCACCAACGCCCCCAAGCTCGTTCCTTTACAGGACGCCATCTCCATCCTCTTCCATGTCGCCCCCTCTCCCTCCATAACCCACTTGCGGATCATCGCCACATTTGCTGCCGAGTAGTAGCTCCCTAGGTTTGGCAGCGCCAACCCTCCTCGGTCCCTACTGCGTTCCAGGAACCCTCTCCTTACCCTTGGGGTCTTATTCACCCACACAAACCCAATAATGCTCCTACCTACTCTCTTAAAAAAGCCCTTGGTGATCACGATGGGAAGGCACTGAAACACAAACAAAAACCTCGGAAGGACCACCATTTTGACCGACTGCACTCTATCCGCCAGCGAGAGCGGTAACACGGCCCATCTTTTGAAGTCCTCCTCCATTTGGTCCACCAACCTCATCAGATTCAGTTTATGTAGGGCCCCCCCAAGCCCTGGCTATCTGGATACCCAGATACCGAAAACTCCCCACCGCCCTCCTCAGCGGTAGGTCCCCTATCCCTCTTTCTTGGTCCCCTGCCTGTAATACAAAGGGCTCACTCTTCCCTACATTCAGCTTATAGCCCGAAAACTCCCCAAACTCCCTTAGAGCTTGCATGACCTCCACCATCCCCTCCATTGGGTCCGCCACGTACAGCAACAGGTCATCCACGTATAGCGACACCCGATGCTCTTCTCCCCCTCGGACTACCCCCCTCCATTTATTAGACTCCCTCAGTGCAATGGCCAAGGGTTCGATCGCCAATGCAAACAACAGGGGGGACAGGGGGCACCCCTGCCTCGTTCCTCGGTACAGCCGAAAGTACTCCGACCTCCGCCGGTTCGTCACTACACTCGCCACCGGGGCTCTGTAAAGGAGCTTAACCCAGCTGATAAACCCTCCCCCGAATCCAAACCAACGCAGCACCTCCCAGAGGTACTCTCACTCTACTCGGTCAAAGGCCTTTTCGGCGTCCATAGCTGCCACTATCTCCGCCTCTCCCTCCTCCGATGGCATCATTATCACGTTTAAGAGCTGCCGCACATTAGTGTTTAATTGCCTGCCCTTTATGAATCCCGTCTGGTCCTCGTGGATCACCCCCGGGACACAGTCCTCAATCCTCGTGGCCAGTACTTTTGCCAATAACTTAGCGTCCACATTGAGGAGTGAAATCGGCCTGTACGATCCACATTGCAGTGAGTCCTTGTCCCGCTTTAGAATCAAGGAAATTGTCGCTTCCGACATTGTCGGGGGCAGGGTCCCCTCCTCTCTTGCATCGTTAAAGGTTCTCACAAGTAGCGGGGCCAACAGGTCTACGTACTTTCTGTAGAACTCCACCGGCAACCCGTCCGGCCCCGGGGCCTTCCCCGCCTGCATACTCGCCAAACTCTTGCTCAGCTCCTCCAACCCGATTGGTGCCTACAAACCAGCCACCTCTTGCTCCTCCACCCTCGGGAATCTCAGTTGGTCTAGGAATCGTCTCATCCCCTCTTCCCCCACTGGGGGCTGGGATCTGTACAGCTCTTCATAGAAGGTCTTGAATACCTTGTTTATTTTCGTTACACTCCGAACCGTGGCTCCCCTTCCATCTTTGATTCCCCCATTTCCCTCGCTGCCGTCCTCTTACGGAGCTGGTGTGCCAGCATCCGACTAGCCTTTTCCCCGTACTCGTAGGTCACCCACTGCGCCTTCCTCCACTGTGCCTCCGCCTTCCCTGTGGTCAACAGGTCAAACTCCGTCTGGAGCCGTCGTCTTTCCCCAAATAATCTTTCCTCCGGGGCCTCTGCGTATCTCCTGTCCACTCTCAAAATCTCCCCCACTAACCTCTCCCTTTTCATGCCCTCTGTCTTCTCCCTATGAGCCCTGATGGAGATTAGCTCTCCCCTGATCACCGCCTTCAACGCCTCCCATACCACTCCCACTCGCACCTCCCCGTTGTCGTTGGCCTCCAAGTACCTTTCGATACACACCCTCACCTTCCCACACACCACCTCATCTGCCATCCAGCCGCCATAGCGGGCGTTGGTCCCTCTCCTCTCCCAGTCCCATTTCCACCCAGTGCGGGGCGTGGTCCGAAACGGCTATGGCCAAATACTCCGTCCCCTCCACCCTCGGGATGAGCGCCCTGCCCAGAACAAAAAAATCTATCCGGGAGTAGGCTTTGTGCACGTGGGAGAAGAAAGAAAATTCCCTGGTCTGCGGTCTTGCAAACCTCCATGGGTCAACTCCCCCCATCTGATCCATAAACCCCCTGAGCACCTTGGCCGCCGCCAGCCTCTTTCATGTCCTTGATCTGGAGCGGTCCAGTGCTGGGTCCAGCACTGTATTGAAGTCCCCTCCCATTATCAGGCCTCCTCCTCCAGGTCCGGAATGCGCCCCAACATGCGCTTCATGAATCCTGCATCATCCCAGTTCGGGGCGTATACGTTTACCAACACCACCCACGTCCCTTGCAACCTACCGCTCACCATCACATATCTCCCTCCATTATCCACTACGATAGTCTTGGCCTCAAATGACACATGCTTTCCCACCAAAATTGCCACCCCTCTATTCTTCGCGTCCAGTCCCGAGTGAAATACCTGTCCTACCCATCCCCTTCTTAACCTGACCTGGTCTGCCACCTTCAGGTGTGTCTCTTGGAGCATAGCCACGTCTGCCTTCAGTCCCTTCAGGTGCGCGAACACTCGAGCCCCCTTCACTGACCCATTCAGGCCCCTCACGTTCCACGTTATCAGCCGGATTGGAGGGGCTCCCCCCCCCCCCCCCCCCCCCCCCCCCCCGGGCCGACTAGCCATCTCCTTTTCTGGGCCAGTCCCGTGTCCGCGTTTCCCTCACCCTCCAGTCCCCCAGCCGGGGGACCTCCGTCCCGACCACCTCTTCTGTGTCCCATTCCCTTTCAGCCAGTGCAGCAGCAACCCTTCCCCCCCCCCCCCCCCCGCTAGACCCCTGTCTAGCTTTTCTGCTCCCCCATATCACTCCCGTAAGTCAGCTGACACCTGCGGACGCCGGCTTCCCCCGCCGTCCCTTTTGACCCCCCCATGTGGGAGTCTCCCAATCAATATACGTTCCTTCGTTCCCCTTACCGCCATTCTTCCCACGCGCAGGAAAAAACCCCGCGCTTTCCAAAGCTTGGCCCGCCCCCTCTGGCGCAGCTCCTGTCTCTCCGCCTTGTCTCTCACCCCCAGCCCATATAACATTTCCTGCGCGTGATTGACCCCCTATATACAACCATCACACATCAACCCTCAAACACCCCCCACCCTCACAAACCCTCAGTTAGAGTCCAACTTATCAGTTTGTATAAAGGTCCATGCCTCTTCAGGCGTTTCGAAGTAGTAATGTTGGTCCTTGTGTGTAACCCACAGTCGCGCTGGCTGCAGCATTCCGAATTTCACTCCTTTCCGATGCAGCACCGCTTTGGCCCGGTTGAAACCCGCTCTCTGCTTAGCGACCACCGTGCTCCAGTCGGGTTCGGATCCAGTTCGGATCTCTGCATTGTCCCACTTGCTGCCCCGCTCCTTCTTGGCCCATTTCAGGAACCTCTCTCTGTCCGTGAACCGGTGAAATCTCACCACCATCCCTTGGCGGCTCATTTGCTTTGGGCTTCCTCGCCAGCACCCGGTGTGCCCCATCCAGCTCCAGCGACCTCGAAGGGGCCTCCGCGCCCATCATCGCCCCGATCATCGTGCCCACGTATGCCGCGGCATCGGCCCCCTCCACTCCTTATGGGAGACCCAGGATCCGCAGATTATTTCTCCTCGACCTGTTCTCCAGGTCTTCGAGTCTTCCCACCCACTTCTTGTGTAGCGCCTCGTGCCGCTCCACTCTCACCGCCAGGCCCAAGAGCTCGTCCTCATTCTCACTCACTCTTTTCTGCACCTCCTGGATCTTCACCTCGTGGGCCTTCTGGGTTATCCCTAGTCCTTCAATTACCGCCAGCATAGGCGCCAGCATCTCCTTGCGCAGCTCCTCGAAGCAGCGCTTGATGAATTCCTGCAGCTCCGGCCCGCACTCTGCTTTGTCCCCGGCTGCCGCCATTTTGATTTTTTTCCCTCGCTTCTCACGCTGCGCCAATGCCGCTTTTTTGGCTGTTGCACTTCTGGTCCGGTCCATAAAAGTTGGAGGGGGACCTCTCTCTTCACTTCCCCACGGGTGTCGTCAAAAGAATTCCGTTGGGGCTCCTCCAATGAGCCCGTAAGTCCGTAGTAGCGGGAGCTGCCGAATCGTGCGGCTTAGCTCCGCATAGCCGCAACCGGAAGTCGTCCTAGGTCATTGCTGAAGCAAAATGTTTGACGTTGGTTCTTTATACTCTTCCGCCCTGTGTCATAGACAGGTCAAATATGTGTCCTATTTCGAGCTGTTCTTTCCTCTAACCACACATCCATTCTTCAGACATTGGTCCAGCCATTGTGGTTAAAGATGTCAGCTCAAGTTCTGCTTTGTATTTCACAAACTTTCCATCTGTGCATTGTAAACTCTCCATTAAATAGGCCATTGGCCTAAAGGTAATATGTGTCATTTCACGTTGACCAAACACTTCCCATCATGCCTGCAATGAGTCATGTTAGCACAAACAGGGCACAAACAGGTTTCATCTCCTGTGCTTGCATGGAAAGGTGTCACAGGGAAGGGAGGGGATGTTGGGGGTGACTGATGGTTGAACCAGGGTGTTGTGCAGGTAATGGTCCCTTCAGTATACTGAAAGGAAAGGGGAGAAGATGTGTTTGGTGGCACCATGCTGGCGGAAATGGCAGTGGATGATCTTTTGAACATGAGGCTGGTGGGGTGGAAGGTGAGGACAAGGGGAACCGTATCATGGTTTCTAGGAGGGAGGGGTAGGAGTGAGAGCAGATGTCTGTGAAATAGAGGTGAAGGTGTGAGATGGGTTAAAATTGAGAACAAAGACAATAACATTTTGCGGTCCAAGGCGAGAAGCAAAATATGAAGGTGGTGAAACATAAATTATGTTTATTTTTAAACACATAACGTCTCATTTTGTGGATTTACTTTCTTTCTAACCAACTCAAAACAAAGAAGCAAGCTCTCAAGATATTTGAGAAATTAAATTTGAGTTATTTCAACCTCGACCTACTTGGAAATGTGTTTCGTTCAAAGCTGAATTTTCCAACTTAGAGTTGCCCCTCTTTGCGCCCTCCCCCCTCCATAAACGAATCAGGGTGCTCTTTCAGAGGATAAGTGCACACTTGATTGGCCGAATAGCCTCTGTAGTGATTCTATGATTCGAGTGACTGTAACGTTCTCTTTCATCTAGAAAATAAAAAAAAAGGCAATTGCATGTAATAATGTGAAACAATTGGTGAGATCGGTTAGCTGATAGAGATAACAACATTCAGCTGATCACCGTTAGCCTGCTCCAATTCACCCTGCAGTTAGTTGATGGGGTAATTGGATTCGGAAACACTCATTATGAAATCGGTTGTTTGGGACTACGAAGGACACGTGCTATAAAAACAAGTCGCGGCAGTGGCTCCACATATGTTTTTGTTCGACTTAGTCTCGTTAGGTTAGCGAGTAAAGGGATAAAGCCGTTATTGGAGAAAGCAAACTCTCTATTCCTGATTTTCCTTAAGGAGTGATATGATTCCTTTTCGAGTAGCCTTGTTGCTACACTTAGTAGTATGTTTAAATCCGAACAGATTCGTAAATGGTGAGTAGCTATTGTTTTCCGGCCGTGGCTTTAGTCTATCTATGGAAGTTGCAGTTTAGAACTTTAAACCTTCGCTATTTGGGTAATGGGGTGAGCATAATTTATAAACATTATGTTCTTTTAAACACCATTCAAAAAGCGACATTTATAAAGATTAATTCGTTTTCCTTCTGTAAAACCCCTAATGCAGATATTAAAACCATTTTTTTTTTTTTACATCTTCACCTCCACAATTCCAGAAACTAATTCCAAGCTCTAATAGCCCTAATAGCTGCAGATCAAAACGTGTTTTTTTTTTTTGCAGTTAATGTTTAGAAGAAGCTGTTTTAGTTCGCCCACTTCTCCCATTCAGCCAACTTTTTATTATAGATGAGTGCATTTTAGCTATACCCTTTCACGGGAGCAATTTAGCATAGCCTACCCTGCCCATCATGGATTGTGGGAGTGAGACCCATGCAGACAGGAGGAGACTGTACAAACTCCACATGGACAGTGACCCCAATGCTGGGATTGAACCTGGGTGCTGTAATGCAGCAGTGCTAACCACTGTTAGTGTTGTGCCCTCTAGCCTTATTTTTGATCCCGTTGTTATGCTGGTCTTCAATACTGTGTTTCTGCAGTCGATAGTTGCCAGGGAATAGGTCACGTGAGTCGGTTTCTGAAATGGTGTTGGCCTGGCCTGTGTGGCAGTGGTATAAGACTTTAAATTTGGGATGAAGTAAGTACCCATTTGTCAATTTACCTGAAGCTCATGGCACTTGCCATATTACTAGTCCAACAGCAAACTTGAGGGTACAGGTTGTAATTAAAGCTGTTATTGGTCTTGCTTTCTGAAGTCGGGCAGTGCAGTGGTTAGCATGGAGGACCCAGGTTTGATCCCAGCCTGGGTCACTGTGGCGTTTGCACGTTTCTCTGTGTCGGTCTCATCCCCATAACCCAAACATGTATAGGGATCTCATCCGCATAACCCAAAGATGTATAGGGTAAGTGGATTGGCCACGCTAAACGGCCCCTTAATTGGGGGGAGAAAAAATAATGTGGTACTCAATATAATTTTTTAAAGAAAAAAAATAAGCCGACCTTGGCTTAATGGTACTACTGAGGCAGAAGGATTCCAGTTCCCATCCACTGATCCTGCAATTTAGATTGGTACCACAGGAGTGTTGTACTGTCACTGGAGTGTGATGCTGAATCTCTGGCCCCATAGTGTTGCTCAGAGGGGAGTGAACAGTTGCTGTCCTAGCCAACTCTTCTGTCTTGGCCAGGACCACCTTAAACATGTGAGCATTTCCTATTACTGTTGGTGGGCCTTTTCTCTATGGAAGCCTGGAGGTTCATTTTCTTTATTGGTGGCCACTATACTTTATGCATAAAATGCCTTGGTATAGACTCTAGTTTTTGAAAAAAAAACACTAAACATTTATTTGGGTCATATTTTAAAACATATATAGATGGCTTACCTGTGGCTCAATTGGTATCTATTTTCTACTTCAGGAAGTAGTTCAATCTATTGTGTAAAACCAAATACAAATAACTGGCTGCCAATCAAGCAGATCCTGGATAGCGATACTTGTGGAGCTACAGAACCCCGCTTTTGTAAGTGGTGCAAGCACAAGATTACTAATGGCAGAATATCTAGCTTCCCCTCGTTCTTGTGCCCACAATATTCATGTGGTTGGTCCAGCTGTTTCTGGTGGTTGCTGGGGTAGTTAGCAACAGGAATGGCTTTTGCCCAGCACTTTCGTTGCACCCATGATCAGCCAAAACCTGAGTGTTGTCCAGATCTTGTTGCATGCAAGTACAGATTACTTCAGTGCCTGAGAAATTTTGAATGGAACTGAACACTTGGACAATTTGTCAGTGGACATGTCACTTCTGGCTTATGATGGAGGGAAAATTGAAGTTGGTTGGACTGAGGGCATTCCGTATCGCCTCCTGCTGCAAATGTTCTAGGGCTGAAGTGACGGCCATAGTCATCTTTGTTTTTCTACTACGTAGAATTGGGTTGCACGGTAGAACAGTGGTTGGCATGTTGCTCCACAGCGCCAGGATCCCAGGTTTGATTCCCGGCTTGAGTCACTCTGGCATCTGCGTGGGTTTCCTCCCACAAGTTCTGAGAAGATGTGCTGTTGGGTAATTTGGACATTCTGAATTTTCCCTCCCGTGTACCTGAACAGGCTCTGGAATGTGGTGACTCGGGGCTTTACACTAACTTCATTGCAGTGTTAATGTAAGCCTATTTGTGAAATTATTATTATTGGTTCTGACAAGCCAGTGGCGAGTTGCATCCTGACCTCCCCAGTTTCCAAGTATTTTTTAAAGAAGTTTGTGATGCCACAGTCACTTGCCTCCCCTATGATTAACTCTTGTGAAATCATCTTTGACGAGTGTGTAACATTTGGAGGTTGCCATAATGAAGAAATAAATGACCAATAATAGCTAACATGGCTTTCTGACTATCTTTTGACTAATCTTTTGCTTTATGGTTTAACACGTTTGTTTGTTTCTTTTGAAGGCTCAAAAGCTTCCTGTGATGCACCATGGTTCCAGTGCAGGAATGGGCGCTGTGTGCCATCACTGTGGAAATGTGATGGAGATGATGACTGTACTGATGGCAGTGATGAAGATAACTGTGGTAAATAACTGAATCATGTTCTGGATAGTGCTGTGGGTCAGCACACTTGAGACCTGTGTTCGGGTGGGGGTGGGGGGGTGAGAAAGAGGGACCGTTGGCCAATTTAATTGGGGATTGATGTTCCACCTCTGTGACCTAGAGGACTTTTGCAGTCACATTTAACCTGAGTAAATTGCCAAATTACTGTAACTGAAGATTCAAATGATCAATTTCCAAAATCTCCCTGTTCTCTTTGGCTATGTCTGTCCAATGAAAAAACACTACAGCGCATGTTCTCTGACCAGTGTGCATGCAGCACAATTGATCTGCCGCACACTTACATTTTGTATTGAAACGTCAGCCTCGCAGACTGTAGTATCCCATATTGATGCAGGTCCAAAAGCAATTTCTACTCTTTTAAAATTGGCAGGTCTATGGTGCAGAAACAGAGGTACATAACACTTGCATGTAGAGCAATGTAGGTAAATTAATATATTTGTTAAAGCTATCACAGATCAATTACAATGCTAAGGGTTTGTAGAAATGTAGCTACAACAAGATGTTACCAAAATGACTGGGGAATATTTGAGGTATTGGAAGTAAGTCACCAGGACTGCATCAGATGCATCTGAGGATATGAGAAGTAAGGGTAGAAATCACTAACATTGTCCACAGTCTTCCAATCTTCCTTGGAAGCAGGGGATGTTCTGAGGATTGGAGAATGGCCAGTGTTATGCCCTGATTCAAAATAGCAAGAATGACCCAACAACTTGTGACGTCAGTTTAACTTTGTGGCTTTTTAGAGACAGAAAAACAATGCAGAAAGATAGCTCTTGGAAGTGGGATGAACTTCATTGCCCATCCCTAGTTTGCCTTGAGAAGATGGTGGCGAGCTGTTTCTTCTGCTTTTGGGAGTTTCAGGATTTTGAAATGGGTGACAGTGCAATGGGGGGAGAAAGAGATTAGCATCCTTTGCTAAGGAAGATGTTACCAAAATGGCTGAGGTATTAGAAGTGGGGGGGGGGGGGGGGTTGGGAGACAGTCACAGGACTGTATCAGAGAAGTAAGGGTGAAAATTACAGATGCTGGCCACAGTCTACAAAATCCTCCTTGGGGTCTGGGGTTGTATCAATGACAGAAACTGCAAATGTTATGCCCTGATTCAAAATGGTGAGGATAACCCAACGACTACTGTAGTCAGTTTAACTTTGGCTGTTTAGAAACAAAAATCCACAGTCACTGTATAGTGCAGACTGGATGAATACATGGCAGATAAATTTCTTGCACTGACATGCAAACTTAATACTATTTGTACAATGAGAGGCAACATAAAGAATATGATTCCAAGGGGATGTTGGCACAAAGGGACTTTGAACCTGTGGAAAAATTGCTCGTGAGTGGGCATATTGAGAAGCAGCATATGATGCCCTTAACAATCAAAGCATTCAGGAGTACAAAAGTAAATAGGTGCTGGTGAAACAATCCTGAGTATATCCCATTCGGGGCACCTTCCTGTAGATCCGTGTAGTGTGATAAAATGTTCTGGGAAGATGGGGAGAAACTTTCTGTTGGTGAGAAGAGGACATTGTGAGGTGACTGGCAAGGAACTGACATGTGACATGAAGAAACCTCCTTGCATTGGATGGTTAGGATCACTGCCAGAGTCTGGAGCCATATTCATTTGTCTTTCGAATTGAATTGGATAAATTATTGAAGGAATTTTTTCATGCGTGTGCAGATAACTGCATGGATGCAAATGGCCTCAAACTAAACCATTCTGATACTAGAGATGAATAACTTCCGTCACTGTCTAAATGACTCCAGGCGTAATTAAAGAAAGCTGACTCTTCAAATTCCAAAACCTTGGCATAATTGAAGCTGGGCAACATAAATTTTAAATGTAGCAATTCTACCAATGAACCGAGAATATCCTGGAGTACTTTGTACACCTGTGAATCGGTTAATAACTGTGCCCTCGTGATTGTTAGAATTGCTTGAAATAGACCAGGAGCTGAAAGTAATAATATCTTCTCTTTCCCCAGGTAAAATCACCTGTGGAACTTTAGACTTTGTATGCCAAAGTGGACATTGTGTGCCAAGTAAATGGCAGTGTGATGGCAGATCTGATTGTGAGGATGGATCAGATGAAAATCCAGACATCTGTCGTAAGTATTACTTGGAAGGAATGAGAAATCTTGGATCCTGTTGTTGATTCCGTTCTGGATCGCTTAGTTCAGTTAGTTGGACAAGAATGCGGAGCGAGGCCAACAGCACAAGTTCAATTCCCGTACCAGCTGTGATTTTTATTCATGAAGGCCCTGTCGTGACCTTCCCCTAACCTGAGCTGTTGGTGATCCTAGGGTTAAATCGCCACCAGTCAGCTCTTTCCTTTTTTCCTGCACCCCCACTCAGCCAATGGCAGCTACTTTACCTTTATAATTCTCTTGTCTATGCTGCATTTTGTAATGATCCCTGATTTGTCATAACATAAGTAGGACAACAGCTATGTATGTTTGACCTCCTTGTCTCATGGACCTCTATTTAGAAGCAGCATACAATGTTGTAGTGAACGTCTGGTTGTTTTTAAAATAACTGATGTGCAGCTATAGCCTTATTACACATGCATGATCTTGGTGCTTATACAGTGGGAAATTCTATTCAAAACTTTTAAATATTTTCAAGGACACTAAATTGGTGGTTAGCATTTATAGAAATGCAGCATCTGCTTCGTTTCATCGGTTTACTTGCCCATCTTAACTGTACTGGGTCGGTGTGTGATCTTTAATCCACATTAGGAGTTTTGTCAGCATACTTTTCCTTAACTAGTGTTAAATGCCTCTTTCAGATGCAAGAACATGTCATTTACATGAAATAAGCTGTGGTCCTGGGTCTCTTCAGTGTATTCCTGCTTCCTGGAAATGTGATGGAGGAAAGGACTGTGACAATGGTAGTGATGAAGAGAACTGTGGTAGGTTAATTCTAACGTCATTTAGACTCTACTTTTGACTAAAGACCAAAAAAAGATGGTGTTGTGCAAATTGAATTGCACATTGTGCCCAGCTTTTGAGTCATTAGTACTTCGGTTTGTTAACTTTGAAATAATTGGCTGAATTTTTATGAAAAACATTAGCTTGACTTGCTGCTCCTATTTGAAAACTTATCTTGGATTCCTTTCCAACTAACACCCATTTTCCTTTAAACTTGTTTTCTGCGATGAAGCTTGCTGGATTCCCAGTGGTTTTTTTTTTTTTTTTTTTTTTTGCCTTCTGGTAGTGCAGTCAGTATCTTTTTTTCTTCCCTTTTCCTTCTCTCCATCCTTGGGCTTTAGGCATTGATGGCTTGACGGGCTGTTAGTCATAAGCCTGGAGTCAAATGGGTGGCCTATTTCCTTCCCTGAACATTTTTATAAACCATAAATATCAGAATGCTGGATAAACTCAGCTCTGGGAGCATCTGTGGAAAGGGAAGAGAAAATGTTTATGAAAAATTGATTGTTACATGGTCCCAATTACTGAGACTAGCTTTAAATTCAAATCACCAGCTGCCATAGTGGGATTTTCTCCTGATTGCTAATCTAGCAGCATTACCACTGCTACCATCTACTTTTTATGTTGCCTCATTGAAAACCTAATGACTTGTCATGTGTTCATTTGACATTTTTCTTTTTGAATTTTGGACTTTGTTAAACTTTCATGGTGTTGCTGTCACTGGCTAAGCCAGCATTTAATGCAAATTGCCTTGTGGTGTTGGATCTGAAGAGGGGTGGGGAGAAACAATTGACTGCGGTAGACCTGTTTTCTATTCTATGATCTTGCTGCTGCTGATATCCCAGAGCAGATCGTACTGAAAAGTAAGCCTGGATTTGGAAGCATTGACCTGCTGCTGTTAATCATCAGAATAATGCGTGTGTCTACTGAATACAAACCCATCAGCGTTAGTACAACTGCCAGCTTCCAGTAAGAACAGTTGACAGAGGGGCTGAGGTTCCAGACCCTTCCATATTGCTGCCCTGGATGTTTGTCATCCTCCCCAGAGCAACCTGAACGTTTATCTGAGTTTCAACTCTTGTTGTGTTACTGTTTTTGGTGCAATTTTCCCAAATCCACATAACCAAAAGATTGCAGGGGCTGGTTTAGCACACTGGGCTAAATAGCTGGCTTTTAAAGCAGACCATGGCAGGCCAGCAGCTTTTCACAGTAACTTCATTTGAAGCCTACTTGTGCCAATAAGTCATTTCATTAATTTCATTGTGCTGAATGTAACTTGCCCTCTTTTCCACAGCCCTAACTTGCCCTCTTATCCACAGCCCTAAGTGCTGTAAGCTGACCATTGTCACAAATCGCCATGAACTTGGATGGACTAAAATTACCACTAATTGCAGTCCTTTTATGGACGTTCCTTTTTGAATGCAAAGATTTTAGTTTTTTTAACTACCATACTCTAATATGTAAATTGTTGTTTTACTGAACAATTAACTTTAAAATACTACTTTGCAAATATTTCCCCAGATACTCGCTGGGGGTGACAACTCTTTCAATATTTTTGCCGAAATCACTTTTTCTAAAACAGCAACTCTATCTCATTTGTCCCACTATGAATAAGTTCCATGCTGAATGGTATTCTCCTTTTTCTATAATGGTGCACATTGCAATGTACCATGGTTTTGACATATTTGACTGCCTTGGATACTTGTGGATTGGATTTGGAGCAGGATTGCTCTAAACTGGGTGATTCCACCTCTAATTCTCTGTAGGTCTGAGATAGAACTTCCATACATATGCAGGTTTCCATCTGTAGGTGAATATATATTTAACAACATCTGATGAATGATATCAGGAACACTTGGTTTCTGCATTCAAATCTGAGTTTTTAATTGATATTTCTGCTACCAGTCCTAAAATTGGTTTCTTCTTTCAGGTACTATTATTTGCAGTATACTGGAGTTTACTTGCGGCAATGGTAGATGCATTACCAAAACCTTTCTCTGCAATGGTGAAGATGATTGCGGTGATGGAAGTGATGAAAAAGGTTGTGCTCCATCGATTTGTCACTTGCATGAGTTTCAGTGCAATAGTTCTGAATGTATCCCTTCAAATTGGGTGTGTGATAACAATGCTGACTGTGCTGATCAATCTGATGAAACTCCAGAACGTTGTGGACGCTCCCTTCCTCCTGTGACCTGCTCTCCTAATGAGTTCCTATGTAATTCTGGTGAATGCATCAATCAACGCTGGTACTGTGATGGCGATGATGATTGCAAAGATGGGAGTGATGAAATTAACTGCTGTAAGTAATCTATTTTCTTAGTTGGGTGCTGGGCTAAAGTTCAAATTTGCTAAATGGAATAGCTTCCTATTTGAGATGGATGAATTGCTCAAATGGTCTATCTAGCTTTCTGGACAGGTTTTGCATGACTAGTCTATATCTGGGACTGTGGTGACTTTACTTATGACTAAGGACATGCAAGCATATTCAGCTGCTCCAATGGGCCTCCTAGCCAGCCATTTTGAAATGTTGCCTCAACACTATGCAACTGTCCTGATCTTTAAACCATGCAGGAGGAACAAATATCTTCTCCCCTCCCCCCACATGTCTTTGCCTCTATTCTAGACCACCTCTGGAATAAATGGTCAAACTGCAGAATGCTTTGCACTAATACTTTTAGGGGGAGAAATTCCCATCTTGAATGAAGGGCTAAAAGATTATCTTCCAGGGCTAAAAAAAAATGTGATTGCAAAATGAAATAGTTTTGTTTCTCCAGTGCAATGTTTAATTTGTATGTTGAAATCAGTAAGGACTAAACTTGATCCTGATCTGACTGTTTAATACAAGCAGTCCAAATGTATGACTTACTTAGTCTGGACACTACAAAAGATACCTATTTGGGGAAAACTTGCATGCTAAACATGGGTCTTTGTGACCCATATTTTAACTAGACTACCAGTTTCTTGTCTTGCAGTAACCACATGAGTAGTGTGAAAATTTGGACTAAGCTAGCTTTGGCATGGGAACTATTCTGAACAATTTGATCACGTTAAATTAAGTATACTGTAGTGGGATAGCATTTTAATTATTAGGTTCCATATTACATTTTGACTTGAATGGTTATTCATGCTATTTTTAATGGATTTAAAACTTTAGCTCCTCGAACATGTAGACCAGATCACTTCCAATGTGGCAATAGTAACTGCATCCCTCGGAGCAAGATATGTGATGAATTTGCAGACTGCTCTGATGCAAGTGATGAAGCCAACTGCAAGACCGGTAGGTGCATAATTCCCACTAGTGCAATTGAATTTGAAAGCACTTTATATAAAAAAAAAAAAAAAAAAAAAAAAATTGTATATTAAACAGCTTTTTCAATTTTAGAATGCGCAAGTCCAACTGACTTCAAATGCCGAAGTGGAGAATGCATATCTATAACTCAAGTGTGTAACCACAAATGGGACTGTAGAGATCGGAGTGATGAACCCTTCCGATGTGGTAAGTAGTTCCAATAGCACTTCAACTTGGATTTGTGGTTTTTTTTTTTTTTTTTTTTTTCACCTCCTGCTGTGTTTGCACTTTATTCTCAGCCACTCGTGGATCTCCAGTATGACATGGCCACCCCCTCACTGATGTTCAAAGCTACCTTTTTCTTTTTTTTTTTTTGCATGGAGTCACATTCTCAAATTTATCTTATTGTGCAACACTGCAGCCCAGTCAGATTTACTCCATTAATCTACAATCTGGAAAACTAATTGTTAATCTGGGGAATGAAAGACTTCAACCTGAAACACAGCTGGATTGTGCCCATGACTGGTTGTTGTTGTTTCAGAGGGCAGGTGACCCCCTCCTTCCCACCACCTCCATAACGCAGTAGGTGAACATGCCCCCATTCCAAATTGACAACCTTAGTCGGCAATCTTTGCTGCACTGCACATTTCAATGAAGTTAACAAGTTTTCTCCATCTGGAGCTATTTGGCTCCTTTCTTGCAACATTCACCACCATGGAAAGATTATAGCCCAGAAGGACAGCCCATCTTGTCCATGCTGGCCTGAGGGCACCAAGGTGCCCTTTTTAGTTCCATAGCCCTGTAGTTTAGAGCACTTGAGGTGCAGATCCAGGTTACTTAAGAGTTTAGGATCTTTGTTTCCACCAATTTAGGCAGTGAATTACACCCACTTGCTTCTGCATTTAAAAGAAAATAAAAGGTTTCCCAGTATCCCCTCTACACTGTCTTCATACACTGGCAGCTATGTTCCCTGATTCTAGAATTCACCATCAAAGGGAACCCATTTCATCCTGCCCCATAAATTTTGTGCACGTCAAATAAGTCAACCCTCTGCCTTCTTTGTTCTAAAGTAAATAAACCCAACCTCTCTCCACTTTTCTAGCCCTGGCAACATTCTTCACACTCCGTGAGCAATTACATCCTTCCTGTAATGTACCAATAGTCCAGTTGTGGCCTCACCAGCATTTTATTACAATCCCAACAATGGTCTATGCCTCTACAAATGGAGGGAATTCCATATGCTTATAACCTTGTATCTTTGAACTGCTGCCTCTAGTGACCTGTGTATTTGTATGCCAAGATCTCTCCTCCCTTCACTTACCCCTCCTTGATTTGTGCCCCCTATGACTATGACCTTGTGTTAAATTCCATAATCTTTTGGAGATTCTAGATATCCTCTACACTGTTCACCACTCAGCCAATGTTTGGAAATTTCACAATCGTGGGGTCTGCCCCCCCCACCCTGTGCAAATTGTTTACTGTACAACATAAGGGTTCCAACACCTAAGCCCTGTGGAACACCACTTGAAACAACTTGCCATTTGCAAGAGCAGCCATTGACTATTGCCCTTTGTTTCCTGTTACTAAGCCAACTTTTTATCCAGTTTGCTACATGTTTGTCTCCCATTGGGGATGGGGGGAATGTAATCTGCCACATGTGAATTACCCACTGCATTACCTTCATCAACCCTTGTCACTTCCTCAGAATACAATCTAATGTGAGGCAAGACCTTCCTTCCCATGCTGATTATCCCAGAGTAATCCATTTCATTGGTTACTGATTCTTTGCCCACCACCAACCTGAGACTAACTGGCCTATAATTGTTTGACATTTCCTTCAATCCATTTTTTAAACAATAGAACAACATTTGCATTTTTCCAGTACCTCCCCTGGATCTAGTGGGGATTGGAAAATCATCCTCTACATCTGCTATCTCCTCCCTGACCTCCTTCATTAACCTCCGAAACAATCCATCTGGACCTGGTGACTTGTCAACTTTCAAGGATTCCAACCCTTACTTCCCCTCTTTATGATGATCCCATCCACTGTTCCTCCTGCACTACTACATCTGCATCATCCGTTTTCTTTGTAAACACCACGCATTTTTATAACCTTCCAGCCTCTGCATCTACCCTTTTCCTTTATTAACCTTTTTACCATTAATATATTGGTCAAACGTCTTGGATTTTATAACTTGCTAATCTATTTTTCATATCCTCTTTTGATTGTTTTCCCTTTTTGACTTGTTCCTACCTCATTTAGAATATCTGCAGTGCTTATTTTGTGCCTATTGTACATTTCTTTTTGTTTAATCTACCTAGTATGTCTAGAGGAAATCAGGGGTTGACAATACCACACTTTTTTGTTTTTGGAGGGGATGTCTAATTTGGTGTCCCTCAGTTACTCCCTGAAAATAGCTTGGAACCTGGTTTCCAACGAGCATTAATTTATAATTGTACAGTACTATTCTATACTTTTTTTTTAGCCCCCTGCCACACCACTCCTCCTGGATCACCTTGGCAATAAAGTCTGCAAAATAACAAGTCTAAAATCAAACCGTTAATTGGGGTGAGGCATGTTCTATCCCAAGCCTCTTCTCACATTCATCTCCACTTAAAGTTTATGGCAGTTGATCACAAAGATTTGCAGTGACAAATGGGGGTGGGGAAGGGAAGAGACTATTGATTTCAGTACTAGAGGATGTGCAATGACAATCCCAATGAGGTTCCATCTTGGGTTAGTAGATCTTTGATAACTTGCATTTTACCACTTTTATGACTCTCAAGGTTGTACCATATAGCTACTTGCTACAAGATCTTGTTGAATAATACCTTGTAACTGTGACCTAAAACCTAGCCAATCCTAACCGGATACTCTTTGGTGGAAATAATATATATTTTTTTCTCTACCAGGGTTAAATGAATGCTTGGTGAACAATGGAGGTTGCTCTCACATTTGCAGGGACCTTCTTATTGACTATGAATGTGATTGTCCTGCGGGTTTTGAACTAATTGATGGGAGAGCCTGTGATGGTAAGTCTCTGTCCCATTTATTGTGAGAATTGAATTTTTGCAGCTTATTACTTATTAATATGGAAATTTGATATTGCATTTGCAGATATTGACGAGTGTCAAAGTCCTAGAATCTGCAGCCAAATTTGTATTAATTTGAAAGGAAGCTACAAATGTGAATGTTATGAAGGTTATCACCTGGATCCTGCTAATGGAGTTTGCAAGGCTATAGGCAAGTACCCAATACTCCCTAGATGGTCTTTCAAAAGGGTGGCAATTTAACAGGGTTAGAACCAGCATGGGTGTACCATAACTAACCAGCTTCTGTGCATATCGATCTGTTTTTTTTTTTTACACTGTGCACCCATGAAGTTAAATGTGATTATAATACTAGAGGGGGGAAAATGTGCAGAATTTGATAGATAAATTTCCATACCCTAACATTTTAATAGAGTAAATTCAATATGTAAGTGCATTTTTCAGGATTCTTTATTTTTGACACTTAGGCAAAGAGCCTTATTTGATCTTCACAAATCGCCATGATATCCGGAAGCTAGGACTACATCACCAAGAGTATACCCAGGTAGTTGTGCAGCTGAGAAATGCTATCGCACTAGATGCTGACATTGCAGAGCAGAGAATCTTCTGGGCTGATGCAGGCCAGCAAGCAATTTTCAGGTAAGTACATTGACTTTCGTCACCAATCATTCATTAGTTATCATTAACATTTTGGAAATCCGTATTGCCTCTAATTGCCCTCTGGAAAAATGTAGCACTGGTCCTGGAAGATTTGCTTATCTTGATACAGATGCTCTAATTTCTGATTGTGACATTTATGAAGTGACTTCAGTTTGGAAGCTTGCCTTCATCTGGAGAACTAATTGCATTTTCTATCTGTACCAAATGGAAGTTGAGGGGCAGGAAATGGAAGTTGAGGGGCAGGGTCTTCCATTTGAATGCAATGGAGCAAACTTGGTCATTGATACAAATATGATTGTGCCCCATTTTATTCTGCTTTTGTTTTGTGGCAATTGATGACATTTCTTCTTTTTTTTTTTTTTTTTTTTTTTTAGCACATCTGTGAATAGATATAAAGGCACGGCTGGTCAGTCGGTCCTTGCTATGGATCTGGGCATTCCTGTGGGAATTGCTGTGGATTGGATTTACAAGCATATCTACTGGACTGATCGTGGTTCCAAAACGCTCTCTGTGGCTGCATTAGATGGATCTAGAAGAACCATTCTCTTTGACACCAATCTAACAGAACCAGCTTCTGTAGCTGTTGATCCACCATCTGGGTGGGTACCAAGTTTTTTACTTTAGTGTACCCAATTAATTTTTCCCAATAAGGGGCAATTTAGCATAACCAATCCACCTACCCTGCACATCTTTGGGTTGTGGGGGCGAAGCCCACGGAGATTGTGCAAACTCCACATGGACAGTATCCCAGAGCTGGGATTGAACCTGGGACCTCTGTGCTGTGAGGCAGCAATGCTAACCACTGTGCCACCGTGCTGACTGGTACCAAGTATTAATACTTTGCACCATGCAATTCCGAATGACTTTTTCAATATCCCAACATTGGGAGTTTTCATTAAAATTTGGCATTTTGGCAAGAAAGCCCTATATAATCAGTTGGTAATGGGCCTTCCCATGAAGGGATGAAGAGGCAAATCCATGAATTTGACTCCCTAATGCAGGTAAAATGGCTTATTCCATCATTCTTTGGCATTAAATTGGAGCTTGAATAAAAGGAAGTAAACCTAACTTGATGTACATTAATTGATTAAAACAAAAATGAGGTTCATGGGCAAAATCCAAACTGGGGGAGGGAGGAAGATGAGGATAGTTAGTTGCATAGATCACAAAGATTTGTTCAGTAACACTTGCAATCCAGGAGTAACTCTGTATTGGGTCTTAAACTGTTGTGAAGCGTAACCACTTTCCAATGTCACTTTAGGTTTATTTACTGGTCAGACTGGGGTGAGCCTGCAAAGATAGAAAAGGCAGGGATGAATGGTATTGATCGACAAATCCTGGTTAATAGAGGGATCCAGTGGCCAAATGGTATTGCACTTGGTAAGTTGTCTACACTATTTGCTTCCAAAGTATCTTTTTGGGGGGTTCCTAAACTTCAATTATACCGTACTTCAAATTTCTCCACAGACCTTATGAAACGCAGCCTCTACTGGGTTGACTCAAAATTGCACATGTTGTCCAGTATAGGCCTGAATGGGCAGGATCAAAGAATAGTGCTTGTGTCACTAGATTTCCTTTCTCGCCCCTATGGTATTGCAGTTTTTGAGGTAAGGCAGCATTTGAAAATCATACCATTATTACGTTATGCATGAAGTGTAGCATGATGGGAGTCGTAAATATGATCTGCATTCCCTTGTAAAAAGAATAAGGATTTGGGACTTGCATGTTCTGTAAAGGTGCTCCCTAAAAATGTTTTTACTAATCTCTCAAGAAACATCCACATGCTCCCTGTTAAGACCTTGCAGAATTGTTTCAATCAAGTCACCTCTTGCTCCCCAACTCTAGTGAATACAAGTCTAGTTGAACTTTCCTCCTATTACAACCCTCAATCCAGGTAATTAGTAGTCTTTTGTGAACTGAATCCAGGTAAATTGGTAGTCCTCTCAACTGCTCCCAATCTATTTACATCTTGAATAAGAACAATACTGTACACCATACAGAGTCTCTAACATCTTGTTAGCTTTGCTGATTACTACTTGTAGCTTCATTTTTTGTAATTACTGGAACACCAGATCTCTCTGCATCTTAACTCTGTAACATGGAAACATAAATAGGTGCACGCATAGGCCATTCAGCCTTCAAGCCTGCAACATCACTCAATAAGATTATGGCTGATCATGCAAATTCAGTATCTTGGTCCTGCTTTCTCTTCTTTCCCTTTGATCCCTTTAGCCACAGGGGCCACATCCAGCTCCCTCCTTGAATATCAATATATCCAACAAACTGGCATAGCTTTTGTGGTCGTGAATTCCACAGGTTCACAACTGATGTTCTTACTTCTCAGTCCTGAATGGCTTACCCCTTATTCTTAGTAAGAATATGACTCCCTAGTTCTGGACATCCCCAACATATGCTTCTAAGATCCCCCTCCTTCTTCTAAATGCCAGTGAATACAATCTCAGTTGATCCCATCTTGAGTCCTGGGGAACCTTCACTGGACACCCTCCATAGCAAGCATGTCCCTTCTCCAACTAGGAGATCGCAGCTGCACACGGTGTCCCTGCTTTCCAAACCAATTTTGTCCCTAATAGTTGACTCCAGCATTTTTCCTCACCACTGTCGGGCTAACCTCGTTTTTTTTTTCTCTTTTTCTGACAAAACTGGGCATTCACATTTTTCTACTATACCTCTTTGTCCACTCTCTCTCACTCCATCGATATCACTTTATAGCTTGGTCTTCACAATTGCCTACCTATTTTTGTATCATTTCTGAATAAACTGTATTCTGGTACAGCACTCATATTACATCCTGCTTGAGACCCATTCATTCGTCCCATTAGCTTGCCAGTCATATCCATACCAATTTCTTGTCCATTACCAGGAACTCCTCCTTTGGCACCTAGCAAATGCCTTCTGGAAATCTGTACATCCACTGGTTTCCCCTTTAGCTACAGTATATTATTTCCAACTCTGGTAAATTAGTTAAATCACTCCCTCTCTTCTACACCCTGGCTTATAATGGAGGTGATCACATTTGTTTGCTAATGCCATCGCCACTAATTAACCTCTCTTTTCCTATCCTTCCTAAATGTCATGTACCCTTTGATATTGGGTTCCAATCTGTCAGCTGCTTCCAATCTGTCATCTGCATCTTTTGAGACCACTGAACATCGCAATGTATTGCCGTCATTGTAATATAGGATGCACAACAAATATTCCAAAAGGCAGCATGTGATAAGTACTGATCAGGACACTACTGCCTACCTGAGCAGATGGGACCATTCACCTAAAATCTTTAATGCAAGCCGCAGAACTCATTTTGTGGGTAAAGATGAAGTAAGTATTTTGTGCACTTGGCCCCATACCAGCCACCTGCCTGGGTCCTCCTGCATGTTTATGTAGTAGCCACCAAATATTGGTTGACTTCCTAATTGTGGTGGTATTTTGTGTACTGGCAACTTTCTGGTCCAGTTTTACACACCCTGCAAGAATTGGAACAACTTCTAATTATAAAACTATCTTTCAGGATCGTGTTTTCTGGACTGATGAAGAAACAGAAGCAATCTATGGGGCCAACAAGTTTACAGGCGAAGATCTAGAGGCACTTGCTTCTAATCTCCAGGAAGCACGGGATCTCTTGATTTATCATGAGCTAATTCAAATGCCTGGTAATTCTGAGACAATAGCTGGTTTTATCTTGTCTAATTTTAGCTGTGTCTTGTGTAATTTACTACTTTGCCTCAATGGCAGATTTCATGCACTGACACCAAGTCTAATTAACCTGCTCCAGTGAACCTTGCAAGCATTGGTTCTGTGCATGCTGAATGATCCAGCTCTCACCATAACACCCAATTTGAAACTATTGATGACTAACCTAACCATGGCTGTGGATTCCCCCAAACATCCACAAATCCATCTTAGTCCCATGTTAGAATCTGACTTTTAAGCTGAAGAATCCAGTGGTGGACAAGAATTTCTGTCTCTTACTATAAATCTAACTTTGTAAGGTGCAAGGTAGTGACTGTTTGAAATTCCTTACAGGCAAGAACTGGTGCAGTGAGAGTGGAAGCTGTGAATACATGTGTCTCCCTGCTCCTCAGACAGATGCTTCCTCTCCAAAGTACACGTGTTTGTGCCCACCTGGAATAGAACTAGAGCATGGAAAAATGTGCAGAAAAGGTACACTTTTTTTTTTCATTTTTGGAAAACATTTAACATTTTAAACAAGAGATCCAACACGAATACAAATACCATAACAACATTACTAATACCCCACCATAACATACCCAACTAACCCAGCCCTAGACCCTAACTATCCGGACATTGGATTCTCTGCTCTTACTCATCACGTCCATGCCTCCTCCCTCCCCTTTCCTGCTGACTGTCAATTCTCCTTTAAGAAGATGATGAATGGCTGCCACCTCCAAGCAAACTCCTGTAACTTTTTAAGGCAAACTTAATTTTCTCCAACCCTGCCATGTTACTGACCCAAACCCCTGAAATTGGAGGCTCCAAGTCCCTCCATCCCAGCAAACTCTGCTTCTGGGTCACCAAGGAGGCAAGGCCAGAGCATTTGCACCTCTCTCCCGCTGGGCTCCTGGATCTTCCGACATCCCAAATATTGCCACCTCTGGACTCGTTACCCTCTTCCAGGACATGTATGACATCTGAAAATCCCCTCTGCTTTGGACATGCCCAGAACATATGCACATGATTTGCAGGACACCTCCCACAGTGCTCACACCTGTCTTCTACCTCGGTCTGCTCAACTGGGCCACAGTCATGTGAAGCCTGGCACATTACAAGGGTGCATTGACTCCTTGGGGCCTTCTCCCATAACCTGACTTCCAACTCTCCTCCCACTTCCTCTTCACCTTTCTAATTAGAACACCTTCCCACCACTCCATCAGTTCCTTGTATATTTCCAAGACCCTCCCCAACCTCTTATTTTTGACATCACCTTATCCTGTTGCCTGCTAAGTGGGAGGTGAAGGAAGCCTGGGACCTGCCTCCAGACAAAATCCTGCATTACAGGTACTGGAACCCATTCGTCTCTTTTCTTTCTTTTTTTTTTCTCCTCCTCCTCTCCCAGCAACTCCTCCAATCTTGGGGAAACCCTCAATGAGAGATCCCCAAATCTCTCAATCCCTGCCTGCTGCCACCTCTTGAAGCCCCTGACCAGCTCCCCTCCCAGAGCGAACTGGTGATTGTCACAGATCAGTGACCACACCAGCACCCACTCCAGTCTCGTGTGCTACCTCCATTGCCCCCACACTCGGGGCTGCCACTACCACTTGTGGTGTACTGAACTGGCAAGAACAGCAGAGGTGCCTTTGCAAGATGCCACCTCCACTCACTCCCACACTGACTCCTCTACCGCTACCCATTGCTTAACCATTGCTATATTAGCTGCCCAGTAGTAATTAATAAAGTTTGGAAGGGCCAAGTCCCCTCCCTGCACCTGCTCAAGAAGGACCTTCACCCTCTGGCGATTCCCTGATCCATATAATACCCAAATTCATATGCCTAAAAAAAAATGCCTTGGATGATGATTGGAAGACACTGAAACACTACCAGAAATCTTGGGAGGACTGTCATTTTCAGTCTGTACCCTCCTTGCCAATGACAGCAGAGCACATTGTACCTATGGAAGTCTCCTTTCATTTGCTCAATCAACCTGTCAATTACATTTATGAAGCTGACCCCAGTCCCTTGCCACTTGAATCCCCAGGTACCTAAAACTCCTCCCCCCCCCCCCCCCACTTTGAATGGCATCTCCCTCTGTCTCCTCTCCTGCATCATTGCCTGGATTGCATAAACCTCACTCTTGTCCATATTCAGTTTGTAGCCTGGGAACCGGCCAAATTTCTCTTGTATTTCTTTCCCCCCCCCCCCCCCCCAAAAAAAAACAAAACACTAGTCTGTTATATGAAGGAGAAATCATCTGCATAGAGTGAGACCATGTGTTCCACCCCCCCACCCCCACTTGCTCTCCCCTGCCAAACGTTTGATGCTTGCAGTGCCATTGCCAGAGACTCTATGGCCAGGGCAAACAGTGAGGAGAGTGGGTGGCCACCTCTGCCTAGTCTCCTGACACAGACTTAAGATATTCTAATCAAACCCAGTTTGTCCTTGCATTCACCACTGGTGCCTGATAACAGCAGCTAGACCCAATCCACAAATCCCCACCCAAACCTTTCCAGGACATCCCACAAATAATTCTACTCCACCCGATCAAAGATCTTGTCTGTGTCCAGGACTGCCACCATCTTTATCTCCTTGCCAGTCAGCAGGCATCATTATAACGTTAAGGAGCTGCCAAATTTTGGATGCCAGATGTCGCCCCTTGACAAATCCCATCTGGTCCTCCCTTGTTACTCCCAGAAAACTATCTATACGTATGGCCAATTTGCATCCACATTTAGCAGGGAGATTGGCCTATATGACCCACAGCTCTTGGGATCCTTATCCTGCTTCAAAATAAGGGAAATCTATGCCTGCGATGTTGGGGGAGCGCTCCCAGCTCCTTTGGCTCATTAAAGGCCTTTACCAGAAGTGGCCCCAACAGCCTGGAAACCGTTTGAACTGAACTGGGTAGGAGGCTGGTCCTGGGGCTTTGCCTGATTGCGTCGCACTTCCCCAAGACCAATTGGGGCTCCCAACTCCTCATCTATCCTTGAACTCCAGCCCCACCCCCATAACTTCATCCCCTCCCTGGCTGAGGTTCCAATTTATACAATTTATTATAAAACTCCCGAAACAAATCATTCACCCCTGCCAGATCCAGAAACACCCCCTGTATCCCTGACTTTCCCAATCTCTCGCAGCCTCCGGTTTCCTCCGCTGATGTGCCAGCATCCTACTAGCTGACTCTCCATATTCATACACAGCCCCCTTTACCCTCTGCTGTCCCACCACTTTACTTGTGGACAGAGCCCAAATTCTACCTGCTGTCTCTGACGCTCCTTCAAACGCCTGTCATCTGGAGATTTTTCATACCTCCTGTCCATCTGTAAAATTTTTGCCTGCCTACCTACCAATCTAACCAACTCACTGGTAGTACCAGGTATTGCGGTACCTAAGAGGCTGATGACCATTGGTTAGACCCAGGAGTCTACCATTGGCTGTTGTTACATAGCTCTGCCCTAACGGGCAGAGTATAAGAAATGGTGCTGTCCCAGCAGCCTTCACTTTCTGTACCAAAGCTGCTGGGGAACAAGTTCTAGTAGATTAAAGCTTTCAGTTATGAAGTCACTTTTTGTCTTGAGTGTAATTGATCACGCAACACTCACCCTCTCAGCCTTCTCTTTATGGGCCTGAATTGAGATGAATTCCTCCTTTTTCCCCCTCCCCACAACTGCCTTCAGTGCCTCCCAAACCACCCCCACCGAAACATCACCCTGTCATTGATTCTTGTATATTTCTGAATGGCCTCCCCCTCTCCCTTGCACGCCTCCGCTTGCAGTCCCACATCCAACCTCTGGTGCAGGCACTGGGCCTTTCCTTTGCTGACTTGCAAGTCCACCCAGTGAGGGGTGTAGTCTGACACTACTGCTGAATATTCAGCATCTACCACCTCAGCCAATAGTGTCTTATCCATAACACAAGTCATCCGGGAATACCTTATGCACGATTGAGTACTCCTCGGCCTGCCAAATCTCCATGGATCGACCCCCCCCCCCCCCCAAATGTGCTCCATGAACTCCCGGAGCTCCTTCACCAAAGCTAATACCTTCCCAGACCTAGCACTCGACCAGTCCAACCTTGGATCCAGGACTATATTGAAATCTTGCCCCCCCTCAGTCACAGTCCATGTGAGTCTGGGATCTTCCCCAGTACCTGTCTAAACTCCATGTCATCCTAGTTCAGGGCATATATATATATTCACCAATACTACAGCCATTCCCTCCAACTTCCCACTAACCATAACATATCTACCCCTGGTCTGCTTCTATATTCCCAGCCATGAATGCCACCTACTTGTTAAACAAGATTGCCCCCCCCCCCTGCCAAACCTTCAATGAGTCTCCTGCAACATGGCCATGTTTGCCTTCAGTTGCTGTCCCACCCATCCCTGAATGTTCTACGTGACCAACTTGGTCAGGGGGGCACCCTGCCCCCCTCTCCTACTGATCAACCATAATCCTAGGCCAGTCTTTGGGCCATGCCCCACGCCTGCCCTTGGGCAACTACCATCGTCAACCCTCTTCTTCCTCCACTTTTGAAAGTTTGAAAGTCCCCTCCCTGTCAGCAGTATAATTCTCCTCCTCCTTGTTTTCTCCCCCCCCCCCCCCCCCCCCCCCCCCCACCAAAAGGAAACTGCAGTTCTGTAAATTTCCATGCCCTCTATACAATCAAAGCATGGTTTGTAGTAGTTTGGTAACAATTGAATAAATGTCATTTTAATAGTCTGAAACAGCAGAAACATTTCTATAGCTGCTCCTCCTTTAGCTGCTCCTTTAGTATGGATCTGTTCAAACGAAAACATTCACAACTGTGCATGAAAATATTAGACTACTCAAACCTCAAACTTTTGGGGTATTGAACTTCTGCATTTCATCTAAATAGCATTTATTAGCTTTAGATTGTGTTTATTAGTATTTAATTAAACCCCTATTTCTTCCCCCTCTTGCAGACCTAGCCTGTGGTATTTATGAAGTCAGTTGTGGACCTGGATCTCTTCAATGTATTCCTTTATCCTGGAAATGTGATGGAGTGAAGGATTGCACTAATGGTGGTGATGAGGAGAACTGTAGTAAGTTGCTTGTTTGCTACGTAATAGTTGCTGAAATTGAGTTAACACCAACTTGTCTTTTATTGTATTATGATCTCCATCTACTTCCACCAAAAGAGTGCTACACATTTACAATTTCAGCACCTGAAGATTTGGGTGGAAAACATTGATCACTATTTCCAATTTGGCAAATTGATGAATGTCACCAAGTACTGTAATATGAATTGCAAACAAAATCTGGTTTCTTTGTTCACTAAGAGGGGGAGCTCTTGTAACCATGGTGCTAATGCATTCTGTACTTTCCCACCACCTTCCTCTAGTAATACAATTGGCCATTTCCAGTGACCTATTTCCCATCTTGCTCTGGCATGTGTTCCTTTTTCACTTTTGTAGAAAAGTGGGAACATAAGAAAATGTCAATGGTTTGATTTTTGGATTAAAAATGTTAAGCACTTTCTGCTGCAGTCTTTAAAACTGTATTTGCATGCCTATATTAAAGGATAATGAGATTGATCATGTCTGGAGTAATTGTTTTCTTAAATTTCCTGCCTCTTGTATTAGATATCCAAGATGGTCTTATTTGAAACATTGAAGCCCTTCTTTACTTTGTCTTCAGGCATCCTTACTTGCAGCATGCTAGAATTTACATGTTCCAGTGGCAGATGCATTTCCAAGTCCTTTGTTTGTAATGGTGAAGATGACTGTGGTGATGGAAGTGATGAAAAAGGATGCACTCCATCTATCTGTGGCTTCCATGAATTTCAATGCAATAGTTTAGAGTGCATTCCTTCAAGCTGGGTGTGTGACAATAACATTGACTGTACAGATAAGTCTGATGAATCTACCAAACAATGTGGACATCCTGCACCCCTTGCAACCTGTTTCAGCAATGAGATACGCTGTCATTCAGGTGAATGTATCCACCGCCAGTGGTACTGTGATGGGGATAGTGATTGTAAAGATGGAAGTGATGAAATAAATTGCCGTAAGTAAAAATTTATTTTGTTCTTGAGCTTGAGTGTATCTTGCAGTTGAGAATTAAGATGAAATGTAAGCTGGCTTCCAAGAGTTACATTAGGCTGATTTTGATATTAGACTGAAGCTCTAAGCTCTTGGTATTCAATTTTCAAATTAATAACCAAGCTGTATTTTTCAGCTCCTCGCACTTGTCGACCAGATGAATTCCGATGTGGCGATGGTTCCTGTATCCGAGAGAGTGTGAAATGTAATGGATATAAGGATTGCAATGATGGAAGTGATGAAGTTAACTGTAAAAATGGTAAGAATATGCAATCATCGGACTCTGCCATCAACATGCTGCCCAGTGGGTTTAAATGTGAATTTTACTGCAGTTTTAAATTACTAAACACTTGAATATGAAGAAAATCGATATGCAAGTTGGTCACTTGATCTTGGGCTGCTTCACCTCGACAGCAGAAACTGCAAGTGTATATGGGATTGATGTGAATAAATGTTCTTCTGTTTGAAGAAAAACTTGTTAAGTATTGGGTTCTTGCTTTACCCTAACTCTGGCAATACTGGCAACAAAACACATTTCTGAACTCTCCTGTCACTAGTAGGTGACATTTCAAATTTTCCCTTGCAGGTACAGAATGTGTAATGCCAACTGACTTCAGATGTCAAAGTGGAGAATGCATAGACATTACCAAAGTATGTAACCACTGGCAAGACTGCAAGGATCGAAGTGATGAGCCTCGTGAATGTAGTAAGTTGAGAATTTCTGGCTACCAATACAAAACTTGTTAATGCTGTACTCTTCCTAGATTTAACTTTTGTATTGGCAATGGGGAAACGTTTTTTTTTTTTAAGTGTTTGTGACCATCCTTTGTAACTTTCCAGCAACTTGAGCCAGATCTTTCAATTAACATGGATCTGCCCCCTTTTCAATGTTCAACCCCCTTTTTCAATGTAAGTGTTTTATCATCCATTCTCTTATTTAATTATGCTTTGACTCTATTTCAGTCTGGTCTGCTGTGTCCACATAGCTTTTAAACCTTGGCCTGAAGTCCATTACACTTGAGGTGCAATGCCCCAAACTGACTTGCTACTCCAGACAGTATTCTAAACGGCTATTGCATAACCTCTGAAGTAAAGACTTAACATCTCATTAATGCTTGGGTGCAAACAATCCTCCTGGTTTGTAATTACAAAAGGGAATGATGACTCCTTCCAATTGCCAAGGGTGGCACGATAGCACAGTGGTTAGCATAGTTGCTTCACTGCTCCAGGGTCCCAGGTTCGATTCCTGGCTTGTCACTGTCTGTGCGGAGTCTGCACGTTCTCCCCGTGTGTGCGTGGGTTTCCTCCTGGGTGCTCCCACAGCCCAAAGATATGCCGATTAGGTGGATTGGCCATGTTAAATTGCCCTCCAGGTTAGGTGGGGATTACTTGGTTATGGGGTAGGGTGGATGTGTGGGCATAATTAGGGTGTCCTTTCCCAGGGCCAGTGCAGATTCTTGTGGGCTGAATGGCCCCCTTCAGCATTGATTCTAAGAATGGGAAGAGGTCTGCTCTACAACTGACATTGGAATCATGCTTGCAAGTTCTATGCCTTAATAGTGGCATGATATGAGCAATTTTCCAACTGGGAGATTGCATTATAAGAAACATTGTCACTGATATCTTGGGCATTTTCAATGCTCTGCTCCTTTAATTGCTTTCCCCATTTTTTTTTTTTAGTGGCAAGCCCTCAGTCCACTTTGTTTTACCAACTTTGGGGCCTATTGCACATGAACCCTGACCAATAGGAACACTGACCAATAGGGGGAAAGTGTATGGCCCTGGCAGAATGGACCCTGGAGCTAGAGTTGAGACTTGTTCAGTGACTGTCTTGTGTATAGTTTACCTTGCTATCAATAAAAACCCTTTTTATTGAGTTTATTTTGGAATCTGCCTAGTATTTCCTCAAGCCACTGTGCTAATGGCAATACCAATATCATGGCCAAGAGTGAAGTGGTCATGTGTCCTTGCAATTGGTTCCTGCAAGATGTTTTACATGGTTGTCCCTTAAATTTAAAAAAACATTGCTCTGGCATTTTGAAGTTTCAATTTGTCTTTGGCTGCTTTGTAGATGAATGAAGTGGCTTTAGTTGTGTTTATTTAAATAGCAATAAATGTTCAATACATTGGGTTGAGGGGGAAAAGTCTTTCAGCAAATTTTCTATACTGACTCAGCTATTCCACATTGCAGTGCAATAAACAATATCCATCCTTGTGGACCAAGGGGTGTCACTTGACATGGGTTCAAGTGTTTAGATCTGTTTTCAACATTGGCATGGAAGCAATTGGTTTTGGCCATAATCTCAACTTGGTGCAGTAGTAGGGGAGCAGGCACCAGCTTACTGAAAAATACATCGCTTAGTTGATTCCTTCAGTTCCACAGAATTACAAGATTATCTTCCAGCATTGGACTCCTACATTTTACATTTAGTGGTGTGGTGCTAGATCCTTGGATATAAAGGTGCTACTGTGTGTAGTATCTGCAAGATTGGTTTTAAAAAAAAAAAAAAAAAAAATATTTAGGAAGTAAATAGTGAACTTTTTGGGGGAGATTGACATTGGCCTGTAATGTCCTGGCTCCACCTGGTTTGGGGTACCCCCAAAATGCACTGGGATCCCTCATGGGTCCCAGGTAAGGATTTAAACAACCATTGTTCAGAATGTGCCAACTTCCACTGGATTGTACTGCATTGGGAACCATCTGACAAGTGACTTAAAAATTACTAACTTCCGATGGTTCTGCCAGTTTTGAACTTTATAGCTTGAGTTGGAAGGAATAAAAGCTAAAAGCACTCAGAATAATTTTAAAGACCCAGACTTAGTCCCACACAGGATGGTGTAACCTTGCATCCCAGTCATTTAATGACTTAACTAAATTTCTCCCTTAGAATTAAGTCAGCGCAGAGTGACACACTGCAATCTGCCACTGATTGTCACCTGTAAGTTGTGGTTGTGACTTTATTATCAGTTAAACTTTTGGCTATATTCACTTGTCAGTATTTATTGCTGATCTCCATTTCTAAGCCTCTGATATAGGCATATCTGCTATATTACTGCAATGAGTTCCAGAATTTCTATCCTGCATTGATTAAAAAATTATGCTATTTCAAGTGCGGACAGTGATTTGAAGGGGAAATTGATGCACTTGCTACCGACCTGAGGTAGTAGAATTGGAAATTGCTGGAATGGACCTTCATGGTATTGTTGTCGTTTTCGGAACCCTCTAATGTATTATTGCTTTTCCGAGCGCACAGCTTGTTCCCTAGGTATGGGATTACAATTATGGACACATGGCTTTTTAAACACAAAACACTGTATTCCATGAACTCAACTTAACCTCTTAAATAAACATTGGATCTCTTAACCCCATTACTTCAAAGATAACCCCAAAAATAATACACCACTAAATAATCCCTCATGTCCCTTCAAACATCCAAAAAGACTTACACTTTTAAACAGAAACACATCAGGTTAAAGGTATTACTTTTGAGTTTAAATCACCCAAATTATCCAGAGATAGTCTTGCATGGCAGAGATCACAGCAAATCCAGCTCACTGCAAACACAGACACACTCGAGCCCTTTTCAAACAAACTCAAAAACTGCAAAATGGCTGATCTAAAGCCCAGCTCCACCCACTGACATCACTGCATTTCTTAAAGGTACATTGCTTAAACATCCATTTCTTTAAAGGCAGTCTCTCATGACCGTATACCTTGCAACCACACTGCAAGATGGCAGAAAGGGGTTTTATCAAATGTGATGCTTTGCTCTGGATTGTGTGTAACGTTAATGCTGGTGCACTCAATGCTTTGGTCTTTTAACCTAAAATACTTGATCTGAGTCTCTCATTGTGGCTTGTTGGTTACTGGCCAATGGTGGGGATTCAGCAGTGCCATTAAATGTCAAGGAGGTAGTACCAATTCTGAGACAAGTTGGGATGTCGAGGCCTGTTGACTGAATTTGTGGTAGGAATTTTGGGATATAGGTGAAGATGGATCATCCAATTAGCACTTCCAGCCAAAGAGGGTGGCAACCCATTGAGTGCTCTGTCACCTTAAATGTAAAAATGCATGCAGCAGCCTCTGAAAGAATACAATGAATAAATGCAATGCTCTGTGTAGAGTGCCCAATTTTATTTTTTTATCCCCCCCAGGGTCTATTTTAACATTTGCACATCTCTTTGGATTGTGAGTGGGACACACCTATTGTGCAAACTCCACATGGACAGTGACTCAGGGCTGGGATCAAACCTGGGCCTTGGCACTGAGGCAGCAGTGTTGACCACTGTGCCACCATGCTGCCCTGATTCTTGTTCTTGTCTGGGTCACTCAGTGGTGTCTGGTGCTGCCCCTGTTGTGGTGCATGGAGCCTGGCATGATGATGATTATCTTTATTGTCGCAAGTAGGCTTACATTAACAGTGCAATGAAGTTACTGTGAAAAGCCCCAGTTGCCCCATTCCAGCGTGTGCCTGGATACACTGGATATACCGCTAGAGGGGAGATGTCCAAATTACCTAACGCCTGTCTTTTAGGACTTGGGGGAGGAAACCGCAGCACCTGGAGGAAACCCACGCAGACATGGAGAACGTGCAGACGCCACACACTCTAGCTGGGCTGCTGTTCCCTCCTGCGGTTGAAGTGGAGTGCACATTAGCTGAGAAACTAGTCTGCAGGTGGTTAGCTTGGCCTAATTTTCTGGGTCTACCCTACAATTGGGGCAGGGCATTTGAAATGGTGATGGAGTCTGAAATTAGCCAGTTGCATTAGGTGAGAAAATAAATTGCACTCCAAACCAGTTGCCCAACTCTATTCCAGATGTTTAGCAACTAATTGAGCACATGTAAAAAGGTGTTTCCACTTATTGGTCAGTTTTAATTCAAATTGGAAACTACCACAGTCATTGGCTTTTTGCTATTAGGGATTTTTCTACACTCTCCATCTACATTGTATACAATACTCCAGACCGCCACAGCTCTACCTCAACAGCTAGTTGATCAACGTCAGCTAGTGGCTGCTTTGCATATTTATCCTAAACCTACTGAAATAGCTTTTGGTTTTGCAGATTTGAATGAATGTCGGGTGAACAATGGTGGCTGCATTCACCTGTGTCAGGATCTTGTTATTGGCTACAAATGTGGATGCTCTCCTGGTTTTGAGTTGGTTGATGACACAAATTGTGGAGGTAATTTTTTTTTTTTTTTTTTTTTTTGTTTCGTCTGCAAGTTTGTAATAGCTTCATGACACTGAGGAATATTTTAAACTTTCCACAGATATTGATGAATGTCAAAATCCTAGAACATGCAGTCAAATTTGTATCAACGTAATGGGAAGCTTTGAGTGTGACTGTCACAAAGGATATCATAAGGACCCCATGCATGGTGTTTGCAAGGCAATGGGTAAGTAGAGACCTTTAGTACAATGCTAAAGGAAGGGAAAAATCTACCTTCAGATGGTAAGCCAGAACACTCCTTGAGTGGCAGCCAAGTGTGTTGTGTAATATTCATAGACCCTGTGGGGTGTTCCCTATAATGAGTGGTGGGGGAAAACTTTCCTACAGTGAAGTGGGGATTTGTAGTTTGATGCAACAGGCTGATTGGCTCCATATATCACCATCTTTTTTCCCTTGGGCACCCACATTGGTCATCGGATAGCTTTTAATCAAACCACTGTCCCAAGTGTCTGGTGTTTGTATCAGCAACTAATTTTAATCTGTATTGCAGAAGTAGGCTATTCAGCCCATTGTCTGCACCGGCTCTACAAATGAGCATAAACATGGTGGCTTGCCCCATATCCCTGCACATATAATGCCCTCTTGAATGCCTCTATTTTGGGAGGTATACCCAAATCACTTGCTAAGATTTGTGTAATAGGGTCTTGTTCTTGTTATAGTTGCATACTCAGCGCACACTGTCCCGTCAGATGTTTCTGTACCCACTTTTAATGACTATTTCAAATGCCTTGAGTAACTGTTTACTGCTTTGAACTATTATCCAGTCAGCTTCTAGAATTAGATTTTGAACTAGGCTTGCAATTGTCATGTAATGGTGGGCTACTGCCTGTGAACAAGTAATCTTGTGAATTAGGAGAAAATGTTTCTGCATTCTATATATTAATAGGGAAAGAGCCCCATTTGGTCTTCACCAATCGCCATGATATTCGGAAAATTGGATTGGGTCATATGGAATATACCCAAGTTGTTTGGCAGCTGAGAAATGCTGTAGCCCTTGATGCTGATGTTGCAGCACAAAGGATCTTCTGGGCTGATTTGCAAGAGCAAGCAATTTTTAGGTATGCATTCTTCACTGAGCTGTAACAACATACTTGCATTTTGCTTTGCCAGTGACTTTTTTGGGGTTGCTAAGATCTATGACCTGCATGATATCCTTAACTTGCAATAAGGCACTTGTTTAACAGATGTTTAATTGTGCCATTTGAAAAGCTAGATCCAAAGCCTTGGTGCTTAGCTGGGGGCAGTTATTTAATTCCTATCTCTGCCTTTGTACTCTGCTGACGATCACGTCAGGAAACCCACTTGTGCATTAATCACATTCTCTTACCCTGTCTGCACGTGGGCTTTTATCCCTTTTGTATTCGAGTTAACACTTTTTTTTTTTTTTTTTTTAATTAACATTTTTCTGTAATAGTTCACAGCTAGCTAGATCATGGCATGTACTTTCGAACTACTGTTTGGTCTTCTATACCTTGCAAAGGAATCCATCAAACACCTCGACTTGCCCAAACCAGGATGTTTATTAAATCACTGAATCACAGGAGATAGTGATCTGTTACAGAGCAATTTATCATAAATTTCTTGTACTCCTCTGGAACTACACCTAGCACGACTGTTCACCCGTATGTCTTGCAACCATCTGGTGATGGCCAGATGCAAGTCCACATAGAAATGGGAAGGTCCCTGGCACAAGACTGGTCATATGACCAGGGACCTCCCCGTATATATGTGGACTTGCATCTGGCCATCACCAGATGGTGCATCTACACTACCACCTGCTGGTTGTGGAGGTCACCCACCCTCCCTCCATCTATGATATTGCCTACAGGCATATCACCACACTGTAGGAAGTCAGCAGTACAATTCCCATGACCTATAATCATGTCCGACAACAGTGCAGCCAAATGAACATTTTCACCTCTGACTTGGTGCCCATGTTCCTTTTCATGTATTTTCCTTATGTAATGTCGATTTGGTGCTTGAGTGGAACATTAGCTTCTTATCTCTTATTTGTACACTTCTAAAGTCGCAAGCTCGTGAAAATTCAGCTGTGCTGCAGTAATTTTCTATTTAGATTTTCTGAAATTTTCATTATGGTCTGACTATCTGGTTTGCAGTGTGCCCATGGATAAACTGGGAAATGCAGCTCAGAAGTCCAATGTTGTCAAAGATCTTGGAAACCCTGTGGGAATCGCTGTGGACTGGATCTACAAACACCTTTATTGGACTGATCGTGGCACCAAAACCATATCTGTTGCTAACTTTGATGGAACCAAAAGGAAAATCCTTTTTGATACTGAACTGATGGAACCGGCTTTGTTAGCTATTGACCCCCTATCAGGGTATGGAATCACTTTTATTGTTGTGCAGAGTTTTTTTCCACATTTAGCCAAGTAGCAATTGCTCTTAGGGGCTGGTTTAGCACAAGTGGGCTGACCGCTAGCTTTTAATGCAGAACAAGGCCAGCAGCATAGGTTCAATTCCTGTACCAGCCTCCCTGAACAGGTGCTGGAATGTGGCGACTAGGGGCTTTTCACAGTAACTTCATTGAAGCCTACTTGTAACAAGTGGTGATTATTATTATGTTAATTTCAAAGTCCTTCATAGCAATTTTGGTTAGAATACTCCAGTCATAACTCCACAGATGCTGCCAGACTGAAGGGTTGCCCAGCATTTTCTGCTATTTCAAATTTCCAGTGTTCTGCTTGTATGTAGTTTTTGGTCAATGAGCACAGATTAGCGCAGATTGCATTGTGCCAGACTATTGCAAACATTTTGAAAGCACTGCATTTCAATGATTGTTGGATTTTTTTTTTAATATAGATTTCTGTACTGGTCGGATTGGGGTGAGCCAGCAAAGATTGAAAAAGCCGGAATGAATGGCAATAACCGTAACCTTCTAGTAGCTAGGGATGTTCAATGGGCCATATGGCATTGCTCTTGGTAGGTGGACTATTGATCAAAAAACCAAAGGGCCCAGCTTTCTGTTTGGCATTTTTATACAATGCTGCTTTTATCCACAGATCTTGTGAAAAGCCGTCTCTATTGGGTTGATTTGAAGCTGCACATGTTGTCAAGCGTAGACTTAAATGGAAAACGACAGAAGAACTGTACTGCAATCCAAAGAATTCCTCGTTCATGCTTTTGCAATTTGCTATATTTGAGGCAAGTTGATTGTGTTCCACGTCTAAACTAGCAGATGTGAACCCAATACTAGCTGTTCATAGATTATCATAGAACTTGGTGCAGAAGGAGGCCATTCGGCCCATCGGGTCTGCACCGGCTCTTGGAAAGAGCACCTTACCCAAGGTCCTAACCTCCACCCTATCCCCGTAACCCCACCCAACACGAAGGGCAATTTTATCATGGCCAATCCACCTAACCTGCACATCTTTGGACTGGGAGGAAACCGGAGCACCCGGAGGAAACCGACGCGCACACTGGGAGGATGTGCAGAATCCGCACAGTGACCCCAAGCTGGAATTGAAAACTGGGATCCTGGAGCTGTGAAGCAATTGTGCTATCCACAATGCTACCGTTGCTGCCCATTGCCTGTTCTTTCTCATTGCCTGCGTTCCCATATCAATGCTGTCGTGTTTGGGTGCCCTGCTACACAGCCGAACCAACACGGTTGCAGATGGTACAACTGTTTTATTACTATCCATAACATCTGTAAACTTGTAACTGTGGTTCATTCATTACCCTTTAACCTGTGGGGCCCAGCCCTAAACACTATCTTGGAGAGGCACTCAGCACATGTCTGAGTGGCTTGCTGTGAGCTCTGTGCCCTGAGCTGTCCTCCTGCTGGAATGAGTGGGAACTGTAGTGTTCCCCGTTTTTATAGTGCGTGTGCCCTTGCTTGTGATTGGCTGTGAAGTTGCGTGTGTGTTGATGGTCCGTTGATCTGTCCATCAGTGTGTGTGTGTTTGCACCATGATGTTTATCTGAATATCATGACAAATGCTTTTATTCTCTATTTGCAATAAGGAAAGTTGCAGTAAGCAGAAATGGAGGAGGCCATTCCATCCTGACCTCCAACCTATTTGTGCTGACTTCAACTAGTATACGTGGGACAGTGTTTGCTGGCAAAACAAAAATGTTGGAAAAAGTTAGCATTAACTAGGTTATCAAGTTTCTACAGCAATCTTTCACTTTATTCATCCTGTTAACTCTTATTAAATTCTTTTAGTGTCTCCTATGCATTGCCAGCCGAAGAGAGTCTTTACACTTCAATTGTGTCTTTGTTGACTCTCCTGTTGTCAGACCTGTCCATGGAGCCCTGGAAAAAGGACCAAGGGAAGCCTCATTCTGCAAATGCTCCTGCTAAAGCAACAGCTCTTACTAAAATGCACCCTGAGCAGGGGCATGTAGGGGGGGGGGGGGGGGGGGGGGGGGGGGGGGGGGGGGGGGGGGGGGGGGGGGAGAAAGAGAAATGGGATCTAAGCAATTTCCCTGATGGTGGGGAAAATCGGCGCTGGCAGAATTCTGGAGGTGGAAGATGTGCTGTTTTCCAAAACTAAGCTCCCCAATGTGCGATTGTTCTAACACTAGCACAAGCATCTTAGTGGCACAAAGTTGATAGGAGTATTCTGTACTGACATGGATTGAAAGGAGTATTCTCTACTGAGCGGGGAAGGGAAAAACTTTCTGACCAGTATCTTTTACTTTTTTCCTTCTGTCAAGCCATCCTTGGCTATGCTTTTTTGGGTTTGTGATCATGTTAGTTTGTTTGCAATTGCTGAGCTTTATGTCAAAAGTTGTGCATAAGCTGTCGATTTGGCAGTCATAAAGGAACTGGTGTAGTGATATCATGGTAATTTAACTGTTTGCCTGTTCCAGGATCGTGTGTTCTGGGTTGATGGGAGAAAAGAAAGCTGTGTTGGAACCAACAAATATACAGGCTTGCGTGTAGAGCTTTTGGCTGCCAATCTTACTGAACCTCGAGACATCATTATTTATCATGCACTGACACAACCAAAAGGTGAGCAATCTGGCTCTACACTTGCACATTTGGTCTAATGAATGGTATGAATGGTAGTTGGTCAGTCGTTACCTTAGAGGCTAGATATGAATGGACATTCCTACAGTAGCATTCAGGATGGAACAGTTAATAGAACCGGTGCACCCCCTGCGGGATTCTCCATTCCTGCAGCCAGCCAATGGTTTCCTGCTGTGGCCATACGGAGAATTCCACTGGTGTTGGTTCTTCATGGCTGCTATATCATAACTAATATTTCAACTTTAAATATCCCTCAACACTTTCTCTTTGGTCTTGATGGTTTAAATTGATTGAAACAAAAGATGAAATTTTTCCAACACTAGTCTATTCGGAGCCCCACCTTCTCAACAATCACCAGTCAGCTCTTCCCCTCTTGAGGAAAGCAAACTATATGGCAACTTTAATTCATTGTGCTGCTACTGTCTCAACCTTGCTAGCATCTTGCCTAACAATCTTAGCTACTTAAACTTCTGGACCATACAATATAATGCAAGGTTCACCAGTTAAGGGAATGAAAAGCAAGTAACTTCGCTGGAAACCTTCATCACTTCATCACTTCCAGACAATAACCTGGACTTTGCTGTAATAAAGACTGCCAGATTGGCGCTCAAAGTTGAACCTAGAAATCCAAAGTTCCTATGACAGACTGCTTCTATGTTGAGCTGTTGGGAAGTATTTTGCTGAGTAACATTGAAATCGCTATGGTGTGAACTTTCCCTTTGCTGGGGCATAGTTCTCCACTATCACTGAACAGCTCTGTCCTTTAACTTTGTGAAGTTCTTCTATGGCCCAATCTTTATTTTGCCTTTTTATTTGTTTGTATCTCCTAGATGCAATGGCCTGAACCTTCTGAAATGGCCTGGCAAACTGTCACATGATACCACCTTGAACCCTGAAGTCCCAGTGTAAACTTCCAATTGCCAATTTCCTCCTGTCCAGATTGTGATTACCTAATGACTCCACAGATGTGGGCTGTTCCCCACCAATTTTAAACAACCAATTTACCTGGAGTTTTCCTAGTGGCTGTAAAGCCTGCTAAGCAATGTACCTCGTTGAGGCACTCTAGCACCACTAACGATCTCTTTCTCTTCCCTCTTTCTCCCCCCCCCCCCCCCCCCCCCCTCCAGATAGGAGCTAGGAATTGAGGGAGTCAGCATTGTTAGGAGCTGAATTTGTACATGCATAGCTTTGGAATAGTGCTCGCTTGCTGGATTCAACCTAGATCCGGAATAGACTTCAGTTGACTGGAAGATCTGGGTCAATCCGAGAGCCTCACTGTTTGCCATGTTCAGACTAAATCTGTACAGGGTACTCTGCTGAGGAGAGAACCTGCAACAGCAGTCTGGGTAGATGTTGGTGCATAACTAATACTACTTTTGCAACAGAACAAAATTAGTTAGTTTTGCACAATGGCCTCCTATCCACTATCTAAAATGGCTACATTTCCTATATGCAAGTTCTGCTCTCCAATTACCAATTTGTCAGATTGCCAGTTTTATTAAAGATTGGTAACATTTTCAGGTTGGCTTTGGTCATTTTAATATTCAAAATTAACTAGATTTGGAAATTATTCTGTTAAGATCCAAGTTATGAACCAGACTCTCTTGCAGGCAAAAACTGGTGTGCTGAGAATCTGAAGACCAGAAGCTGTGAATACATGTGTCTCCCAGCTCCTCAGACAAATAGTCACAATCCAAAATACACTTGTGTGTGTCCATCTGGACTGAAATTACAGAAGGATGGGTGGCAATGCCAAATGGGTGAGTGTTAAACGAGATTGCAAACTCTTGATTCCATGGACAATTTATCTCTGCTGAAAGACCTGTTCCAGACTAACTGTAGCAGAGGCATCTGAAGAGGCAAGATTTGTGCGTTTAATTCCTGAATTTGGATAAAACAACCTGCTTAGAATTGGTGTTGTATTAATGTTGTGTTGCTATGTTGCTGCAGTGTGCTTTTGGCTAGCCACCAGGGTTGAACAACTGATTCTCGGGAATGGGAGAAAATGAAGGACTACTTAAACAGCTAATTTCTTAGCCCTTGATAAATGGGACAACCTATTCAATATATTGCACAATTCCTTGCAGCAGCAAAATATCCTTTCCATTAACTTTCACTTTCAATGTTGTGGTCTTATTGTGCTTTTCCATTTAGTTGCTGCATGTGGAACATCCGACTTTGTGTGCAACAACAGGCAATGCATTCCTAGAAGATGGTTGTGTGATGGCAAAGCTGATTGTGAAGATGGATCTGATGAAAGTGCCGAAGCCTGCCGTAAGTACTTTTCCACTAATTTATATGCTCTGCCTCCACCGATTGGATTTCCATTCTTTTGTCCTAATCTGACTTGAATGCTTAACAGCTGTGGGGATATTTTTAATTAAATCAGATGATGCACCTGTTCTCAAACTCTATCCTCCTAGTTCATCTCCCTAACTTGGGGCACTGTTCAACTGACCAATGAATCCAGTGCTGGAATGTTGATGCTGCATCTATCATCTGAAATATGTAGCAAGTTTAAAACCCAATTTTAAGAAACTTTGGTCTTCCCTACATAGAATTCTCATTGCAGATTTTCTAAATTAACCACTTTGCATTGCCAAGTGCTGGCAGTCTCTGCCTTGCTCTGCAAACGTCAGAAATTAACACTTGTGAACTGCCTGTCAACCAGCATCCAAGATTTCTCCACTACCTGATGTGACACCGCTTGTCTGGCAGAAAAGTGGTCTACATCTGAGTAGATGTGGTTCTGGCAAGTCACTGCTGTCATAGTCCATTAATTGCCTGTGTAATATGTCCAGCAGACCAGTTTGGTGTATGAAATGCTGTTAACCATTCACAAAATGCTTTTGAAAACTGCTAATTTTTCCTACAAAGGGTGATAGAATTATCAAGCCACAGGAGGGCATTCTGCCTCTTGTGCAAAGTTATCCAGTCAAATAACAGTTTTGGTCCACTTCTCAAATGACTGCCTTTGCTGAAAACAACCTGAATCTCTATCTCTCAGTTGCTCCCATGGCACAATACCTCCCATTTGATTTTTTAAAATCTACTATTGGGTCCTGGAAAAGGTGGACCATAAGCTGCCTCTTGAAGGCAAACCAGGGACAGGCTAGGCACCAGGATCTCAAACTCGACTAAGAGCTTGGCTTAGTGGGAAGCTGCGATCCTGGTGTCCCTTTCTTTTTTTAATGACTTGGGACAGCCTATCAATGTGCTGGGGCATGCCACCGAGCAGAAACTGAATTGGGCCAAATACTGCTGCTACCAGAGTGGGGATACTGCAGTTAGTATCTTGCCACCTGACTCTCCCAAAACATCTTGTGTACCCACCAGAATCCTACAGAAAACTCCAAGATGGTAAAATATGTTGAGACCCAAGACAGCTATGAAACTTGGCACCCCCCCCACCCCTTGGATTTGGAATTATTATAGCCAAATGTTTCACCTTAATCTGCCCCTTTGAAAGGTGTAATTTTGGAACAACTTTTCTTTTCAGATACAATAACTTGTCTTGTCCATGAGATGAGCTGTGGCCCTGGATCTCTTCAATGTATCCCTGTTGCTTGGCAGTGTGATGGAGAAAAGGACTGTAATAATGGTGGAGATGAAGTTGGCTGTGGTAAGTTGAAGAAATGGCCTTTCTTTGCCTTCACACACGGCAAAGGCTTGGTGAGGGTCCAAATGGACTTGGCCACTAAGTGCTTGTAGCCACGCCTTTCATTTCTCACTAACCCTAATAGACTGCAGCAGTGGCAGCATAGACTAGTATTTTGCACTAAATTTCTCTGAACCCATGCTAGATGAGCTTTTTTAAAATTAAATATTTTATTGAATTTTTGGTCAACCAACACAGTACATTGTGCATCCTTTACACAATATTATAACAATGACCTATTTTATAAACAAAAAATGAATAAATAATAAATAACAAATGAAAACTAGCCCTAATTGGCAACTGCCTTGTCACAAGTAACACTCTCCCAAAATATAATTTAACAGTCCAATATATAATTATCTGTAGCAACAACCTATACATACTATACAGTATATATTAACAACCCTGAGAGTCCTTCTGGTTCCTCCTCTTCCCCCCTTCTCCCCCCCCCCCCCCCCCCCCTGATCCTGGGCTGCTGCTGCCTTTTTCCCATTCCGTCTACCTTTCTGCGAGGTATTCGACGAACGGTTGCCACCGCCTGGTGAACCCTTGAGCCGACCCCCTTAGGACGAACTTAATCCGCTCTAGCTTTATAAACCCCGCCATGTCATTTATCCAGGTCTCCACCCCCAGGGGCTTGGCTTCTTTCCACATTAGCAATATCCTGCGCCGGGCTACTAGGGACGCAAAGGCCAAAACATCAGCCTCTCTCGCCTCCTGCTCTCCCGGCTCTTCTGCAACCCCAAATATAGCTAACCCCCAGCTTGGTTCGACCCGGACTCCTACTACTTTTGAAAGCACCTTTGTCACCCCCATCCAAAACCCCTGTAGTGCCGGGCATGACCAAAACATATGGGTATGATTCGCTGGGCTTCTCGAGCACCTCGCACACCTATCCTCCACCCCAAAAAATTTACTGAGCCGTGCTCCAGTCATATGTGCCCTGTGTAATACCTTAAACTGAATCAGGCTTAGCCTGGCACACGAGGACGACGTGTTTACCCTGCTTAGGGCATCTGCCCACAGCCCCTCCTCGATCTCCTCCCCCAGCTCTTCTTCCCATTTCCCTTTTTAGTTCATCTACCATAGTCTCCCATTCGTCCCTCATTTCCCTATATATATCTGACACCTTACCATCCCCCACCCATGTCTTTGAGATCACTCTGTCCTGCACCTCTTGTGTCGGGAGCTGCGGGAATTCCCTCACCTGTTGCCTCGCAAAAGCCCTCAGTTGCATATACCTGAATGCATTCCCTTGGGGCAACCCGTATTTCTCGGTCAGCGCTCCCAGACTCGCGAACTTCCCATCCACAAACAGATCTTTCAGTTGCTTTATTCCTGCTCTTTGCCACATTCCATATCCCCCATCCATTCCCCCCCGGGGCAAACCTATGGTTGTTTCTTATCGGGGACACCCCCCCCCCCCCCCCCCCCCCCCCAGGCTCCAGTCTTTCCCCTATGCCGTCTCCACTGTCCCCAAATCTTCAGTGTAGCCACCACCACCGGGCTTGTGGTGTAGTTCCTCGGTGAGAACAGCAATGGGGCTGTCACCATAGCCTGTAGGCTAGTCCCCCTACAGGATGCCCTCTCTAATCTCTTCCACGCCGCTCCCTCCTCCTCCCATCCACTTACTCACCATTGAAATATTAGCGGCCCAATAATACTCACTTAGGCTCGGTAGTGCCAGCCCCCCCCCCCCCCTATCCCTGCTATGCTGTAAGAATCCCTTCCTCACACTCGGGGTCTTCCCAGCCCACACACAACCCATGATGCTCTTTTCAATCCTTTTATTTAAAAAAAAAAAAGCCTTCGTGATCACCACCGGGAGGCACTGAAACACAACACAAAGAGGAATCTCGGGAGGACCACCATCTTAACCGCCTGCACCCTCCCTGCCATTGACAGGGATACCATATCCCATCTCTTGAAATCCTCCCATCTGTTCCACCAACAGTGTTAAATTTAACCTATGCAATGTGCCCCAATTCTTAGCTATCTGGATCCCCAGGTAACGAAAGTCCCTTGTTACCTTCCTGAACGGTAGGTCCTCTATTTCTCTACTCTGCTCCCCTGGATGCACCACACACAACTCACTTTTCCCCATGTTCAATTTATACCCTGAGAAATCCCCAAACTCCCCAAGTATCCGCATTATTTCTGGCATCCCCTCCGCCGGGTCCGCCACGTATAGTAGCAAATCGTCCGCATACAAAGATACCCGGTGCTCTTCTCCTCCCCTAAGTACTCCCCTCCACTTCTTGGAACCCCTCAACACTATCGCCAGGGGCTCAATCGCCAGTGCAAACAATAATGGGGACAGAGGGCATCCCTGCCTTGTCTCTCTATGGAGCCGAAAATATGCAGATCCCCGTCCATTCGTGACCACGCTCGCCACTGGGGCCCTATACAACAGCTGCACCCATCTAACATACCCCTCTCGAAAACCAAATCTCCTCAACACCTCCCACAAATCCCACTCCACTCTATCAAATGCTTTGTCGGCATCCATCGCCACTACTATCTCCGTTTCTCCCTCTGGTGGGGCCATCATCATTGCCCCTAACAACCTCCGTATATTAGTGTTCAGCAGTCTCTCCTTCACAAACCCAGTTTGGTCCTCGTGGACCACCCCCGGGACACATTCCTCTATTCTCATTGCCATTACCTTGGCCAGGACCTTGGCATCTACATTTAGGAGGGAAATAGGTCTATAGGACCTGCATTGTAGCGGGTCCTTTTCCTTTAAGAGAAGCGATATTGTTGCTTCAGACATAGTCGGGGGCAGTTGTCCCCTTTGCCTCATTTAAAGGTCCTCGTCAATACCGGGGCGAGCAATTCCACATATTTTCTAGAGAATTCAACTGGGAATCCATCCGGTCCCGGGGCCTTTCCCGCCTGCATGCTCCTAATTCCTTTCACCACTTCTTCTACCTCGATCTGTGCTCCCAGTCCCACCCTTTCCTGCTCTTCCACCTTGGGAAATTCCAGCCGATCCAAGAAGCCCATCATTCTCTCCCTCCCATCTGGGGGTTGAGCTTCATATAATTTTTTATAAAATGTCTTGAACACTCCATTCACTCTCTCTGCTCCCCGCTCCATCTCTCCTTCCTCATCCCTCACTCTCCCTATTTCCCTCGCTGCTCCCCTTTTCCTCAATTGGTGTGCCAGCAACCTGCTAGCCTTCTCCCCATATTCGTACTGTACACCCTGTGCCTTCCTCCATTGTGCCTCTGCAGTGCCTGTAGTCAGCAAGTCAAATTCTACATGTAGCCGTTGCCTTTCCCTGTACAGTCCCTCCTCCGGTGCCTCCGCATATTGTCTGTCCACCCTCAAGTTCTTGCAGCAACCGCTCCCGTTCCTTACACTCCTGCTTCCCTTTATGTGCCCTTATTGATATCAGCTCCCCTCTAACCACTGCCTTCAACGCCTCCCAGACCACTCTCACCTGGACCTCCCCATTATCATTGAGTTCCAAGTACTTTTCAATGCACCCCCTCACCCTTAGACACACCCCCTCATCTGCCATTAGTCCCATGTCCATTCTCCAGGGTGGGCGCCCTCCTGTTTCCTCCCCTATCTCCAAGTCCACCCAGTGTGGAGCGTGATCTGAAATGGCTATAGCTGTATACTCCGTTCCCCTCACCTTCGGGATCAATGCCCTACCCAGCACAAGTCTATTTGCGAGTAGACTTTATGGACATAGGAGAAAAACGAGAACTCCTTACTCCTAGGTCTGCTAAATCTCCACGGGTCTACACCTCCCATCTGCTCCATAAAATCTTTAAGTACCTTGGCTGCTGCCGGCCTCCTTCCAGTCCTGGACTTCGACCTATCCAGCCCTGGTTCCAACACCGTATTAAAATCTCCCCCCATTATCAGCTTTCCCATCTCTAGGTCCGGAATGCGTCCTAGCATCCGCCTCATAAAATTGGCATCATCCCAGTTCAGGGCATATACGTTTACCAAAACCACCGTCTCCCCCTGTAGTTTGCCACTCACCATCGCATATCTGCCCCCGTTATCCGCCACTATAGTCTTTGCCTCAAACATTACCCGCTTCCCCACTAATATAGCCACCCCCCTGTTTTTCGCATCTAGCCCCGAATGGAACACGTGCCCCACCCATCCTTTGCGTAGCCTAACCTGGTCTATCAGTTTCAGGTGCGTTTCCTGTAACATAACCACATCTGCCTTAAGTTTCTTAAGGTGTGCGAGTACCCGTGCCCCCTTTATCGGCCCGTTGAGCCCTCTCACGTTCCACGTGATCAGCCGAGTTGAGGGGCTTCCTACCCCCCCCCTTGTCGATTAGCCATCACCTTTTTCCAGCTCCTCACCCGGTTCCCACGCAGCTGTATCTCCCCCAGGCGGTGCCCCCCCGCCCATCCTCTCCCATACCAGCTCCCCCCTCTCCCCAGCAGCAGCAACCCAGTAATTCCCCCCCCCCCCCCCCCCGCTAGCGTAATTACTCCCCCCATGTTGCTCCCAGAAGTCAGCAAACTCTGGCTGACCTCGGCTTCCCCCCCCCCGTGACCTCGGCTCGCACCGTGCGACGCCCCCTCCTTCCTGCTTCTCTATTCCCGCCATGATTATCATAGCGCGGGAACCAAGCCCGTGCTTCTCCCTTGGCCCCGCCCCCAATGGCCAACGCCCCATCTCCTCCACCTCCCCTCCTCCCCCCATCACCACCTGTGGGAGAGAGAAAAGTTACCACATCGCAGGATTAGTACATAAAACCCCTCTTTGCCCCCCACATTCGCCCCACCACTTTGTTCAAACGTTCTTTTTAATAACCTGCTCATTCCAGTTTTTCTTCCACAATAAAAGTCCACGCTTCATCTGCCGTCTCAAAGTAGTGGTGCCTCCCTCGATATGTGACCCACAGTCTTGCTGGTTGCAGCATTCCAAATTTTATCATCTTTTTATGAAGCACCGCCTTGGCCCGATTAAAGCTCGCCCTCCTTCTCGCCACCTCCGCACTCCAGTCTTGATAAACGCGGATCACCGCGTTCTCCCATTTACTGCTCCGAGTTTTCTTCGCCCATCTAAGGACCATTTCTCTATCCTTAAAACGGAGGAATCTCACCACTATGGCTCTGGGAATTTCTCCTGCTCTCGGTCCTTGCGCCATCACTCGGTATGCTCCCTCCACCTCCAACGGACCCGCCGGGGCCTCCGCTCCCATTAACGAGTGCAGCATCGTGCTCACATATGCCCCGACGTCCGCTCCCTCCACACCTTCAGGAAGACCAAGAATCCTCAGGTTGTTCCTCCTTGTGTTGTTTTCCAGTGCCTCCAACCTTTCCACATCGTTTCTGATGTGCCTCCTGCGTCTCCGTCTTCACCACCAGGCCCTGTATATCGTCCTCATTCTCGGCTGCCTTTGCCTTCACGACCCGAAGCTCCCGCTCCTGGGTCTTTTGTTCCTCCTTTAGCCCTTCGATCGCCTGTAGTATCGGGGCCAACAGCTCTTTCTTTTCCTTTTTGATCTCTTCCACACAGCATTTCAAGAACTCTTGTTGTTCAGGGCCCCATGTTAAACTGCCACCTTCCGACGCCATCTTGGTTTTTGCTTGCCTTCCTTGCCGCTGTTCTAAAGGATCCACTGCAATCTGGCCACTCTCTCCTCCTTTTTCCATCCGTATCCAGGGGGGATTCCCTTCTGGTTTACCGCACAGTGTTTTTAGCCGTCAAAATTGCCGTTGGGGCTCCTATCAAGAGCCCAAAAGTCCGTTTCACAAGGAGCTGCCGAAACGTGCGACTCAGCTGGTCATCGCCGCACCCGGAAGTCCCCTAGATGAGCTTTATAACGATAGAAAAATCAAACAAATTGGCCATTGGGGCCAAACCATCAAGTATTTGTTCTCTTAAATAAACCACTCACCTTGTTCCCATATTCTGCCACCGTATGTTTTCCTTGAATGCTAATTTGCAAATACTGCAACCTCAGCTGAAATTTCTCCTGCCTTATGTTCTAACTATAATGCATTGAAACTGACATGTTCTATTTCCTTTTCACTCGTTTTGTATAATATAGATGCCACTCTAACAACCCCATTAGTCTATTTTCTCATACCAGGCCATGAACTGAATCTGCATTGTGCCTTTTCCAAAACCAGTTTTTCTCTAGTGCCATCCATAGTGCTGTCCATATTACTCTTGGGAGTTGGTCTTTATTGATAGCTTCTCAAATGTATTGGAATTTTTCAGCAGGATCAAACTAGCATGCTACATCCACTTATGCCAAGCCCCAGCACCGTGTTGGGGTTTCATGTATGAACAATGGGTTTACAATGCCACAATATAATCCATTTTTGGAGCTTGACATGCCATAAAATATTCAATTATTTTCCGAAGTACCTTCACCTTCACCAAAGTATGTGAATCTGAATTGCTTACCTAATCTATAGCTGTAAACCTACGAGTGTGGCATATACTCTACTCATTTGAAATTGGTGTTTTATTATCTTCCAGGTAAAATAACTTGCAGCTCTGTAGAGTTTACTTGCTCAAGTGGTAGATGCATTTCCAAGGCATTTGTTTGCAATGGTGAAGATGATTGCAGTGATGGAAGTGATGAAAAAGGTTGTGCTTCAATTACCTGTGGCACTCATGAGTTTCAGTGCAATAGCTTGGAGTGTATACCTTTGAATTGGCTATGTGATAACAATGTGGATTGCATTGATCAATCTGATGAGTATCCAGAACGCTGTGGGCATACATTTGCCCCTCCTGTGGCCTGCTCTCTTGGAGAGTTCCTGTGCGATTCAGGCGAATGTATCCATCGTCGATGGCACTGTGATGGTGATGCTGACTGCAAAGATGCAAGTGATGAGGCTAACTGCCGTAAGTAGATTATTTGTCCTCCCTTTGACTCATTTGTCCTCCCTTTGACTCATTTGCAGTTTGGGTGTGATGTCGTCAAACTTTCATTCAATGCAACTAATGCCAACTGCAGCACAGTTCAATTTGTCCAAACCAATTGTATAATTGGAAGCTGTACAAAATGGCTAGATTCTAAACTTGTCTTGCTTCAAGATAAGTTGAGCAATTGTTCTGCAGGTCTTGGGTAAAGATGCTGTTCTTTAGGGAGAACTGTCCAACCTTTTCAGAACTGTCTGACTTGCTTTCTTTCTAGAACTGTTCATCTTTCTTTCCAGAATTGTCCACTGCATGTGCAGGATTGTGAATGGAGTGTGTGCCAAAACACTATTGTAGGCCTATCTTCAAAATGCAGAACTATATTGCTATTGTAAATATAGTTCAACGTAACAGGCCAGGGTGCATCCTCCAAGCACGTTTAAAATAGAGTGAAACCTGAAACTGCATGTTGACATTGTCGGACAATGCTCTATAGTTTTAGCCCAGCATTTGAATCTGGCACAAGTCTCTGATGTAATCTCTGCAAACTAAATTTGAGGCAATAACATTCTGAACATGTGGTTACACGGTTGCATGAATGTAATTGTGTAGCTAGAACAGTGTGATATTTGCAAACCGTACTAGTTAGTCTGCCAAGCCATGAATGACCAGTTTATTCTTTCTGATAAACTATGCTATTACCTGATTCTGAGTACTTGTCACTTGTATTGAATGCATTTTGAAAATCTGTCTTTTTGCTTTGTATCTGCAACATGCTTATTTTATATTTGCAACATACCAGGGCAATTGATATTTGCACACCTTGCGATCCGCTTCCGAAGTTTTATCTGATTTTTTTTTTTTCAGCTCCCCTAACATGTAGACCTGGTGACTTCAGATGTAGTGATGGTAATTGCATATCTGGGAATAAGAAATGCAATCTATTTAGGGACTGTAATGATGGTAGTGATGAAGTCAACTGCAAGAAAAGTAAGTTAATGTAATTATTATCTTGATGGCGAACAAACTTATTTCCGTACTCACACCACATTGCTTTATAGTTTCAGAGTGCACTGGACCAACTGACTTCAAATGTCAAAGTGGCGAATGCATAAATATCTCTCTAGTGTGTGACCACAAGCAAGACTGCAAGGATTGGAGTGATGAATTTGATGGATGTAGTAAGTTTATAGATCGTTGCTCTGCAATAGTGGTGAAAACCCATAAAGACATGCAGTCCACCTCTTACTGGTGTGATTTGTGCACAAAATTAAAACTTACTGCTCTACATGAAGGTGTTGCTTCTATAAATGAGTCATTGAGGTTGTGTAGAATCAAAGTTGGCCTGTGACTTCCTCTGTACTCATCATCTTGCCGAGTATTCTGTTACATGTTGTGAAATTTGACCATGTTTTATTCTTCAGACCAAAATGAGTGTTTGAAGAAGAATGGAGGTTGCTCTCACTTCTGCCAGGACCTTGTCATTGGTTATGAATGTGAATGCCCCACTGGTTTTGAATTGATTGATCAGACAACCTGTAAGGGTAAGTGACTGATTTTTAACCAAATAAAACTACCTTTTTTTTTTTCTTTCAAATCTCAAAGTTTTGATTTTGTTTTCCTCCAGACATCAATGAATGCCACAATCCTGGATCCTGCAGTCAAATTTGTACGAATACTGAAGGCAGCTACAACTGTGAATGTCACGCAGGGTATCTTGTGGATCCAGTTAATGGGGCTTGCAAGGCAGTAGGCAAGTATGAAGCTTGTGGCACAATCTGAATAACTAGCAATATCCAGTCAAATGTTCCAGGATTCCAATACTTGTAATTTGTCTAGATAATGGTAGTAATAAATTTGATCAGGATCAGTAATTTGGCTGTCTCTTCAGGGATTTGCTTGGTCCCTTGGGTTTGTTTTCCTTGTCTGAATATTTACTGCTGCCCAATGAGTGGGTGTGAAGAACCTTTTTTGGGAGTAACAGGGGTTGCAGATTTGACTGGCACTTGATATTTAGCAGGTCAATAGCTGCAGATGAGATCCATTATTTGATGCTTTAAATCTTTGGCAACATCTAGAATTTGGATGACTGATCTTTTATAGGAAAAGAACCATATTTGATCTTCACAAATCACCATGACATTAGGAAGCTAGGACTACGTCACCAAGAATACACGCAAGTAGCCACACAGCTAAGAAAAACTGGAGCACTGGATGCTGACATTGCAGAACAGAGAATCTTTTGGACTGACTTGGGGCAGCAAGCAATTTTCAGGTAATATACACTTCTTGCAACTAGTTTTTCTATATATCACTTGTTTTGCATTAATTAATAACTTGATTTGAAATAGACCTGTAAGTTAACGACTCTGTTTTATCTCTTTCAGTATGCTCATCAATAAAACTAGGACGGCTGGTATTTCCAAAATCATTGTTGATTTGCAAATCCCTGGAGGAATAGCAGTGGATTGGATCTCCAAGCACATCTACTGGACTGACCGTGGGACCAAAACTCTATCTGTGGCTACATTTGACGGAACCAAAAAGAAGACCCTCTTTAACACTAAACTGGGGGAGCCAGCTTCTGTAGCAGTTGATCCACTTTCTGGGTACTAATGTATATCTGCAATGTCTCAATGTTTCAAAACTGTACACTAGACTAGTCTTGAATGGAGATTGCACTCATCTGTCAGGGCCTTATCATTGGCTATGATTTCAAATTCAGCTTTTAGCTTAACATCGCTAGGACCAGTTCTTGGAGAAATGCTGCTGATATTCAAACCATTCAAAATATAGAAGGTTTCATTTGATCCTTGACATGCCATTCAATGGCAGGGATCTGGGGTCCAAACTTAAAACCATAACCTGGGTGTGGGAGGTGGGTAATTGCCAAATAAACTTTATCAAATGGTGTTTTGAACAAATTGGAGGAGGAGGATTAGAAAATTGTTGTTGGAATTGGCCAAATTAAATTACTGAGCAATAGGTTGGCTTCTGTAAGAAATTGTAAATGACATGACACCATCTGACAATGCTGGTTATTAGTCTTCTATCTTCCAAAACAAATATTGCACTTGTTATCTAGTTTGTTTGGTTCCAATTTACAATACAATTTTAAGGCACCAGTTGGTATTTCATTGGACACTTGAGCATATTTTTAATTATGACATCTTGGCTTTAAAGGTATATTTACTGGTCCGATTGGGGTGTCCCCGCAAAGATTGAGAAAGCAGGCATGAATGGTGTGAATCGCCAACTCTTAGTTGCTACAAAGATTCAGTGGCCAAATGGCATTGCACTTGGTAAGTGAGGCTTTTTTAAAAGTAAAAAAAAAAGTGGACTTCTAGTATCAGGCTTTGTTTCTAAATTGGGCATCACTGTGGTGGTTAGCACAGCTGCCTCACAGCACCAGGGACCCGGGTTCAATTCTGACCTCGCGTGTCTCTGGAGTTTGCACTTTTTTCCTGTGTCTGCGTGGGTTTCCTCCAGGTCCAAAGGTGTGCCGGTTAGCTGAATCGGCCATGCTAAATTGCCCTAAAAGGTGGGGTTAAGGAGATAGGAGCAGGTGATTGAGCCTGGGTGGGGTTACAGGGATGGGACCATGGGATTGGGCCTAGATGGGGTGCTCTGGTGGGGTTATAGGGGTTGGGCCGAGGTGGGTGCTCTATTGGAGCAAAGGCTGGTGCAGACTTGTGAGCCAAATGGCCTCCTGCACTGTAGGGACTCTATTCTAATGCTTCAATTTCTCCACAGATCTTGTGAAGAGCCGTCTCTATTGGGTTGATGCAAAATTGCATGTGTTATCGAGTGTGGACTTAAATGGTCAGAATAGAAGAACAGTATTACAGTCCCAAGAATTTCTTGCACATCCCAGTGCAGTTGCTTTATTTGAGGTAAGGTAGTGTAATAATCTACACACTGGCTTGTTACAATCCCAGCTAATGCCTCCGGGCAGTCTGACCCCAGAGTGGAACTCTAGTTTGATCATAACCTTAATTTTTGTTTTAGAGGTGGGCAACAGGACTAACACTACCTCTGCTATACCTTTACAACTATACACTAGGATTACACAATACCAAAATAGGTCTTGTATGTACATATTCTCTCATGCAGTCCATGTAACTTGTGAGCTGATGCATACTGCCCCAATACATTTCCCATATGTTTGTCACTCCTGAGCTAACTAGTCTCATTGGGGATTCACTTATTTCCCCACAAATGTTTCCAAAATCTCTTGTCTTCCAAACAGCGCTTAACCACTTCCAGGATTTGTTCCTCTGCCTTGGATTTCTGCATGCAATCCTGGGTGCCCAGCCATGCCAACAGAACACTCTGGTTTCTCACTGCAGCTGACTTTAAACCTGGTTCTTGTAGCAGTCTCTAACTTGGCATATCTCTTTTACATAAATTCTCTTGAGCAGGATCTTCAATGTGGTGTTTTTTGTCTTGGTTTGTTTAGGAGGTCTGCTCCATGCAATTCCTGTCCAGCTTTAGTTTTAAGGCCCCTTGACCACTTATCCTTGTAAACCTGAATACCATACAAGTTCCTGAATCCAGCTGAAATCATTAACCCTTTCAAATGCAGAACCACAGAATTTATCTTGGGAAGATTATGCCTTCCAATAACCACAAATACATAATTTTTTAAACTACCTTGTATCTCTTTCATATTATTTTATCATTGCTTTGAGATGGATGGTAACTGAACATTCTAGTTCCATGGGTTGTGCACCATTTTTCTCTTTATTAAATATGCAGCTCTTAAAAAAAAATTCTAATTAATACAGATTAGAGTTGTTTGGACATGCTGAATGTAAAGGCAAATGTAGAATTTCTGCTTCACATAGCACAAGTAGAGTGGAAATTCCAATTCATGATCTTGGTGTTGGAAGTGTTCATGCAAGTAGGCAAATCAATTTTTTAGAATTTATGCAACTGAATGGTAAGGTTCAAATTGGGTCTCTGTCCCACTTATGCTCAAACTTTGCAATCTAATTGCCTTAATTGTATATGCAAAAATAACATCCAGTTCATTAAACTTCACCTTCAAAACCTAAACTGTGTATTTCCAGGACCATGCATTCTGGGTTGATGTGGAAAGCCAAACAGTTTATGGAGCCAATAAGTACACTGGAAATAATGTGAAGGTTTTGGCTTCAAATGTTGAAGCTGAAGGCATCATTGTTTATCACGAGTTACTGCAGGCACCTGGTAAGAAACCTAGAACCTCCTATGCCTTGTGTAGGGCAAAATGGGACTGGCATTTCATGCTTTCCTTCTACATTTTTATGCTCTTGACAATTTTTTGCTTTTGAGGTGGAGCCCCAGCAGCATGATTTTTCATAATGTGGGCTGTGCCTGAGTCAAGCACGTTGTATTCTGTATGCAGGGGTGAACAGGATAGCAGTTTTCCCAGGAGTCTATCTTTCAATTATGTACCCATATTTAGGAGATGGTGCAGGTCAACATTCAACTAATTGAAATGGTACAAATTGGCACTTGTTCATTGCCAATTTATCCCCAATCAATGAGTCCTCCTGCAGACACATCCTGCAGACTGTGCCGAAAAACATTAATGTATGATGAATACACAATCAATTTAGTGGAACCATAGCTCCAAATATAGCAACTGTGCATTGCAGACTTGCAAGTTTAAAATGTTTAACATGCAACTTTATTCCCAGGGAAAAACTGGTGTGGTCAGTATGGAGCTTGTGACTACATGTGTCTTCCTGCTCCCCAAATTAACAGCCACTCAGCAAAATACACTTGTGTGTGTCCATCTGGAATGGAGTTGAGCAGTGATGAGCAGCAGTGTCAAAAAGGTAGGATATCTTGACTCGGGAACTGTTTTCAGTGTTTTAACGTGTAACTTTGTCAACCAGAATCTCTACAATACTGCCTTCCTTTCAATTGACTTATACTGGGTAGACACTGCCTTCCTTTCAATTGACTTGTACTGGGCAGTCACCAATATTCATTTTCCACAGCATTGAATGGGAGTTGTGGTCACTATTCTGTATCTTTGCAGTATCTTTGCATTGTTGAACTTGCAATTGGTCTGGTTCTTTTACAGTGACTGCTCACCCTTCACCAACAAATGTGTCTGCAATGCCTTCAGATCTCGCCTCCAAAGTTTCTTTCCGTTCACTTACCGCATTGCCAACAATCTTGACTACTTCCAAAGGTAATACAGAATTAACTAGCAGTCCTAATTCATTTGACACAACATTGTGCTAATCTTATTTAATCTTATTTAATTTTGCTGTGATTGAAGGACAGAAGGCAAGTTTCGATTGCTGTCTAATTTCAGGATAGATTGAACCATTAACCCAAGATCTAGTTTTCACGAGATTGCTCCAGCATTTGGCTCTGCTCAAAATCTATTGGTACAAATTGCCCATGATCAGTTAGGCTCCCATTGTGCTCTCTGATGCTTTTCAGAAATTGTGTAGTGCTTTGAACTCCTACTTTTTTTTTTTTTTTTTTTTTTTTTTTGAGCCTCGCCACGGGCATATTGGAAAATATTTCATTCTTTTCCCAGGTGTAAATTCAAGTGTTTCTCTTGAAACCAAGTCAAAAAGAGGATCTACTGCTATTTGGGTCATCTTTGTTATTGGTAAGAGCATGTTTTGTGCTGTCCAGTTGACCACATCTATCATGAACCTTTTTTGGATTGCCTAATACTCTTTTTTTTCTTTCAATTTCAGCACTTCTGACGATTGCTGGTTTCGGCGGCTACTTTATTTGGCAATACTGGCAGAAGAGCAAAATGCAATACACTAGTTTTGAGAATCCAGTCTTTCAGCATAAAATATCTGACGAAACGAAATAAAATAAGTATTTAAATATTGAGCTGCTTAGTAATTCGGTGTCCATGGTTGGGAATGAAATTCTTCAATTGATTACTGCAACATCCATGCCCAATATAACTCCACACTATAACTCCACACTATACAGAGTATAATGCCTGGCTAGTCTGTAGTACTCGGCAGCTGAATAACCTTTTTGGATATGAGCTGCTGCAACAGGCCCCCAAAATGTGAATGAATGGTGATTGTTTTTGCAATCACCTAAACGGGTTAATTCTCAAATGCTGGTGGGAGGGAGGAAATAAGTCAAATTCCATGGTTATAAGATTTATCTGTAGCTTGGTGCCTCAGCTGGCAAACTGTCTTATTTCTGCATTAGCTAAAGCATCTTTTTCAATAACTAGCTTTTAAGAAAGTTGGCAGGACAATTAATAAAAAATAAAAAAAATTAAATTTTTTTTGCTTCCCTGTGAATTGGAAATGTTAAGAATCTTGTTGCCGAGGCATTTATTATGGCTCAGATGTGATGGTAATCTCTATTTTTGTGACATAACTGTTGTGATCTTGCCTCCCCATGCGCTTGGAATTGGTTTGAATCCAGCATGCAGAATCAGTTGCTGCACCACTTTCAGTAACAATTCAAAAGTTTTTAAAGCATCAGGTTCTTGTGAACATTATTATTGAATCTTGGTTTCATAATGTGCACTAAGAAAATGTAAACATGGTTCTTAAAATTCCTTTCATGCCTGTACACAAGTAGTGGAGATGGCATGTATATAACATTACTAGTCCTGAAAATTGTATAAGCTAATTTTCAAAATTTCCCAAGTTTCCACTGGCAGAGGAGCTACTAACAGGAATTAACTAAACCACATGAATTCCAGGTAAAAGTTGCATTCCAGGTGATGGCAATAGATTAAATAAGGGACTTGGATGCATTGGGAGGATGGGATGAACTAATAGGATTGCTCAAGGCAGCACAGGCATTCGGTGCTGTAACTTTTTTATCAAAGGCTGCGCACAACAGCATTTTCTATTTCAGATTGTACTTTGCCTACAAGCTGGCTTTCTCAAAGGTACTGTCGGTCTGGGGTGACTTTGAGGCAGCAGTAGTTAATAACCCCTCCAGTTTTGTCTGAACAAGCTAAAGATCACAAACATTGCATGTCCACACTATTTCTCCCCAAGTATTTAAAAAGAAAAAAAAAAAACTTGCTTCTGCTTTTCTCTATGTAATATCTTTCATGTTTTGCTCAAGGAATCTGGAATGCAAATGTGCCTTGTCACCCTGAACTCCCTCTGAAATTCAAATGAAAAGTTTTCTATTTGTCTAAATCTTTGCTTTGAGAACTTGATTATAACCATAACATAATTCAAATGCACTTTTTGTCAACCGTTCATCTTTGACCTCCCATACAAACTGTCTCTAATCTTCCCCTGTTTAAATTACCCACTAACATCACCTACACAATCCCAAATCTTCCTGAAAGCAAAAGTCATCCCTGTTCCATTAGTTTGGGAAATTACAATGGGAATGGTACATGGATCAACTAAAATATTTTAAAATTCCACTGGAGGCAATTTAGCATGGCCAATTCACTTGATGTGCACATATCTGGGTTGTCTGGTGAAGCCCACACTTACTGCGAACTCTACATGGACAGTAACCTCAGACTGGGATTTAATCTGGGTCTGCAGTGCTAACCACTGCTACCATGCCACCCTGATCAACAATAAATACATAACTTGAACTGGATTTTATTATCCGGTTTCATTTTCTGTCCTTTGAATTTAAGCTCTTAATGTCTGCAATTCTCCCATCTAGCTTTAAATCTAACTTTTGTTTTTATCCTGAAACTTTGATTTTCAATATGCAGCCATCTTTGTAGAGTTACTTCAGGCATACAATTGAAAAATGCCACTAGTTTCTCCTACCCACATCAGCTATTTTTAATTGTTTGCAGGTGCTGTTAGCACAGGTGTAGTAATCAATACCGCTTTCTATTCGTCTGATTTTTGCATGTCCTCCTACTATCCTCTTGTGGAGTAGCCACACTGCTGAAATTTAGCACAAATTTTCATCAAATCCACTTGCACCAATAAATCTCCTTTCCAATTATCTTTCCATTTAAAATGGAATGTGTTCTGTGGGCCACTTAACCATGTCTGGTGTGGCTTTTGTTTGAGTATACAGGTGAAACCGGTGAGAATAAAGTAGCCCAGTTGTCTGGTAGCTTATTAAAGACAAGTAGTCCACTGGATTATTGTCCCTTTGTTACAAAATATCTGATGCCCAACTTCCCCATTCTCCAAGCAACATTCAAATTGAGTAACAGACTAGGAAATTGCCACAATACAAGGATGATACTCCAATTGAGGAACCATCTTTTCCTGGTCCACTGACTATGCTTTAACTTTCGTGACCATAACCAATTTGTCTTCTGGTCAGTCAGTTCCTTCAAATGTTGTGGATGGTTATCCAGTTTGGTACTACTGTCATCCATAGATTGTCAAGGAACAGCCCATTTGACCCAACCAGTCTTTGCAGGTGTTTATCATCCACCTCTCCTTCACAATAGGGCAACCAGAACAACACTGCTCAACCAAGGTTTGTGAAAAGTTTCACCCCTTTATTGCCTTGCTAATCTCTGGCACAATGCATTTGTATTCTGAAAACCCTTTTCTCTACCATACCTAAACTTGACTTTCTTTCCATGCGATCTTCCTGTTTTAATAATGACACCCTGTAATTTGCAATGATCCTTTGGAATTAAATATTCCCCATAATTTGTCATCAAATTTAGAAATCACTCTTACCCAAATTTAGAAATCTCTGAATGGCAGTGGCCCCAGCACTAAAGATCAGAGTCAAGGGATGTTTGTTTGTTACAGAGCACTTTGCTGCCCAAAGCCCAATTTAAACCAACCCCCAATGGGCTGGTTTAGCACAGTGGGCTAAACAGCTGGCTTGTAATGCAGACCAATGCCAGCAGTGTGGGTTCTATTCCTGTACTGGCCTCTCTGAACAGGTGCCACAATATGGTGACTAGGGGCTTTTTGCTAACTTCATTGAAGCCTACTTGTGGCAATAAAACAACCATGCCATTGACTTTAGTCAAGATGACACTTACAGGAAAAGGTTTGGAAGTTCTCTTTTGGGTGCTCTTCTATTCTCTCCTATTCTCTTAATCTTTTTTTTTTTTTTTTCTCTTGCACCCTTCTCCCTACCCCTTCCAACTTCCAGTCCCCTGGCATTTCACAAAACTATTGTAGGAGTAGCATGCCTCTATAATTCCCTACATCAAGCTCTGTTTTAAATGCACTCATGATTCAATATCATTTCTCCCTCTTCTTTCTCATTGGTTAAATAATGAAGGCAACACCATTGTGATATTTCTGCCATGTTTAGTCCTACCTAGCCCTTGATAGTCCTTTGCTGTGAAATATATAGTTTCTTGGTTCCTCTCTGCTTGCAATCTTTACTGTCATCTCCTGCATCCATCTGCTCTCTCCTGCACTAAAGTGTTGTCTGTAATCAATTGAAGATTGGGAAGAGGCATATTTTGTTTTATTCCTTTGTCTTAATCCCTGTTGTATATTTGTCCCTTCGCTTTCTTGCATATTTCTCGCAGCAGAGCTCTTCAGTGAGCTAATGTGATGTAGAGTAGGAAACCAAAGCGGCAGGTATAAGAGATCACAATACAGCAGAATAAACTTACATTCATCTATCAAAACATTTCATCTCTGCAGTTTTGTGCAATATAATGAACCAGGTATTAAAACATTTTATAAGTGCTCTTTTCACCTAACCTCCCCCAGCCCCAGTGATTGCAAAGTGCTTAAAAAAAACAAGAAGGTGGGAAAGCCACTTGCACTTTGTCAGAGTTGCAAACTTTTGTGAACCTGGAGACTTGCATAATGGCATCATTTGCCATACACTTTGGTCTATGTGGGGTGACCTAAATGGGCAATCTCATGGGTGAGTTGTGGGAGTAGGGATCAGAAGCAAGGCTAGCGACAAAGCAAACTTGAACAACACAACATTTTTTAAAAAACATCGCTGCTGTACAAGGTCATGAAGAACTAAGTGAGTCCGAGGGAGTTATCACGATATGTTAGCCATTACCAGCTGCTACACATGGATACAGGGTCAATCCACTGCTGGAAGGACTGCAGTAGTGAATAAACTTTACATTGGTGCAGCAGTCTCCCTACTGCCATGAGAAGCTCAACATATTCCTTGAAGGCCATCAAGGACAGTAATGATGACATGCACTGGAAAAATAGTTCTGCTAAAGGGCCCCTTTGAAGTAGCTGTGCAACTCCATGGACAATTGCAGACCTGCCTCTACAGGTAGTGAAGTGAAACTATCCAGTGTTGATGGGTAATGCATGCAGGCGGAGACTTGATTCAACTGGGCTGAGGTCCATGTCATGACCAATGGAGAATTGGGCCTCCTGAAAATGCTTTTAAAGAAACACCATTGTTTTCAATGGAAAATTAGGAAGCATGAAGGACAATACAGTCAAACTAAAAACAAAACATATTTTGACAAAGGGTCATCTGGACTCGCAACATTAGCTTTTTTCTTTTGCAGATGCTGCCAGACCTGCATTTTCCAGAATTTTCTCTTTTGGTAATAAAACATGGAAACCAAGCAAAATGTTTGAGGCAAAGCCTATACTACATGCTATTAGGCCAAAGGCGAAATGTTATATGCTGATTAGTACCCATTACCTCACATTGAGGACCTGTCTGCCTGAGTTAGGCTTATTTGCAGCTGAATGTGGACAAGAAGTCACAGGAACACCGGACAATCGTTTGATTTCAACCATTTGCTTTTTTAGAGATGACTAATGGAATATTGTTGATGTTCAGGGGGTTCCCTGAGGTGTAGATTATTTATGAAGAATTGTGTTTAGTTCTAGCTAAGGTCATGGGACATCTTAGTGGAAGAAGAATGGAGAATATCTTCTGCTTGGGATATGGATTAGGTAATTAATGGGCAGAGCCATGTTTGTCTAGTTGGGCAGCAGTTTGCTATTGGATTTGAGTCGAACAAGAAGAACTTTCAGGTTGTTCCAGAAAGGGTCTCTCTTTCTCCAGAAGTCTGCACAGAAGCAAGTATGCTTGATTATGAACTTTATTAATAAATGGTATTTGAACTGTGTTGGGTTGTTTAATTAGAATATGTAGTGGCAGTGTAGATATGGAGTTAGTTTTATTTT